>NC_136263.1:132210330-132729706 GCF_964187855.1 Myxine glutinosa
TGAAAAAGTCAAAACTTTACAGGGGGTGTACTTACTTTTTCACGTGACTGTATATCTCTTCCGCTGAACTTGGGGACGACTAAGAAGAAGACCTTTGTTGGTCGAAAGCTTGTCGATAATTAAAGATCGACCGTCCTGAAGCCACGTACGCGTCTTATTCAATCTCCCGATTATTTATTTAATACAAATGAGACGCCCTGCTCGTACTGTGGAGTTTCTACTATTTCTCACAGAGATATATATATATATATATATATATATATATATATATATATATATATTATATATATATATATATATATATATATTATATATGTATATATATATATATATATATATATATATATATATATATATATATATATATATATATATGTGTATATATATATATATTGTTGCAGTTTTGTGTTTTTGCAATAAAAGGTTAATTTCCCCTCATAGTTTAGTTACACTACAACATGTAGCCTCGTTTAAGTTCAGTTATTTCATAGTAAACGTAAGCGTAGACCTTTCCTGTGTTTAGTTTGCATTGAGTAGAATGAGAGTTAGGTCCTTTACGATGCTTATGCTGCCTCGATGCTTTTGGATTTGGCGCGAAATCTCACGAGGCCGGCCTGAACAAGTCGATCAAGTCCGAAGGAAGGCGGGACAGGAGGAGTAGAAGTGACGGTAAGAATGAGCCGCCAATCAGGGCTCGAGGGGAGTGGCTTACCACTGCGGTAAAAGGCGGGGCTTGGAACATTTGATGCGGGCCACGGCGTGGCAATATAAGCCCTGTGCCCAGAGCCCCCACCTCAGTTATGAGGGGACACGCGCTGTGACAAGTTATGAGGAGGGAGGCGGACGAGTTACAAGTTATGAGCTCGGGTGAAACGCGCATGGGTTACAAGTTGAGTCCTCAGTGGAGCTGAAGTCAGATCCTCCGTTGAGTTACGAGAGTGAAAGCACGCCGTTGCATTAATCGCGCTGTGAAAGACAGCCGTGCCGGGCCAGAGACGCGTGTATATTTCCTCCTGCCTGCCTTCGCTGAGATACGCGCAGCGAGGATTTTCCCGCCTGCCTGCCTGTCTTCGCTGGGGAATGTGCGGCGACCGCCAGAGGGCCATGCCGGGTGAGCTGTTCCTGTACAACCAAAGCCGGCGCGTTCAGCGCATGAACAATTCCTCCATCCCCCTGTGAGTGTGAATGGGCCCATTGTCTGGGGAGCTAAGTAGGACTGTTTAAGACTGCCCCGTGTCCCTGCCTCTTCCACGAATCATTGTGTAAATAATAATTAAATGTGTTCTTCCTTTGATTCGACTGTTTCGTCCCTTCCATCATTGACTGAGCGTGGTACGAATTATATCGCTCTGATCGGGTTCCAATAGTAAGGTAACAGCACGTACCACGTGGTACGCAATCCGCTCAGGTGTACTCAAATTATGCGTGGTTCATGCGAGACTCGATCCCCGCCGCCTTGGCAGCGTGGGTACTTAGGTACATGCGAAAATTGTCCCGAAACCCTGTCCCGCGTCTGACCGGAAGTGGCGACTCAGTCTCGCGGTTGCGAAGACCCAAGAAGAACAAGGGGCTTAATCTCCCCTTGGTAAGGGAACGGGCTTCGCGCAAAAACCGTAACATTTGGTGTCAGGAGTGAGATTGGACCTGGAGTGCGCTTCACACACTCAATATTACGAGCGAACGAAATTTAGTTGTTAATTCCAAAATTGTATTCGTACCATGGCCCGCCACGGCGGTCGAATGCCGGTGGGGGTAGATGAAGAGGAGGAATGGATAACCCAGGACCTGCAGGAGAGACAGTTTGTCATGGAGGAAGCCGAAGAGGGGGCAGCAGCAGGGGTAGAAAATGGCGGCGCCTCGCACGTGGCGGCGAGGGCCGAGCCCGCGGTGCCAATGGATATGGCCCTTTTTATGGTGCAATTCAGGGCGTATATGGGAGAATAAATGGATAAAATGAAGGGTGAATTGAAGGAAACATTGGATACCAAGAGTGACAAATCCACCAAGGAAATGAAAGATGGGTTAAAAGGGTTGGAAAACAAGATGGGTGGTCAAATGGAAAAATTGGGAGAAGAAATAAAGGAATCCAGGTGTGACATGGAAAAAATGATGGCAGAGTCAAAGAGGGACATGAAAAAAGTGGGGGACGACATTGGGCACAGGTTGAGCGGCATTGTCGCAGTGGCGTGCGACGGGGTGAAGCAGGGTGAGGAACGCGTGGGGAGCAAGCTTGAGCGAGGGATGGCTAAGTTGACCGGGGATATGGAAATCGCGACGCGGGGTGTTGAAGAGCCGACGGTCGCCGAATTGGACGAGGAAATTTTATGGGCGCCGGCGGTCGTCGAGGAAAAGGAAATAATTGGGGGACGAAGAGACGGTAGAACCAGAAGATAAATCGCGGGAGGTAGAAATGGAACCAGTACAAAGTTCGTATTCACACCGTGATGCCGTGATGCCAGGCTCACACCGTGATGCCGGGCTTGCTAACTCAATGGAAAGTTTGCAGGTGCAGCCGGAGAAGGAGGTCACCGAGGTGAGTGAAAATAATGGCGCGAATGTGTTTGGCGTGAACGGATTTTTGGCACGATTGGGGCAGAGGCGAGACCCGGGCGTTCACAGAAGGTCCATTGTGCGGTGTACGAGGGCGACTGGTACGAAGTATGAGAGAGTGTGTGCCAAAGCGTGAGCGAGAAGAGTGTGTAATGAAAGAGTATGCGCCAGGGCGTGCGATGATTGAGTGTGCGAAGGAGGAGTGCACACCCGAGAGTGTGTAACGGGAGTGTGTTAGAGTGTGTGCAGGAGTGCACACCAGAGTGTGTTGCAGAGTGTGTGCAGGAGTGCACACCCGGGGGTGTTACTGAGTGTGTAACAGAAAAGTGTGCGATGATGGGGTGCGTGTAAGGTGTGAGTGCGCCTGGGTGGTGTGCACCAGAGAGTACGAGTACGGAGTACAAGGGAGAATGCACACTAGACTGTGGGCGGGAAAAGTGTGTAACGAAGAGTGTGAAAGGCGTGAGTGCTCCGAGGTGTGCAGGTACAAGTACGGAGTGTGAGGGAGAATGCACACCAGAAAATGTGGAAGGAGAGTGTGCGGTAACGGAGTGTATGGGAGGCGCGGGGACACCTGGGTGTGCGAGTGTGGAGTGGCTCGCGAGTGGTGAGAACGCGGCTCAAGCATCGATACCGACCGGGGTAGCGTTTAGCGGGACGGGTAGCGGACGTGAGCCACCGGTGAGTTGTGTGCAGCAGGGACCGGTGGGGATCGGTGCCAAGGCGGTTTCACAAGGACCTCCATGCACGATTCGTGCCGGCCCCCGCACTGTATGGTTGGAGCCGTGCCATGGCGGCAAAGGCGATCGGCGAGGTTCAAGGGGAGGTAGGAGATTTCGGAGCCGCGCACCTTTGCGGGTGCGGTGCTCCGATCGTGGCCAGTTGGGTCATCGCGCGTGGGACCGCAAGGCCCCGTGCAGGGATGGGGCCCTGCACCTCGGCCCGTCCATCCCTCCTCCCTTGGATAGAAAATGCCAGACGGACACCCCATACAGGAGACCAACCACCCACACGGATCGCTCGGCCTTTCGAAGTCGAGCGGTGACAATGTACATCCACTTGGTGAGGCTAGAGTGTAGTGGACTGATGAGATTAGTGTACCCTATGGGGAGGAATGGTAGTTTGACCATTCCTCACACCCAGGGCCCATGAGCATTAGTTTAGGGGGATGGCAGTGACACGCACATGGGAGTGCCAGCAATGGTTACCTCCATGGGGCACCGAAGCTAGCCGAGGGAGGGCTAGGATAATGTTAGTGAATTAGCAGACTTTAGAGACAAAAGATTTAAGTAGTGACACCTGAACGATAGAGGGGACATCGGTAGCTTAGATGGATGTTAATGACGAAGAGTGAGTGCATAGTTTAAAGGGACGACGGGGAGGCACGAGTATTAGGGGGAAATCAGTTAACTAGATGATGCTGTGTGTTTGCGGAATTGTGTGGATGAGAAAATAAAAGGAATTGTGTTGAGATAAATGGAATTGTGTTTGAGGTGTGTGAGGAAAGAGGTGTGTGAGCACAAGAGGTGTGTGAAACAAAAGGTGTGTGAGATAAATGGTCTGTGAATAAGCGGTGTGGAATAAAAGGTGTGGAATAAAAGGTGTGGAATGCATGGTGTGAAGGAGTGAATGGGGGGAGATGGAACCCATTCACGGATGCCCGGGGTGGGTAGTGCAAAGCCAGGTAGAGGGCATAGGCAAAATTTGTATGAATATTGACACCTGTGGTGCAGGTGGTAGAACGAAATGTTTTGTTGGGTGCATGAGTATGTGGAATGGCTGGGCGTGTGGCTTAATTGGTGCATATGGTTATTGGGGTACTCCGCCACTGGTAGTTTGTCGTCCAGGTGAGGCCACAGGTAGGCTCTGGGAGCCGGTTAGGTTAGTTGTGAGTGGGGCCTGAGGATCCAAGGGAAGGACCCGGGTTGCCCAATGCCAAGGTGGGCATCAGGGGGTAAAGTGCCAGGAGTGGCCTTCCCCAGTTAGGTAGTCGCAGGAGCAGGTCAGCTCGGGTGGCGACTTCAGTGGCGGAGGTGCACAGGTAGGTAGACCTGCTAGTGGAGCCACACGACCCAGCCCCAAAATTGTGCAAGGGCACAGTATGAAAATTCATTGGGGAGTGAGATCAAAATTCGGATGGCATCACAGAGTGGGCAATGGGAATTCGGGTTCTTTGAACCACATAATTTAAAGAGGCCATTTGGCAGGGTACGACCCCGGGCAGTTTAACAGAGTGAATGTCTGTAGTGGAGTTAGGAGATGAGAAATTCCCTTCGCACCATCCACATACAGTCACAAAGGGAGACGGAACTCCACACCAGGGCTCTGTAAGCCGTTTGAGTTGTAAGACGCATCATGACGTCATGTGACATTGTGTTTGTTCCATTCCTTCCTTCCTGGGAGGGATTGGGAGATGAATTTGGATTGGAGGGGGATATGGGAGACAAGACGTAGATACGTATTGTAAATACAAGGAGGGCTAGGGTAATGTAAGCTGACGGTGGGGGATATGGACGGATAGGGACGAGCCTGCTCTGCTCGCTCTTCTGCGCCCCTCGCGCTGCATTACCTTGTGTTTCTGTGTGCCGTTGCATCCTTTCCGCTTTGCTTGTCGTGCTTTGTCTCTCCCCCCACCCCAGGACCATTTTGGAGGTGGAACTGTGCAGCACCAGCGACCTGTGCAGCATCCTTTCTGCACCTTGCTACATCTGTGCAGCCAAACGGCGCAGATTTTGCTGCCATATCCTTTTGCTGTAACTTTGCTGCCACAAACCCTTTGCTGCACCTTACACACTATGGACCACAAGCTTTGTGGCCTTGCACCTCTGCTGTGCAGCACCTTGCTGCAAACTCATCTTGCATCTTCGGACCACTTGTTGAGTGGCGTTAATGCCACGCAGTTGGACCACATGGGAGTGACCCTGCCAGGCAAAGGAAAGAAGAAATAAAATAAAAGCATTTTTTGTGCATTTTTATTATGGTGTGCTAGGGATGAGAAGATGTGTAAGGTTAGATAGCCCTGAAGATCAAAAATGGCCTGTATGCCGGTCCGGGGGCTAGCCGGTTTGATAGATGCACACAGAAGAAGCAAGATGCAAGAAGCATGCAGCAAATGTCATAATTGATGTGTGTTAAGTTTTGCTGTGCTTTCTCTCACCTCCAATCTTCTCTTCCAAAAAGGACAGTTCCTGGGTCGTAGAATTGTAAATAAATTAAGTTTTTGTGTGTGTAAATATAAAAATGCTGCCCACCGGCTATGTATTTAGTTTGAAAAATTCCAGATATTCGGTTAATTGTGGGCGTGAATCTGATATGTAGCTACTCAACGCAATAGGAGAGACATATCTAGTGTTTTAAAACTGTCGGATACACAGGTCAGAGTAAATGTTAGGGGGAACCACACCTATTTGTCACATGCAAAAGTAAAAGTTAATTTTGCATGTCATTCTCTAACCGGTCATTTCATTTGTTGGTTTCGACTCGGGGACGAGTCTGACGAGGGAGGGGTGCAGTGTTGCAGTTTTGTGTTTTTACAATAAAAGGTTAATTTCCCCTCATAGTTTATATACACTACAACATGTAGCATCGTTTAAGTTAATTTATTTCATAGTAAATTTAAGCGTAGACCTTTCCTGTGTTTAGTTTGCGTTGAGTGGAATAATGAGAGTTAGGTCCTTTACGATGCTTATGCTGCCTCAATGCTTTTGGATTTGGCATGAAATCCCACGAGGCCGGCCTGAACAAGTCGATCAAGGCCAAAGGAAGGCTGGACTGGAGGAGTGGAAGTGACGGTAAGAACGAACCGCCAATCAGGGCTCGAGGGGAGTGGCTTACCACTGTGGCAAAAGGTGGGGCTTGGAACATTTGATGCGGGCCAGGTCGTGGCAATATAACCGTGTGCCCAGAGCCCCCGCCTCAGTTATGAGGGGACACGCGCTGTGACAATTTATGAGAAGGGAGGCGGACGAGTTACAATTTATGAGCTCGGGTGAAATGCACATGAGTTACAAGTTGAGTCCTCAGTTGATCTGGAGTCAGATCCTCCGTTGTTACGAGAGTGAAAGCACGCCATTGTATTAATCGCGCTGTGAAAGACAGCCGTGCTGGGCCAGAGACGAGCGTATATATTCCTCCTGCCTGCCTTCGCTGAGATACGCGCCGCGAGGATTTTCCCGCCTGCCTGCCTGCCTGTCTTCAAACCAGAACGTGCGGCGACCGCCAGAGGGCCACTTCCGGTGAGCTGTTCCTGTACGACCAAAGCCGGCGCGTTCAGCGCATGAACAATTCCTCCTTCATCCCCCTGTGAGTGTGAATGGGCCCATTGTCTGGGTAGATAAGTAGGACTGTTTAAGACTGCCCCGTGTCTCTGCCTCTTCCACTAATCATTGTGTAAATAATAATTCAACGTGTTCTTCCTTTGATTCGACCGTTTCGTCCCTTCCATCACTGACTGAGCGTGGTACGAATTATATTGCTCTGATCGGGTTCCAATAGTAAGGTAACAGCACAGACCACGTGGGACGCATTCCGCTCGGGTGTACTCAAATTACGCGTGGTTCGTGAGACTCGATCCCCTCCTCCGCGGCGGCGTGGGTACTTCGGTACGTGCGAAAATTGTCCCGAAACCCTGTCCCGCGTCTGACCGGAAGTGGCGACTCAGTCTCGCGGTTGCGAAGAACCAAGAATACCAAGGGGCTTAATCTCCCCTTGGTAAGGGAACGGGCTTCGTGCAAAAACCGTAACAATATATATATACTCGTGTGTATATATATATATATATATATATATATATATATATATATATATATATATATATATACATACATATATATATATACATATATATACACATACATATATATATTAGGCTGGGCCAAATCGGAGGTGATTTTCCTAATTCAATGTAATTTACCTAAACGTTGTGAGTGAGTATCAGGAACAAAATCATGCAAAAAATTTTCAAAAATATTGACGTTGTACGGTCAGACAGCCCGTTACCATAGCAACAGTTACAGACGACTCAAAAAATGCCTAAATTGACGATTTCTCAAGCTGTGTTTGACCCCCAGAGTTGATTCTGGTACCATAAGATGCAGAATTGAAAGTCAAGGATGATTGGATAGCTTAACAATGTCTGTGACACAATTCAATACCACTTTTATCCAAAAAACTGATTTTTGTCTGAAATTTCAAGCATATTTATGGAAAAAAATTGAAAATTTTGCTTTTTAATCATAGGATAACCATTAATCAGATTAAATTTACTTTAAATTGTCTTTTACAACCTTGTATTGTCCAGTTTTTATAACTGTTATAACGTTGTTTCAATTTGGCCATCTTCATTTCAATAAAAAAAAGTTAACAAAAGCAGCTTACAATCATTAATTTTAATGCCTGCTATCGATTGTTACTGTAACCATTCATCAGGGCGTTCAAGGCGCTCTTGCACACATCAAGGATAGGCGCTCCTGTCTTCGATACAACGGCAGTGAACTCTGGGGTCAAGAGTGGAGTCGTAGTAAGACTGGAGACTGAGTTTGGCAGGAGTCTTCTGCAACTGGCGTGTCGGCACCACATCCACGAATTGGTTGGAGGGGCGTCTTGCTCAATAGTGTATGGCCCCACCACAGGACCTAATGAACAGCTGTTCAAGCGACTGCTCAACACTTGGAGTGAATTGGACCAGGGCAACTACACATTGGTCGAGGTGTCTGCTCAACAGAGAGAGCTGGCTGGCCATGTACATGCCACCATCACCTTCCTTCAGACGTGGATGGACAATAGCACAAATGAGACTCTTCGACACGACTACCTGGAGCTGGCACACCTCACACTGCTGTTTCTTGGAGGGACTGTCCCTGATGGTATGAGGACCATCACTATCAAAGCTCCTGGGGCATTCCACCACGCCCGTTGGATGAGCAAGACTTTATACACTATAAAGGTGGCACTCTTCCGTTGGCAGCTGGGAGATATCTACACACCCGAAGAGCTGGAAGACATAACCAGTCTCGCTGCATTCATGTCAGTCTTCTACACTAAAGCGTGGTTGACATGTACCAGTGCTGCAGATGCACCATCTAACGACATGTACCAGTGCTGCAGATGCACCATCTAACGACATGTACCTGATGAAGAACCTCCTCAAGGCTGAGGCCAGTATCGCAAAGAATCCAACAAAGTGGCCTGCCAAATTTCTGTCCTTTGTGACTGTGGCCCGAGAGAAGCTACAAAACCATTTGTGGTACCTCTCAGAGAGATTGGTCTCTTTGGCACTCTTCTCGGACAGAACGTCATCTGACAAGCAGACTATGAGAAGGGCTATGCTCAGGTACCATGGGACTGCACATATCATGATACAGGAGATGCCAGCCTCACAGCAATTGGGGAGTAAAGCCCTCAAAGACTTTGTTGGTTACGACTCTTGGAGCATGTTTGAACTCTTGGGTATTGACTCCAGTTTTGTCAAGCTCCCCGTTGCACAGTGGCCCACCTCAGACAGCTATCGTCATGGCAAGGAAGTTGTGGCCAAACTCCCAGTTGTCAATGACGCAGCAGAGCAGACACTCGGACTCGCCACAGATTTGAACACTAACAAGGCCCCCAAATCTGAGGCGCAGCTCCAGGCTCTATACAGGGTTGTGAAGGGCGTCAGGGAGAAGCTGCATGGACTGGCAACATCCACTGAGGTTGTGACTAAGAAGTCATTGGCCTCCATTGATTACAATTGGGACTAGGTTTTTTATTTTGTTATCAATGTTCAATGTCAGACCTTAAATTTGAGACAAAAAAGCTTAATCAATGACAAAAGTTAATTTAAAGTACATTTAATTTGACTATAGCTCTGATTAATGATTATCCTATGATTAAAAAGCAAAATTTTCATTTTTTTTTCAAACAAATGCCTTAAATTTGAGATAAAAATGAGTTTTTGGGATAAAAGTTGTATTGAATTGTGTCACAGACATTGTTAAGCTATCCAATCATCCTTGGGTTTCAATTCTGAATCTTTTGGTACCAGAATCAACTCTGGGGGTCACACACAGCCTGAGAAATCATCGATTTTAAGAATTTTTTGAGTCGTCTGTAATGGTTGCTATGGTAACGGGCTGTTTTACCGTAAGACGTCAATATTTTTGAACAAAAATTTCATGGTTTTGTTTCTGTTACCCAGCCACAACGTTTAGGTAAATTACAACCTTGTAGTATGAAAAATTGAAAATCACCCCTGATTTGGCCCAGCTTAATATATATATATATATATATATATATATATATATATATATATATATATATATATATATATACATATATATATATATATATATATATATATATATTTATATATATATATATATATATATATATATATACAGTGATCCCTCGTTTATCGCGGGGGTTACGTTCCAGAACCCCCCGCGATAGACGAAAATCCGCGAAGTAGCAACCATATTTTTATTTTATTATTTATATATATTTTAAAGCTTTATGACCCTCCCCACACTCTTATTAACCTTTCCCATACTCTTATAAACACTTCCTATACTCTTAAACACTTTTTACACTCTTAAACATACGTAATTTTAACAACATATAAAATTATAATGGGTACTCACCATTGAAGATACTGTAGCGACCCATGGGTTCCCCAAGCAAGACCAGCATTAGAATCTCCTTGCTCCAGCCGGTGACGTCACCGGCGGGGATCCCCGGCGCCAGAGTGGCTGGTCACGTGACCGCCAAAGCGTGCCGCGCGTGCGGGTATAATCAGCTACACCTGTTGATCACGTGACCACCAAGCACGCCACGCTTGAGAGGCGTGGCTTTCGGTTTCTGGTTGTGCTTTATAATTCAGCCCGATAAACGGGCTTTTCAGTGTTCCCGAGTTGGTTTTGAGAATAAATATCTTCTCGGACGAGTTTGTGTCTTGCCCGTCATTTCGTCCGTATCAAGCAAGAGCGCCGGCTCTTCAATACTACAACTTGCGTGATGAAGATGATGATGAATTAGCTGTGCAGTACTGATGACGATGAAGGTGATGACGATGATGGATGTACTGCACAGCCAGAAAGAGCATTACAGTTACCCATTACGTGGGTAACTAGCGCAAGTGGAAGCTGCCGCATCTGCGTTTTCCATACGCACGACTCTTTGTCTCTTTGTCTACTCTTCTACTGTACACTATGTACAGTATTTTATTTCTTGTAATATGTTTTAAATACTGTATTTTTCTTATTTTTTTACGTTTTTAAATTTTTTAGGCTAGAAAATGCTTATTTTACCACAAAAATATTTAAAATAATAGTATATAAAAATACATTTATACCGCAAAATCCCGCGATATAGCGAAAAATCCGCGATATAATTTTACATATACTAGCGAGAAAAACCCGCGATGTACCGAAGCCGCGAAAAGTGAACCGCGATATAGCGAGGGATGACTGTATATATATATATATATATATATATATATATATATATATTGTTGCGGATATGGGATTTGCATCCATCCATATCCGCTTGTAAATATTCCCCTATTTCCTCAATACTTCCCAACTCACCCCAATCCCCCATTCCCTAGTCCCATTTTCTGTAAACATCACTCTGTAGACCCGACCTCCCCCTATTTCCCCCATTAAATGTCGCATCCAGGTCCACCGCATCTCATGTAGACAACTATAGGACATCTTGCTAGTTATTCTTAGTCTATGTCAGGTAAGGATTCGTTTCCATTAATTCTGACCCTTCGTTGCACCAGAATGTGATTGTATGGCACCGTTAGGAAGTTTAGGACCTCCCAATACCTCCCCGCAGCTCTTCCTCACAGTTCTCTTCAACAACAACAACAACAACAACAACGAGCACAGGGAGTGCGCATCCTCACTCCGGCTTGGTAGGAGTGGTGGGAGGACACCAGGCCTTCCCAACGAGCCGCCATCGGACATGTGCTCGACGGGGTTACCCAACAGGGGTAGAACATGGCTCCCTGTCGGCTCCTCGTCAAGGGCGGAGCCCGGTAACCCCCGCACCCAATGGAAGCGGCGGACCGGCCCCAGTTGGGGTGGAACCAACCAGCCGAGGGCGTGTCACTCCCCGTTGAGCATGCGCAGTGAGAGAGAGGTGACGTCAGATGCGCGCTGAGCTTGAAGAAAGAAAGACGTACCCTCCGAGCGCTGTGAGACCTCCCTGCATCTTTGGACCGTGCCTTATCCTGTCCCCGAGCCAAGGTGCACCTTGTGCCATCGACCTACCTGTCCATTCCTGCCATCAATCCCTGTGTGAGTCTACCTTGTCCATTTGTCCGTGGTCTGTCTGGGCTTTAAATAAGACTGTATTTAAGTGCCCATCTCTTCTGTGTCTTTACCTCACTCTGCCTTGTAATCTACCCCTTTTCTCCACCACTGTAATTACACCCTCCTCCAGAGGTCTTGAGAACTGTACCCCTTTGCGTCGTTTCATCTTTCCCAGTCGTCGTGTCCTTTCCATCATTGATTTAGCATAGCGCGATTTGGCCAACGTTAGAATCGGGTGTAGTTTGTTAATGGTTCGAACTACGGGTTACTAAACCCGCTCGGTAACCTAAAACCGTAGCTCAAACGGCCGTCTCTTCCCTGTCTCACGACCGAGCGTTGCACTCAGGTCATCGGGAAGGCCATTCCGACTTTCTGGCCCGAATACCCTGGCGGCGCTGCGGGCGGGAGGGAGCGTTGGGACGACCAGGAACGGAGAGTGGTTAATAGAAGGAACGGCGGGTTAATCTCCGCAGGGCAACGAGGGAAGCCCTCTCCGGTTCCGTAACAATTGGTGTCAGGAGTGGGATTTCGAGTCCCGCACTAAAGATTTTGTGCTTTTTGTGGAAAATTTGGTCAAAATTGGAGCACCCGATATTTAGTTGAAAAAAATAAAATAATAATAATAATAAAATTTGAAAGTCGCGCTATGGGAGATCAAGACGGCTGGGTTCCGGTAGAGGAGAGTGAGGCAGGGTTGATCCAGGACCAAATTGAGGGACATGAGGAGAGCGAAGCAGTGAGGGCGGCAGGTTCGCAAAATGGCAGCGCTAGGCATGGGGAAGAGGAGCGCGAACAACAGGTCGGCGCCGCGCAGGGGATTGCGGTAGCTGTACCCATGCCGCCGATGGACATGCAAGTCCTCATGGCGCAAATAGGGGCCCTGTTGGCCCAGAATAGCGAACAATTGGAACAAAGAATGGGCAAGCAATTAAGGAATGACATGGGGTCCAATAGCGAGAAATTGAGGGAGGACATGGGAAACCAGATCGGGGGTTTAAGGAATGACATGGGGTCCAACAGCGAGAAATTGAGGGAGGACATGGGGGCCCAGATCGGAGGGTTAGGGAGTAGAATAGAGGGATTAGGAAACAAATTTGAGGGATTAGACAACAAATTTGAGGGTTTAGACAATCGATTAGGGGAAATACAGGAGGGGTTAACGGGGGTAGAAAACAGAATGGCCGCTCAAGAGAATCAAATGGAAGGGATGAAAAAGGGGTTAGAGGGGTTAGAAAACAGTATGGAAGGCAAATTGAGGGACATGAGGGACCAAGCGGAAAGGGAAGTTAAACAAATGGGGCAGCAGATAGAGGGGGTCAGAATGGGGGTAGAAACTAAATTGGATGCTCACAGGGAGGAAATGGAGCAGATGAGGGTGGCATCTGGGCAGGAGATGCAAGTGATGGGAGGGGAGATCAGAAGAGGCGTGAGTGAGGAGGTCGGAGGAGTGCGCGAGGAGGTGAGGCACTGTGAGGAGCGCATGGAGAGGGAGGTGAGAAAGGGGACTAAAATTGCAAGGTGGTATTGAGGAGTTAACGCTGGGAGTAGAACAGCTGACAGTGGGACAAAAGGAGTTGAGGGACCAGGTACAGAAGAACACAGCGGTCATAGAGGGTTTAAAATCAACACAGAAGGAGATGAAAAAGGACGTAGGGGTAATTAAAAAAGAGTGTCAGATGGTACATGAGGACCTGACGAGGAAAATGAACAAGGTGGTAGAGGTGATGGAGGTTAAAGAGCGGGAGGTGCGGGAGCACATAGAAAAAAATAAGGTGGAGTTAGAGGAAGAACTTAAGGGGGCGCACGAGGAGATGAAGGAGGTGAAGCAGAAATTAGAAGAAGTGGAAGAAGGGGTGAGCGAAATTAAGAAGCGACGGAGAGGGGATAAGAAAGAGATAAAAGAGGAAGTAAAATAATTGGTCCAAAGTCTGTGTTCGGATCGTGATGATGTGCTCATTAACCGGATGAGGGATTCGCAGGTGATGGAGGAGAAGCGAAGAGAAAGAGGACCCGGTGTAAGTGGTGACCAATATGGTCGGGCGTATGATGCGCCAGGTGATTTAATAAGCTTGGGGGTCGAGATGGACCCGGATGTTCATGAGAGGCCAAGAGTGAGGTGTATGGCTGGTCCGGAGTGTATGGAACGAGGGTGCGAGCGAGAGGGTCCGGTGATGGGAGAGGTGCGAGGTGTGAGTGAGCAAGGTTGTGGTGGTATGGAATGGGTAGCGGGTTGCGGAAGCGTGACCCATGCATCGACACCAACAGGGGTAGTTTTAAGAGGGACAGGGGAGGCACGGGAGCCCCTTGGGGGTAATGTACTGTGGGGGCCCGGCCGGTTCGGCCCCGCGCTGACCCCGCAAGGGGCGACGCACGGGGTCCGGCAGGCGGGCAACGACTCATACGAGGTGGTCCCACAAGGTCCCACTCGCGCCGTATGACGGCAAGAGTGATCTACGAGCGTACCTGGCGCAGTTTGACTGTGTGTGTAAGGGCAATGGTTGGGGTGAGGACGAAGGTGGAGTACACCTGGTGGCCGCATTGCGCGGCGCGGTGGCGGAGGTGCTGACGGCATTACCACCGGGTGCTCTCACCCTGCCAGCCCTCCGCGACGCCCTAATTAATCGATTCGGCATTGAACAGCAGAGCGAGCTTGTTAAAGCTCAGCTTGCGTTGCGAAAACGCAAGCCCCAGGAAGCCATCGGGGAACTTGCCCACGACATTCGCCGCGCAGTGGGGATCGCACATGCTAACATGGCAGCGGATTCCCGGGAAAGCCTGGCGCTGGACCATTTTATCCAGGCCCTCCCGGATATTGAGCTCCGGCAACAGCTCGCCATGTGGCGCCCGCAGACTCTGAGCCAGGCGGCTGACGCTGCAGCCCGTTGGGAAGCAGCGAGGCCCCTGGCCTGGGGGAGCGAGCGTCACGCAGTGGCAGTCCGCCAAGTGGGACCCCCGATGGAGGGAGGACCCCCTAGGGGGCCCGCCCCCGACGTGGGTCCTGACCTGGCGGGCATGGTCCGGAGGCTGGGGGACCAGCGCCTGGCGGGACCTGGACCATGGCAGGCAGCCCCGGAGGTGGCCCGCGGTGGACCACGAGCGGGTAATCCAATTCGGACCTTCAGGCGGGAAAATTTGGAATTCCGGAGACAAGCACCTTATCAGGTGAGGTGCTATACTTGCAACCGTCTGGGTCACCTGGCGTGGCACTGTCGAGCCACGTGCCGGGATGATCCCCGGTGGTTGAGGTCCTCAACTCCGCCCAGGGGGGAGCGGGTTAGCCGACCCCAGACACCCCCCCGCCAGACCCCGGGAAACTAGAAGGTGTCAGGCACGTAGGGCGGTGTTCGGCAGAAGAGGACGGAGGAGAGCCCTCATTGATGCGACAGGTCATTTATTGTGGCCAAATTGGAACCGGTAGCCTGACAATCAGATGCAAAATTGCCGGCGTGGGGGTAGACGCCGTAGTGGACACAGGAGCTAGCGCCACGATCATCAGCCCTGTGGTCCTTGATTCGAGCACAGGTGGCTGGGATAAGATCCAGCGCCTGCAAAATTATAGTTTGCAACTTGCTACCGGGGTAACGGCCCCGATCATAGGGCGTGGTTCTGTGACCCTCAAGTTAGGGTCGGTAAGGAGGGAGATAGATGTTTGGGTGGCGGAGGTGTGCGACCCATGTTTAATAGGGTTGGATTTGTTGACTGCCAGCGGTTGTAAAATCGACTTGTGCCGGGGGATCCTGCAAGTGGGAGTAGAAGAGCTGCCGTTAGGGGGAGTGAGCACGGCCGAGAGAGCGGAGCTAGAGGCTTCCGAGGCCATGACCATTCCTCCAAGGGCCGAGGCGATAGTGCCGGCCCGATGGGCAGCTCGCCCAACATGGCAGGAATACTGCGGCCTGGTCGAACCGGTGGCAGCGCAGTCCATACCGGGTTTAATCGTGGGCCGCACCCTTGTAAAAACGGACGGACCGGTAGTGGCCGTCCGAGTAATAAATATAAGTACAGAACCACGCACTATAGTAAGGGGCACGAGGGTAGCTGGCTGCACCCCAGTTGTGGAAGTCGCGACAGTGAGGGGCGAGAACGTCCAGCCGAGCCGGCCCCAGGGGGAGCCTTCAATAAGAAGTAGGAATTGGCCCGATCCCATTTGCGAGATGGTAAATCGGAGTAGTGTAGAGTTGGGAGGTACCGAGAGGGAGGCCTTACACAAACTGGTTGGGTCCCATTTGGACCTCTTCTCCTTGTCCACCGAGGATATTGGACGTACGGGCCTGGTGAAACATCAGATCCACACCGGTGAGGCCCGGCCTATTCGTCAGGCTGCCCGACGGCTCCCTTGGAGCAAGAGGGCAGAAGCTGACAAGCAGGTTGAAAAGATGCTCGACGCAGGCATGATCGAGACCTCGGGAAGTCCTTGGATGTCACCTGTTGTGTTGGTCAAAAAGAAAGATGGGACCACGCGGTTCTGCGTGGACTATCGCCAGCTAAACAACGTGACACTCAAGGACTCATATCCCCTGCCAAGGATTGATGACACCCTCGATGCCGTTGCGGGCTCAAATTGGTTCTCAACTTTGGACCTCAAGAGTGGGTATTGGCAGGTGGAGATGGATAGGGCAGGGAAGGAGAAAACGGCATTTTCCACAGGTAAGGGACTGTGTCAGTTCACTGTGATGCCGTTTGGTTTGTGTAACGCCCCGCCACCTTTGAGAGATTGATGGAACATGTGCTAGGCGGCATGCCATGGCAATCATGCCTGGTGTACCTGGATGACGTCCTAGTACATGCCAAAACGTTCCCCCAGGCAGTAGCTAATTTGGACCAGGTGTTTAGGTGCCTCAGACAGGCAGGGTTGAAACTGAGCCCCAGTAAGTGCACCTTGTTTGCCAAGGAGGTGGCCTATTTAGGCCACGTCATCGGTTGCGAGGGGGTAAGAACAGACCCAGGTAAAATTGCAGCGGTAGAGGAGTGGCCCGCACCACGTACCCTGAAGGAAGTGCGGGGGTTTTTGGGACTCTGCTCCTACTACCGGCGCTTCGTGGCGAAATTTGCGGAGTTGGCTCGGCCCCTTCACCGCCTTACGGAGAAGGGGACGAGATTTAATTGGACAAGGGAGTGCCAGGAGGCCTTCCTACAATTGAAGGGGTGTTTGACATCCGCACCCCTTCTAGCTTACCCCACTAGTGACGGGACATTTACCCTGGACACGGATGCAAGCCAGGAAGGATTGGGTGCAGTTTTGTCACAGACACAGGAGGGCGTGGAGAGAGTGATTGGTTATTATAGCCGGGCCTTGAGTAGGCCCGAGCGAAATTATTGTGTCACTCACAAAGAGTTATTGGCTATGCTGGCTGCCATGAACCATTTCCACCCGTACTTGTACGGGCGGAAATTTTTGGTTAGAACTGACCATTCCTCCTTGCAATGGCTCCTGCGGTTCAAGGAACCGGAGGGCCAAATTGCAAGGTGGTTGGAAAAGTTGCAGCAGTACGATTTTGATGTGGCCCATAGGGCCGGGAAGGCCCATGGTAATGCGGACGCACTCTCTCGGCGTCCTTGTCTGGGGGAAAACTGCAAATTTTGTGCGAGACACGAGGAGAGGGAACAATTGGGTGATTCGGACCCGATCCTCGTTGTCCGTGCAACCCGGGTGAGAGGGCCAATTTTGCCACTAACCGCAGATGAGGAATTTGGAACTTTGGCTTGGAGCGCGGCCCAGCAGGAGGACCCCGTACTGGGACCGGTGCACGACTGGGTGAGATTGGGGCAAAGACCTAATGGGGAAGAGGTCACCCCCCTCGGGGCACAGACCAAGGCATATTGGGCTCAGTGGAAAACCCTGGAATTGAAGGATAACATCTTGTATCACAAGTGGGTGGAGGTTCCCTCTGAAAAAACTTCCTGGCTGGTGGTAGTCCCAAATAAATTTAAGACCGATATATTGCAACAGGTGCATGGTACCCGCCCCGGCGGCCATTTGGGCAGGACAAAGACGACATCGCAGGTACGCCGGAGGTTTTATTGGGTGAATATGGGGCGCGACATACAGGACTGGTGTCGGAGATGCGACGCCTGTACTGCCAAAAAGGGACCAGCACGGAGGATGAGGGCCCCCCTTCAATTACACCAGGTGGGGCCCCCCTAGAGCAGGTGGCCATGGATATCCTAGGCCCACTACCCCGCACCGCCTAGGTAATAAGTACATCCTCGTTGTGATGGACTACTTCACCAAGTGGCCGGAGGCCTACGCCCTCCCCAACCAAGAAGCAGGGGTGGTAGCGTAGGCCTTCGTGGAAGGATTTGTATGCCGGCATGGGATTTCGCAGGAGTTGCACACCGACCAGGGACGAAATTTTGAGAGCAAATTGCTAAAAGATGTGTGCAGTCTCCTGTCAATTCGGAAAACAAGAACAACGCCCTTAAGACCTCAATCTGACGGGATGGTGGAAAGATTCAACCGAACTTTAATCCAACAACTGGCACTGTTCACCGCCACCCGTCAGGATGACTGGGACGCACATCTCCCTTATTTGCTCATGGCCTACCGAACCAGCCAGCACGGGGCCACCGCATGCAGTCCAGCGTTGCTTATGTATGGGCGGGAGTTACGGGCTCCCGCCGACTTGCTATGCGGTCCCGTGCCAGACACAGTGGTTAACCCGCCGAGGGAGGGGTACGCACGTCACCTAGAGGAAGGCATGGAGCTAGTCCATGCCTTCGCCCGCCGCCAACTCCATCTGGCGGGGGAAAAGATGAAGCGCAGGTACGACCACCGGAGCCAGGGGAGTCAGTACACTCCGGGGATGAAGATTTGGTTCTTCAATCCCCGGAGGAGGAAGGGTAGGTGCCCAAAACTCACCTCTCCCTGGCAAGACCCGGGGGTCGTCCTGTCGCAAGTCTGTGACGTGGTAGTAAAAATCAAAATGGGGCCACGAGCCCTCCCTCGGATCGTCCACGCCGACCGGATAAGGCCTTACACCGGCGAGCAGGCGCCCCCGTGGATTGCCTCCGCTTTAGATGCCGAGGCGGGACCCAGTACCTCTGAATAAGGGGGGCTTATTAGTGCCAGAGGACTGGGGGATTGATGAGCAATGGGCCCGGTGGGTAAGGGTGGCATCCCTGCCACCCTTCCCATTATGGGGGCAAATGCGCTATAGTTTATGGGGTGGCTATGACAACCGAGCCAGGGAGGGCTTGGTTATATTGATAGGGACTAGAGGTGACAAGAGGTGACAAGATTTAAGTAGGAGACTTGGTACCTGTAGTGGGGACGTAGTAGCTTAGTGTTTGATAATGACGTGGGAGCGCTGAGTGTAAGGGAAGACGGAGGAGCGCGAGTTTTAGAAGGGAGTAGACAGAGCAGATGATGCAGTGTGAATGGAAGTGCTGGTGAGCAGCTTCAAATGAGGCATTGGTGAGGCAATGCTCTGAGGTGTGTGTGAGTGTACAAGTGATGAATGAGAGAGCATTGCGGATGAGTGTCATGGTGAGTAGTGAGTGTTGTGGATCAGCGCGAATGCGCTTGGGGGAGAGAAGGGTGCAGGTGGCACCAAGTATGAGAGCACAGGTGTGCAAGTACAGGTGTGTGGAATATATGGAGCAGAGAATGAGTGGTGTGGAGAGAGTTGGAGTAAGTGGTACGGAGTGGTGTGCATGGTGCGAAGGTGTGGATGGGGGAAGAGTGGACCCCTTTCACGAGTACCCAGGGAGGGTAGTTTAAAGAGTAGTTAGAAGGTATAGGTAAATTGTGGTTGGATATTGGCATTTGTGGTGCGGTTGCAGAATGGTATTGTGGATGGGTGCATTGGTGTGGTGAAATTGGCTGGTCGTGTGGCCTGTTAGTATGAGTGTGAATGGTTGGGCACTCCGCCACTGTTAGAGGTCGGCCAGGTGAGCTCTGGGAGCCGTTAGTGTCAGTGGGTGCCTGAGGATCCCGGGTGTGGATCGGGCAGCCCGTGCCAGAGAGGGCACCGAGGGGGTGAGAGTGCGAGAGGGCCTTCCCCAGTTAGTTAGGTTAGGGTGAGGAGCAGGTGAGCTCGGTAGGCAACAACAGTGGTGGAGGTGTGCAGGTGGGCGGACCTGCTGGGAGCGTCACACGACCCAGCCACCGAAATTGTGCGGGAGCACCGAGTGTTGAATCGGGGAGTGAGACCCAAATTGATGGTGTGCACCATAGATGGTCAATGGGATTTTGGTTCTTCGAACTACATAGAGTAATGAGGGCCAATGGTTTGGCAGGAGAAAGACCCCGGGTAATGTAAAGTTGTTAAAGTCATTTAGGAAATAGTTAGGATTGATGAACCTGTCGCACCATACGCAGCCACTTACCTGAGGTGATGACTCCACACCTGTGTTTTCTTTGTTTTGTGTTGCAGGAAATGAGAATTGCTGTTTGGATTTGTGAGACGCATCACAACGTGGATGAGACATTGGGGTGATTCCATCTCTCCCTCCTTAGGAGGGACTGATGATGAATTGGTGATGGCAAATTTTGATGTTGAGTTGGAGATGGCAAATTTTGATGAGAGTTGGAAATGGCAAATTTGATTGGTTAGGAGGGAGAGAAGACGAATTTGGTTTATGGAAGGAACGGGGAAGACAGTAGGGCCTTTTTTTGATGTGTAAAGTAGATGTTTATGGGTAGTGTTGTGTTTTGTGGATACAGTAAGGGGTAAGGGAGGGGCAATGTAGGTTACCTGGTGGGGGGGGGGGAGGGGGCGTACGGTAGGAACGTACCTGTCTCACCTGGTTCCCATGTGCCCCCAGTGTGCATTATCTTATATTGCATGCACTTTTGCGCCCTTACCACCTTACTCACCTGTCTTCTTTTGTCTCCCACCTCCGAGGATCTGGCTTTGGGGCAGAGAGAGAGGAGAGAGAGGTGCTGGCTCCGCAGTTGTGGGCCTGTACTTCCGCTGCTTGCTGCCTGGATCGATACACCATATGGACCGCAATTTTTGTGGCCGCCCACAATGGACCGCAGTTCTTTTGCGGTCAAGCACCACCTGTTGATGGACCTCTGGGTCAACGTGGCACCTATGCCATACAGGTGAACCACTTTTAGTTGGCCCCCTGACGGCCACAATTAAGAAATGGACGCGGTTGGCGCCTTTCTTTATTTCTAAATAGGCCAGAAGCCAGAAGGCCAAGTGCACTCCATGAAGGCAAGACCAGCGGCAGAACATTGGCCGGCTGCGACACCACCGGTGACCATGGACACTTGATTGTGCATTTTTATTGAACACTATATTGGTGCACCGGATGGTGCTGACTGTGCATAAAGGGGTGGTGCTTTTGGTGCTTGGAAGGGGTGCTCTGCACATTATTAAAGGCCGTAGGGCCACAGGGCACTCGTGGGTTGGTGTATCGATGCTGGCATGCGTGCTCTCCCTATGCATAACATCTGCATGTGTTCCTCAAAGAACAGGTCCTGGATCGTAGTGTAAATATCAGTGTAGTCTTGTATAAATGATGCTCCCTACCGGCTGTATGTTTAGTTTGAGGATGCTTTCCGCGATTCGGTTATCCTGTGGGTGTGTTTCTGTTAGGAGAAGGGTGCAACGTCGCAGGGGGACATATTTACTCATTTGTGAACATCTGTAAAACTGTCGCACTCAGGGTTGAGTTAATAGTAGAGGGAACTACATCTGAGTGCCACACTAAAGTAGGTAAAAATTTATCGGGTCGGGACGCCCCGAGGTCGAGTAGGGTGCAGTGTTGCGGATATGGGATTTGCATCCATCCATATCCGCTTGTAAATATTCCCCTATTTCCTCAATACTTCCCAACTCTCCCCAATCCCCCATTCCCTAGTCCCATTTTCTGTAAACAACACTCTGTAGACCCGTCCTCCCCCTATTTCCCCCATTAAATGTCGCATCCAGGTCCACCGCATCTCATGTAGACAACTATAGGACATCTTCTTAGTTATTCTTAGTCTATGTCAGGTAAGGATTCGTTTCCATTAATTCTGACCCTTCGTTGCACCAGAATGTGATTGTATGGCACCGTTAGGAAGTTTAGGACCTCCCAATACCTACCCGCAGCTCTTCCTCACAGTTCTCTTCAACAACAACAACAACAACAACAACAACAACGAGCGCAGGGAGTGCGCGTCCTCACTCCGGCTTGGTAGGAGTGGTGGGAGGACAGCAGGCCTTCCCAACGAGCCGCCATCGGACATGTGCTCGACGGGGTTACCCAACAGGGGTAGAACATGGCTCCCTGTCGGCTCCTCGTCAAGAGCGGAACCCGGTAACCCCCGCTCCCAATGGAAGCGGCGGACCGGCCCCAGTTGGGGCGGAACCAACCAGCCGAGGGCGTGTCACTCCCCATTGAGCATGCGCAGTGAGAGAGAGGTGATGTCAGATGCGCGCTGAGCTTGAAGAAAGAAAGACGTACCCTCCGAGCGCTGTGAGACCTCCCTGCATCTTTGGACCATGCCTTATCCTGTCCCCGAGCCAAGGTGCACCTTGTGCCATCGACCTACCTGTCCATTCCTGCCATCAATCCCTGTGTGAGTCTACCTTGTCCATTTGTCCGTGGTCTGTCTGGGCTTTAAATAAGACTGTATTTAAGTGCCCATCTCTTCTGTGTCTTTACCTCACTCTGCCTTGTAATCTACCCCTTTTCTCCACCACTGTAATTACACCCTCCTCCGGAGGTCTTGAGAACTGTACCCCTTTGCGTCGTTTCATCTTTCCCAGTCGTCGTGTCCTTTCCATCATTGATTTAGCATAGCGCGATTTGGCCAACGTTAGAATCGGGTGTAGTATGTGAATGGTTCGAACTACGGGTTACTAAATCCGCTCGGTAACCTAAAACCGTAGCTGGAACGGCTGTCTCTTCCCTGTCTCACGACCGAGCGTTGCACTCAGGTCATCGGGAAGGCCATTCCGACTTTCTGGCCCGAATACCCTGGGTGACGGTGTCACCCGAAAAATTTGAAATTACGAAATTTGAAAAAATTTGAAAAAAAAAATTGCGGAATTTCAAGTGGCCCAATATCTGAAAATGTTCGCAACATATTAATGTACATTTGTGCCAAATTTGGTGCTTGTATCACAAAATGCACAACAGGTTTGCTATGCTGCTACACTATTAGAAGTATTATAAGGGCGTAGGACGCCAGGAGAGTACAGTAAGGGTAGGTTAGACGGCTGTACCTCGCGAGGCGGGCGAACCTCACGGGTACATGGCTACGAGTCTCTCAAGAGTTAGGTAGAAGGCCATACCTCGCGAGGCGGGCGAACCTCACGGGTACAAGGCTACGGGTCTCTCAGAGTTAGGTAGAAGGCCGTACCTCGCGAGGCGGGCGAACCTCACGGGTACAAGGCTACGGGTCTCTCAGAGTTAGGTAGAAGGCCGTACCTCGCGAGGCGGGCGAACCTCACGGGTACAAGGCTACGTCGGTAAACTAAATTTTCCTAGGATGGGGAACAGGATGGGTAATAAGACTGTAAAGGCAGGTGAACCTCTTAGAAATACCCCAGCATTTTTCATGTTTCGGAGGTATGGCTATGATGCTGCGAGACCAGGGAAGTCATGGGTTGCGCTGACTAAGGATCTAGGTGAACCGTGGCCCGAAGGCGGGTCCTTTGTGCTGGAAAAATTGGACGCGTTGTATGGGGCATTAGAAAAGTTAGAACAGGACACGAAACACTTTCCCGCCTGACTATTGGAAAGTCTTTGGTTGGTGGAAGGAAGAAGCGATGAAGCGACAGGCAAGATCGAAACAGGCCAGCCTGGCCGGTGAGGTATTAAAACTCAAGGGCCTGAGGAAACAGGCGAATAAAATGCAGGATGAAATGGTTAAGGAAATAGAGAGGCAGGCTAATGCGTGATGGATGCCGCTCGTTGAAAGTCAAGTCCCCGTGGGAGGGTCAGGCAGATACCAAACCCCTACCCTCCCAGCCCTGAGCTCTGTCCCGGGGTTCCAGGCAACACCACCCTCCCTGCCCCACCCTTTTCACCCCAACTCACCCTTTCCACCCCGGTCTAAGAATCCCCTTTCTTTTGAATGATTAAGACATAAGGCGTTGTACACGACCGACTCAGGTCGTTGTGCTGTGAATTTTTGCGACTGTTCACACTGCTGAATGTGCGCAGTGGTTTGAAATGCGAGCCGGTTTGTCAGTCACGTGGTATGGAGAATGTATAGGGAAACGCATGATTTAAAATGCGTTGCCTAGGTTGGCAGGGGAGTGGCTGTTGGAGGTGCATGGTTGGAGTCGATCCGGTGTTCGCGCGACGTCTGAGAGACTCATTGGTATATGAATGAATGAATAAATGTATATATGGATGTCTGTCATTGAAGTATGTATTTGTGTCCATTGTGTGTGTGTGTCATTGACGTATGAAAGGGTTCCTTGTATTGCCTGCAGAATTATGCAATGTCGATTGGTATTGGCTACTTGTGCTGTATGTATGGATGTGTGAGGTGTATTAGGCATGAATGACGTGGGAAAATAGTAAAGAAAATCTTGCTGAAATTGAACTATTGTGAGTTTTAAAAGGTTGCATAGAAAGCTTAGAAATAGTTAAGGGGGCGTAGAAACACTTACTCGGATATTTTCTCCAACCTGACGGTGTTGGAGAGTAGGTTGGAGGTTTTTGTATTTCTCCTGTGGCCTGTGATCCGACTGACAAGGTCCCAATGTATGATGTCATGTAGGAAAGACGTGTCTGCCTGTTTGTCTGATCGTAAGTCTGTGGTGCGATTCCACGGAGGGCCAAGGTTTAATCCAGTAAATGGGAGTTTTATGTTGTGGCAAGTGTGCGAGGGGGCACATCGGAGCACGCGAGTGGGGGTATTTGCGGGAGTGCACACCCGTGGTGAGTGTTACAGGGAAAGACATATGGGAACTTTTTATTTTCAATAAACAGACTAGGTTATTTTCTTGTTTATTTGTTTATTTACGAAAAATAAATAAATAACAGGGGGAGGTAGGTTAATGGTGGTTTGTTGGCGGTAAAAATTGGTTGAAAGTCGAGTTGAAACAATTTATATTGGGATATTGGGATTCATAATAGCTATTGGGCAGGTGGGATTGAATTTAACATTGGCTATTGGATAAATATTGAAATGCATGCCGGGAATGTCGATTTTAACGTCCATCCGAAGGATGTAGCACATTGTGAAGCTGCACATTGCTTGACAGGACATGGGAGCCAATGAGCTGTGTAATGAGAAGGATTAAAATTATGTCATGGTGTGAAATGCTGTAGAGGTGTGAAATACAGACCTTTGGCCTGGAGGGGAGTTCTTTTGGTAACTTACTTCCATGATTTACGTTCCATTGGAAGGGGAATAGGAAAATATGGGAATAATATGGAACAAATTGACAAGACAAATTGGGGTTACAAACTCACCATGGAAGGAGAATGGAGGTTATAGTTTCATTGTTGTGTCTGTCTGGCTGTCTAGCAGGCCATGGAGTTATATTTCTGAAACATGGATTTCGACAGTAAAGACAGGTGTGTACCCTGAGAAAATTGTGGGTTGTGGAGTGGGCACTTTTGATGGGCACTGGGGGCTGCTGTTGTGTGGACTGGGGAACGAGGGCAGCGTAGGTGATGTGAGGGGAATGCCACGCACTGCGACCGTCTCCCCCAAGACCGAGGTTGTCGGGGACATTTGAAAGGGTGCGTATGTACTATGTGAATAAGGCTGCAGAAACGTGTGTACCGAGGTGCTTGGTGGAGTAGGCATGCTCGTAAAAGGACATAGTTTGAAGAGGGTGCTGCATGGTAGAGCACGCCTCCCCAGAAAGGCTGTGGGGTTTGAGGTGAGCATTCGCTCCGCACTTCAATTGAAGATCATTGGAGGTGGCTTGTGTTTGCGGGGAGTTCCTGGACGGACCAGCTGGTTGTTGTTTCGGTACATCGGGTGTGTGCATTTGTACAATGGAGTCTGATTGTCGTTTATCTGTTCGGAGGTGGAACTCTTGCAGAGGCAAGTTGTATTTTCTAAGATATCATCTGTTTTAATTTGCTTTGGGATTTGACTTGGGAGGATGACAGGCTGTGTCGCTGTCGGCATGGTTGAGGTGTGACTGGCACCTTGTGTGGTTCATCAAATGGTTTTAGTTGCGTAGAGTGCTGTGGGTTGTGAGGCCATTAAGTTGAGGATATATGGGGGACAGATGTTGTGTGCAACAAAGGTAAATAGATTGGATTTTGGCAAGGTTGAGTGAGATATGTGGTTGGATGGGGTGTGAAGGCGAGTTATGACAGCTCCAGGGAGCAGTCCTGGTGTTGGGTCTCATATAATCATGGTTAAAGTACATGTGCAGACAAAGGTGTGCTTCGGTTTGTATTACTGGCAGAGAAAAGACAACAAAGTGGCTCCTGAGCAGGG
Organism: Myxine glutinosa; assembly: GCF_964187855.1. Taxonomy (NCBI): domain Eukaryota; kingdom Metazoa; phylum Chordata; class Myxini; order Myxiniformes; family Myxinidae; genus Myxine; species Myxine glutinosa. Next base: position 132,236,530 of record NC_136263.1, read on the forward strand.
GAATGAGTTCTGGGGAAATGAATTCACTTATTGGATGTTGTTGAATCTGTTGTTTAAGAGCATTGGGATGCTGGCCAATGCCAAAAGGGGTTCGGGAGGAAGTGTGAAGAAGGTTGTTGGAAGTGCAAAGTGATAAAGGGCTCGTGTGGTTGAAGGTTACAGTTCCACAGAAGGAGAGCGAACAAGGAAAGTGGCTGGGCTGTTGATAAAACCGCTGGGTTTTACGTTGATTTAAGTTGTTGTGGATTTATGTTCAATTTTAATTTTAATTCCTATAGTCTAGTGCATATGGGACGGGGAAAATGGGAGATGATGTCAGTGTGCTCCGAGTTGAAGTTGAGTTTGATGTTGTTGTGTAAATATGTGTTGTAGATGGAGCTGGTATCAATGTCGGAGTGTCAGTGTCGCTTCCAGTGGCCATGGGTGGCTGTGGGGCTGAGTGGTGGCATGATGCCTGTGGTGGGGCACGTTGGTGGATTGTAGTGATGGGGGAGCGCAATAATATAAGGGGCGACTGCAAAGCGCAAGTTTCAGAAGGGAGTAGTTAGATCAAATGATGCTGTGTGTGTGTGTAGAAGAGTATTGTCTATTGAGCAGAGTATTGTGAGTGTGGGTGAGTGCATTGTATTGAATGAAGAAGCCTGGAGTCAGTGTGTGGGCACAGGTGTGCAAAACCAGGTGCATGGAGAATGGTTGTGTGAAATAACTTGGTTGGAATGGATGGCTCGCTCGCTGACAGCTACAATCCATGTGGATTGTGACCGACGCTAACATTTCTATGAATGTATAAATGGAAAATAGTTATTTAAATAGGAACGTGCGATTCCAGGAATGAGCAAGTATTTTTGATATAAGCTGATGTTTCAAGTGACGATTTGAAATGTTGGAAGCTTAGATCAATCTTAAAGATACAAGCTTTTCATCTGTGAGCCGCAAGTCGACCATATGTTTAATTTTAGATACTATACCTAATATTTACATGTAAATCCATGACTGGTCTGGATTTTGACTGCCCTGTGAGTTTTTGGGAAAACGGTATGTGCAGCTGGATTAAGTTTGAGTGGTTGTTACATATACTCTGGGTATATGTTGTGGCTTGATGGATGAATTGGACTTGCTGTGAACAGTGTAGATGCAAGAAGAGATAGACAGGGACACAATGAGCTGCTAGGTGAGCCATTGAGGTGGATTGGATGTTTTGTTGTTGTTGTTTTGGGAGTTTGGTTGTTGCATTGCCAAGGGTTTCTGTGTAGTGTGGTATCTGTTGAAAGTGGATCACCTGTCATCTTGTGTGGCGTGAGCAGGGATGTATGTAACTGCCTGGGTTCAGGAAAGCAACTTCAGTTGCAATTTGGTTTAAATAAAAGGTTAACGTTAGCTGGAAATTGGACAAAGTCAAAAGTTTGACCAAAATCAAAAGTGGTGGTTGGACCAAAAGTCCAAAGTGGAAATTGTCAAAAGTGCTTTAAAAAGCTACGTCCAATTTCATTTTGCCATTTTTAGAAGAAAATTCACTGCATTTAAAATGTGTTTCCTTTAATCTAATAAACAGGCTTGGTCGGGCCAGCAGACATTTCAGCCAAAGTCTTATCTGGTTCACTCCCACACCAGGCCCGACTCGTGCTGCGACCTTGGGTTGAACTGTCGGTTTAATTTGCACAGGGAATGAAATAAGGGGATTGTAATGGGAGAAAGTGAACATTTGTGGATCTGGGGACAAGCTGGTTTGAATGTGTACCTGGGGTTTTCTGTGTGTCACAGTGTCTGTGTCTGTCTGTCTGTCACACTGGACTCTTGGATGGGTTTTCATGAGATGAATTTCAGACAAAACCCCCTTTGTTATTTCAGAATTGATCTGCACCCCACCTCACTGTGAAATGGACAGGTTGTGTGTGTGTCTCAGAGGTTTATGGACAACGTGGAGTGGCTGGTGCGAAGGGAGTGGTTGGGAAAGATGGACCCCCTTCACGAATACCCGTGGATAGAGGATTAAAATAGGTAGAGGGTGCAGGTAAATTGTGGTGGATATGGACTGTGGTGCGCATGGTAGGAGTGGAAGGGCTACTCCAAAGCATTTTGCTTCCCCGCGCTATTGCGGTGATCAAATGTCGCGGCCATCAAAGGGCGGACACTGACGTTGCTCGGGGCAATGCAAGGGCGGACGAGGCGGCAGGAAAAGCCGCCAACCAAAGGATAGGACACAACATGCCGATGGTAACACGGACCAGGGGGGCCCTTTGCTTAGAAGGAAAGGGCCAACTAATGGTAGGCAAATCCGTGTGTAGAGATACCCTCCTCGCGGACCCTAGGGAAGGGAAACACAGGCTGTTAGTGAATGTTACAAGTTCGCCCCTACATAACCTCACACACCTCCAGTTGGCATGGGAAGGGGAAAACGGAACAAACACTATCCCAGACCTTCGCACTTGCATGACCACCCATTTAGTGGCTCCGCACGGGACCATGTTTGTATGCGGGAACAAAGCTTACCCGTATTTACCTGATAATTGGGGAGGAATTTGCTATTTAGGATCAGTTTTCCCAGAAATGGAAATGCGACAACACTTGCATAATACCCCTGCACTCATAAGGACACAACGAAGCACTTATTGGCACGACGACGACACCACCACCTTACACGGCGCTGATTGGGAGAAGGCCGTTGGTTTCTTCTTCCCATGGGCTGGGACGGTCATGAGCAGTTACCGCATTGACAAAATTGCGTTAATCTTAGAACAGGTGGCCAACGACACCGCTACAGCACATGACGAAATGTTGGACACGGTTGTCCACCTGCGTACAATGGTTATGCAAAATAGGGTTGCGTTAGATATGCTATTGGCAGAACGAGGAGGGGTATGTGGGATAATTGAGGGTAGATGTTGTACTTTTATTCCTGATCCTTCACAGGGGGTCAGTGCTGCTATTATAAGGTTAAGGGAAAGTGCTCATATACTGACAAAGGATCGAATGGATCGGGAAGCCTCTCACCAGTGGCTTACTGACTGGTTCAAAGGATGGACAGGGACGATAGTAAAGTGGATATTGACCGCCTTGGCAATAGTCCTTGGAATCGTAGTCTGTTGTGTACTAATCAAGGCTTTAGTCCTTGCGTGTGTGTGAGAAAGTTTACCACAGGATGGACACTGAAGACGACACCAGAAAAGGCCATGGTGAGGACCGACAAGCTGACCGTGGGTCCAGATGACACTCCTGCCGTCGACGTGACTGCAGATCGCGGATCCTGGAACGACGACCCGAACGAGTCACGGCCGCGACAATGAGATCTCCGCTTCCGAAGATTGTTCTTCCATTATTGATATTACCGATAATGATTTTGATTACACAGTTGCGGACCTCAGAGCATTTCAGGCTGCCAGGACACCGATTACTCTGGACCCCAACATGTCGCATGCAGACATCAACGAGTACCTAAGGGGGACCTCTCGGTTTTTCTCGATGTGTAAGGCTATGACTGTTGCTGGCCGCCTACGCTGCAGGCCTACGCCACCTGAGAATAATGTTACTGATGATGTTACCGATGATGATGTGGGCCACTTGCAAGGGTCCCCGACTGATGTTTATGTCTCAATGCAGGCTTTGCCTCTTTATGTCTCACGAGCTCACCTTTATGTCTCACAAGCACACAGTGAGTCAACGTCACTGACCCAGTTCTGGATTTGGACCCAACTGCAACCCCAAGCCTGGATGGTGAGGAACTCAACATTGGAGATACTCTGAGTTCTGAATCTGATTGTTTTGAAGATTCGTCCATGGATAGTAGCGATGGAAGCAGCATCGCCTCGGACGACCTCGACTTTGACCCAAAGGAAGTTTCTCTCCCTCCTTTGGACCGTTATGCTTTGTTTTTTGGCCATAGGTTTAAGCCACCCGATACTGATGACATTGTGTCTTCCCCAGATCACCAGCATATAAGAGACCTCATGAACATGAATATCGATTGAGCACTGAAGATCGACAAGGATTTCACCTGGGGAAGCCTGGGCGAGCTCCAGTCGGGGGGGAGTCCTGGCCGCACCTCTGTGGTCGAAGGGTGGGTCGGGAGATCCTCCTGGGTGTGGACCCCGGCTGAACCAGAGGTCTTCGTTGTGGATCTGACACGCTATTCGATCTTCATGCCTCTACGGTCTCACATCATACACCCATCTACACCGGACTTACATCATACACCCACATACACCCGCATACACCCACATACCCGCGGATCATCCTGCTGAGTGCAATGTGTGGTACTTTGGGTACGGGACATGCTCACTGGGCTGCATTCGCGGGTATGTGGGTGTATGCGGGTGTATGTGGGTGTATGATGTAAGTCAGGTGTAGATGGGTGTATGATGTGAGGGCACTTTTGATGGGCACTGGGGGCTGCTGTTGTGTGGACTGGGGAACGAGGGCGGCGTAGGTGATGTGAGGGGAATGCCACGCACTGCGACCGTCTCCCCCAAGATCGAGGTTGTTTCGGGGACATTTGAAAGGGTGCGTATGTACTATGTGAATAAGGCTGCAGAAACGTGTGTACCGAGGTGCTTGGTGGAGTAGGCATGCTCGTAAAAGGACATAGTTTGAAGAGGGTGCTGCATGGTAGAGCACGCCTCCCCAGAAAGGCTGTGGGGTTTGAGGTGAGCATTCGCTCCGCACTTCAATTGAAGATCATTGGAGGTGGCTTGTGTTTGCGGGGAGTTCCTGGACGGACCAGCTGGTTGTTGTTTCGGTACATCGGGTGTGTGCATTTGTACAACTAGGGCATGCCCGTACTATATATAAGCTAGGACGTGCCCGTACGTGGGTGCCCGTTCCTTGCCAAAAAAAAAAAAAAAAACAAATTTGTGTAGGGGTGTGTGTGTGTAAACATCCTAGGGCGTGCCCGTACGTGGGTGCAAAAAAACATGCGTGCAAACAACAACAACAAAAAAAAACTTTGAAACCACGTGGCAGTAACGACCACAGAACCCCCCCCCCCTCTATTTACATGAATGGTTTGGTCCATTCACAACGACCACAGAACCCCCCCCTCTATTTACATGCAATGGTTTGGTCCATTCGCAACGCCAAAGCGAACGGCGAACGGCTAAATCGCCATAGCTCGGTAAGTACTTGTCCGATTAATTTCAAACCTTGAAAAGGCACATCCTCGGGTCCCCAGCAATATACCTGGCAAGTTTCAAGTATATCGGACCGGTAGTTGTCGAGAAATCGTTGTCGCATACATACACACACACATACACACAGAGATTAATGGAATTATAGATAGATGGAGTCTGATTGTCGTTTATCTGTTCGGAGGTGGAACTCTTGCAGAGGCAAGTTGTATTTTCTAAGATATCATCTGTTTTAATTTGCTTTGGGATTTGACTTGGGAGGATGACAGGCTGTGTCGCTGTCGGCATGGTTGAGGTGTGACTGGCACCTTGTGTGGTTCATCAAATGGTTTTAGTTGCGTAGAGTGCTGTGGGTTGTGAGGCCATTAAGTTGAGGATATATGGGGGACAGATGTTGTGTGCAACAAAGGTAAATAGATTGGATTTTGGCAAGGTTGAGTGAGATATGTGGTTGGATGGGGTGTGAAGGCGAGTTATGACAGCTCCAGGGAGCAGTCCTGGTGTTGGGTCTCATATAATCATGGTTAAAGTACATGTGCAGACAAAGGTGTGCTTCGGTTTGTATTACTGGCAGAGAAAAGACAACAAAGTGGCTCCTGAGCAGGGGAATGAGTTCTGGGGAAATGAATTCACTTATTGGATGTTGTTGAATCTGTTGTTTAAGAGCATTGGGATGCTGGCCAATGCCAAAAGGGGTTCGGGAGGAAGTGTGAAGAAGGTTGTTGGAAGTGCAAAGTGATAAAGGGCTTGTGTGGTTGAAGGTTACAGTTCCACAGAAGGAGAGCGAACAAGGAAAGTGGCTGGGCTGTTGATAAAACCGCTGGGTTTTACGCTGATTTAAGTTGTTGTGGATTTATGTTCAATTTTAATTTTAATTCCTATAGTCTAGTGCATATGGGACGGGGAAAATGGGAGATGATGTCAGTGTGCTCCGAGTTGAAGTTGAGTTTGATGTTGTTGTGTAAATATGTGTTGTAGATGGAGCTGGTATCAATGTCGGAGTGTCAGTGTCGCTTCCAGTGGCCATGGGTGGCTGTGGGGCTGAGTGGTGGCATGATGCCTGTGGTGGGGCACGTTGGTGGATTGTAGTGATGGGGGAGCGCAATAATATAAGGGGCGACTGCAAAGCGCAAGTTTCAGAAGGGAGTAGTTAGATCAAATGATGCTGTGTGTGTGTGTAGAAGAGTATTGTCTATTGAGCAGAGTATTGTGAGTGTGGGTGAGTGCATTGTATTGAATGAAGAAGCCTGGAGTCAGTGTGTGGGCACAGGTGTGCAAAACCAGGTGTATGGAGAATGGTTGTGTGAAATAACTTGGTTGGAATGGATGGCTCGCTCGCTGACAGCTACAATCCATGTGGATTGTGACCGACGCTAACATTTCTATGAATGTATAAATGGAAAATAGTTATTTAAATAGGAACGTGCGATTCCAGGAATGAGCAAGTATTTTTGATATAAGCTGATGTTTCAATTGACGATTTGAAATGTTGGAAGCTTAGATCAATCTTAAAGATACAAGCTTTTCATCTGTGAGCCGCAAGTCGACCATTTGTTTAATTTTAGATACTATACCTAATATTTACATGTAAATGCATGACTGGTCTGGATTTTGACTGCCCTGTGAGTTTTTGGGAAAACGGTATGTGCAGCTGGATTAAGTTTGAGTGGTTGTTACATATACTCTGGGTATATGTTGTGGCTTGATGGATGAATTGGACTTGCTGTGAACAGTGTAGATGCAAGAAGAGAGAGACAGGGACACAATGAGCTGCTAGGTGAGCCATTGAGGTGGATTGGATGTTTTGTTGTTGTTGTTTTGGGAGTTTGGTTGTTGCATTGCCAAGGGTTTCTGTGTAGTGTGGTATCTGTTGAAAGTGGATCACCTGTCATCTTGTGTGGCGTGAGCAGGGATGTATGTAACTGCCTGGGTTCAGGAAAGCAACTTCAGTTGCAATTTGGTTTAAATTAAAGGTTAACGTTAGCTGGAAATTGGACAAAGTCAAAAGTTTGACCAAAACCAAAAGTGGTGGTTGGACCAAAAGTCCAAAGTGGAAATTGTCAAAAGTGCTTTAAAAAGCTACGTCCAATTTCATTTTGCCATTTTTAGAAGAGAATTCACTGCATTTAAAATGCGTTTCCTTTAATCTAATAAACAGGCTTGGTCGCGCCAGCAGACATTTCAGCCAAAGTCTTATCTGGTTCACTCCCACACCAGGCCCGACTCGTGCTGCGACCTTGGGTTGAACTGTCGGTTTAATTTGCACAGGGAATGAAATAAGGGGATTGTAATGGGAGAAAGTGAACATTTGTGGATCTGGGGACAAGCTGGTTTGAATGTGTACCTGGGGTTTTCTGTGTGTCACAGTGTCTGTGTCTGTCTGTCTGTCACACTGGACTCTTGGATGGGTTTTCATGAGATGAATTTCAGACAAAACCCTCTTTGTTATTTCAGAATTGATCTGCACCCCACCTCACTGTGAAATGGACAGGTTGTGTGTGTGTCTCAGAGGTTTATGGACAACGTGGAGTGGCTGGTGCGAAGGGAGTGGTTGGGAAAGATGGACCCCCTTCACGAATACCCGTGGATAGAGGATTAAAATAGGTAGAGGGTACAGGTAAATTGTGGTGGATATGGACTGTGGTGCGCATGGTAGGAGTGGAAGGGCTACTCCAAAGCATTTTGCTTCCCCGCGCTATTGCGGTGATCAAATGTCGCGGCCATCAAAGGGCGGACACTGACGTTGCTCGGGGCAATGCAAGGGCGGACGAGGCGGCAGGAAAAGCCGCCAACCAAAGGATAGGACACAACATGCCGATGGTAACACGGACCAGGGGGGCCCTTTGCTTAGAAGGAAAGGGCCAACTAATGGTAGGCAAATCCGTGTGTAGAGATACCCTCCTCGCGGACCCTAGGGAAGGGAAACACAGGCTGTTAGTGAATGTTACAAGTTCGCCCCTACATAACCTCACACACCTCCAGTTGGCATGGGAAGGGGAAAACGGAACAAACACTATCCCAGACCTTCGCACTTGCATGACCACCCATTTAGTGGCTCCGCACGGGACCATGTTTGTATGCGGGAACAAAGCTTACCCGTATTTACCTGATAATTGGGGAGGAATTTGCTATTTAGGATCAGTTTTCCCAGAAATGGAAATGCGACAACACTTGCATAATACCCCTGCACTCATAAGGACACAACGAAGCACTTATTGGCACGACAACGACACCACCACCTTACACAGCGCTGATTGGGAGAAGGCCGTTGGTTTCTTCTTCCCATGGGCTGGGACGGTCATGAGCAGTTACCGCATTGACAAAATTGCGTTAATCTTAGAACAGGTGGCCAACGACACCGCTACAGCACATGACGAAATGTTGGACATGGTTGTCCACCTGCGTACAATGGTTATGCAAAATAGGGTTGCGTTAGATATGCTATTGGCAGAACGAGGAGGGGTATGTGGGATAATTGAGGGTAGATGTTGTACTTTTATTCCTGATCCTTCACAGGGGGTCAGTGCTGCTATTATAAGGTTAAGGGAAAGTGCTCATATACTGACAAAGGATCGAATGGATCGGGAAGCCTCTCACCAGTGGCTTACTGACTGGTTCAAAGGATGGACAGGGACGATAGTAAAGTGGATATTGACCGCCTTGGCAATAGTCCTTGGAATCGTAGTCTGTTGTGTACTAATCAAGGCTTTAGTCCTTGCGTGTGTGAGAAAGTTTACCACAGGATGGACACTGAAGACGACACCAGAAAAGGCCATGGTGAGGACCGACAAGCTGACCGTGGGTCCGGATGACACTCCTGCCGTCGACGTGACTGCAGATCGCGGATCCTGGAACGACGACACGAACGAGTCACTGGGCCGCGACAATGAGATCTCCGCTTCCGAAGATTGTTCTTCCATTATTGATATTACCGATAATGATTTTGATTACACAGTTGCGGACCTCAGAGCATTTCAGGCTGCCAGGACACCGATTACTCTGGACCCCAACATGTCGCATGCAGATGTCAACGAGTACCTAAGGGGGACCTCTCGGTTTTTCTCGATGTGTAAGGCTATGACTGTTGCTGGCCGCCTACGCTGCAGGCCTACGCCACCTGAGAATAATGTTACTGATGATGTTACCGATGATGATGTGGGCCACTTGCAAGGGTCCCCGACTGATGTTTATGTCTCAATGCAGGCTTTGCCTCTTTATGTCTCACGAGCTCACCTTTATGTCTCACAAGCACACAGTGAGTCAAACGTCACTGACCCAGTTCTGGATTTGGACCCAACTGCAACCCCAAGCCTGGATGGTGAGGAACTCAACATTGGAGATACTCTGAGTTCTGAATCTGATTGTTTTGAAGATTCGTCCATGGATAGTAGCGATGGAAGCAGCATCGCCTCGGACGACCTCGACTTTGACCCAAAGGAAGTTTCTCTCCCTCCTTTGGACCGTTATGCTTTGTTTTTTGGCCATAGGTTTAAGCCACCCGATACTGATGACATTGTGTCTTCCCCAGATCACCAGCATATAAGAGACCTCATGAACATGAATATCGATTGAGCGCTGAAGATCTACAAGGATTTCACCTGGGGAAGCCTGGGCGAGCTCCAGTCGGGGGGGAGTCCTGGCCGCACCTCTGTGGTCGAAGGGTGGGTCGGGAGATCCTCCTGGGTGTGGACCCCGGCTGAACCAGAGGTCTTCGTTGTGGATCTGACACGCTATTCGATCTTCATGCCTCTACGGTCTCACATCATACACCCATCTACACCTGACTTACATCATACACCCACATACACCCGCATACACCCACATACCCGCGGATCATCCTGCTGAGTGCGATGTGTGGTACTTTGGGTACGGGACATGCTCACTGGGCTGCATTCGCGTGGTATGTTTAGTGACACTGCCTATTTAACATTTCACTACTCTTGGAGGATTTTACATGCCATTTGATCACCCTGCTTTTGTGGACTTACATTGCATACTCACATACAGACGCGAATCATCCTGCTGGGTGCGATGTGGAGTGCTTTGGGTACTACATGCTCACTGGGCTGCCTTCGCATGATATGTTGAATGACTTTCATGATTTGTTTTGTTTTTGCTTTGTTTGAAATAAAGGCCTTGGATTGGCTCGTAGATAACGTTGTATCTTAGATGCAAAAGGGCGGTATGTAGGGAGCTGTTATGCCCCTCCCCCTTTGTATTTCTTGCTGCTTTACCAATTACCAAGTATAACCAATTATATGTTTTGTTTTGACTGATTGCTGTACTCTTTTATAATACTTAGTCCTTTCTTGTGCATTGAGGATGTGTAATACCCTAATAAGGAGTCCTGTGCTTGTGAGCTCTTGCCCTGGGATGGCGTAATCTCTTAGTTCCCCTCTTTGGCCTTGGTTGCAGCTGCTATCTCTCTGCCTCCCATATGACTTTGCCAATATCCTGTGGGCTGACACATCTATGAGTGCCCACTCCCTTTGTACTATCCCAACCAAGGTCTCTATACAGAAAGTTGTAAACATGTTGCCAACATATTGCTGACCATCTCCTTATCTGAGCTAACCCATGAGTGGCCTTGGATGAACTTCCTTTAGCTAAAGTGAACAACAGGATGGGACTATGGTGGGAGGACCAATGAGCCCATTCTTTCTCTGTATCTTGTGAGCTAATGCCACACCCTATATTCTTTATATAAAGCAAGTTTAAATCGAATTATTTCAGAGCATCTTGTTGTAGTGTTGGTCATTTTATGTGAGCCTCCTGCGACATTCTGCTTTCCGCAAGCTTGTGTAACGAGTTCTAATAAATATATCCGTTGCTCCTTTCTCTGAGTCTTCTGAGTCCCAAGTTCTAAGTCCCATTCCGACATGTGTGTGTATATATATATATATATATATATATATATATATATATATATATATATATATATATATATATATATATATATGTATATATATATATATGTATATATATATGTATATGTATATATATATATATATATATGTATATATATATGTATATGTATATATATATATATATATATGTATATATATATATATATATAATATATATATATATATATATATATATATATATATATATATATATATATATATATATGTATATATATATATATATATGTATATGTATATATGTATATGTATATATATATATATATATATATATATATATATATATATATATATATATATGTATATATATATATATGTATATGTATATATGTATATGTATATATATATATATATATATATATATATATATATATATATATATATATATATATATATGTATATGTATATATATATATATATATATTATATATATATATATATATATGTATATGTATATATATATGTATATATATATATAATATATATATATATATATATATATATATATATATATATATTATATATATATATATATATATATATATTGTTACGGTACGCGGTTAAGGATGTTATATTTGCTGAGCGGAGGCTCCGCGAACCGAACAGTTGTTCCCCGACTAAACCCGATTCACCCAAACGTTGGCCGTATCGCGCCACAGATATTCAATGGGGAAAAGACTAAGACGACGGATGCAAAGAGGAAGAAGAAGAAGACGTACAGAAGAGTAACGGGGTTTATTATTTACACACATAAGCAAAAAGAGCAGTCACGATTATTTACAGCGGACATGAAAACGCAGGTGACACAGTGAAAATTACTAGCTTATACAGACTTAGTTACTACCCAGGACAGCACGAACAAAACAAACTCACGTACGCAAATGGGGAACTTGCAGGCAGGAATGGCTGGAAAGGATGAGCAGGTGGGATCACAGGGCACAGCGAGCAGGTCCACTCCGGGCGGGAAGCGGGGAGCCGGCAGCTCCTTGTAAACCGCTTTACAGCGCACGCCGGCAGCTCCTGGTATTCGGCTTTACAGCGCACGCCGGCAGGGTCACTCGCTGCCCATCAGGGCTTCACGCGGCTGGTTGAAATGGGGCTGGACTCATCTGCCGTATCTCTTTGCAACTCGTTCGTAAAAGTTCCTCTGCTTTCTCTTGGACCCTTTCTTTGTCGTGTACCTCTCCACGCAGCTCAGCTCGTATTCCCTGCCTCTCACTTCTCTCCAGCATGGGACTGACACGCCCCCTTCGGTTTCGGTACCCGCCCTCCCCCCCCCCGTGCTCTGTTTCGTGACCTTGTATGGTAATCCCACGGGCTTATCTCCTTATTTGGGCATGGCGCCGACGGCACGCCCCTCGTGGCGAGCCACAGGCTTGTTTCCTTATTTGGGCATGGGGCTGAACAGCCCCGCCCTTCGTGGCGCGCACTGGGCTTGCCTCTCCCGGGCGACCCCGCCCCTCCTGTTCAAACAGAGCACGGAGCACATATTCACTATAGCAGCGAAATGAGAGGGCGTGCACCCCACGCTTGTGAACTGCTTTACCCGCAGATGGAGAGTTTGGCTGGGAAATGGAAGTATTGAAGGGGAGCTATTCTTAATTGATTCGGTGCAATGGAGTATTATTCTAATGGAAGACAAGGCCTTACTCTAAAACACATAATAAGATATAAGCTACTGAACAAGGGTTTTATCGGGTCCTGCAATGTGGTGTTTCATGGAATAACTACCGGGACGCCCTTTTTACCTTTACACAACTCTGGAGGCAGGAGGGGCCATATTCAACCAAGGTTACACAACAATTTACCACTACAATACACACAATAAAAAAAAATGCAATCCTCATATCCGCAACACTGCACCCTCCTCCTCTTAGGCACGACCCGGGCCTACAACTTTTATTTAGTGTGACACGTAGGTGTATTTCCCTCTACTTTTAACCTGACCCTGAGTGCGACAGTTTTAAAACATAAATAAATGTGTCCCGCTGCTCCATTGCACCCTGCCTAACAGACTCACGCCCACAGTTAACCGAATTGTGGAATGGTCTTCAAACTACACACTGACGGTGGGGAGCATTATTTACAGTTGACACTACTTTTATTTACAAGACTAACCCAGGACCTGTGATTGTTCTTTCTGGGGGGAGACAGTCTGCTCTGCATCAATGCACCATGAAAGCACCCAAAAACACACCAAAGCACCCTCAAGCACCAATCGGTGCAGTCACCACAGTTCATCAGTGTTCATGAATAATCAAAATAAACCAACAACCCCTAACCCTGCAGGTGGTCTCTTGCTCTTCGGCTCCCTCTGCTGGCTATTATTATTTGTTCTTCCAGATGTTGTCTTTTCCTTTGCTGGCGGCCTATTTGTAATAAAACTTGCCCAAACGTGTCCATTTTATTTATTTTATTTATGGCCCACAGGGGCTGACTAGTGTGGTTCACCTGTGGGGCATCTGTGCCCTGTGGCCCAGGTCCGCCAGCAAGATTTCGGGCCCTCATGGCCTGTTCCAGCAGAGGGGCCATGCCCCAACTGATGGAGTCCATAAGTGGTGCTCGGCCACAGGCATGTGGTCCATAATGTGGTGCATCGATGCAGACAGCTGGTTCTGGGAGTTCCGGGCGCACAATGGAGGACTCACGCACGCTCCCGTCGGCGCCCAATGGCGCACAGGTCATGTGGGAGACAAAAGGGGGAAGACAGATGAGCAAGGGGTAAGGTCACAAGGGTACACATCAATAAGGCAATGCAAGGTGAAATGCGTACGGAGGGCGAAGTGAGAAAGCTCGTCCCTACCGTACGTCACCCCCCTGTCACCTACACTACCCTTGCCCTCACCCCATATGTACAAAATCTACACATTACAAATTCGTCGCTACTGTCACGTCTTAACCATATTTCCCCTTCACCAAATTCGTCTCCACAATCCCTCTACTTCAAAATTTGCCATCACCCAATTCGTCATCGATCCTCATAAGGAGGAAGAGATGGAACATCAAGGCACAATGTCACACCCACGTCATGATGCGTCTCACAATCCAAAACATTTGCACATAAAAATAACAAAAACAACCTGGCATGGTGTGGAGGTACGTCATCTCAGGTGAGTGCATGTAGATGGTGCAAGGAGACTCCAATCCTAACTATCCTCTAAATGACTTTAACACACGTTACACTACCCGGGGTCTTTCCCTGCCAATCCATTGGCCAACTTACACTATGGGTTCTAAAAACCAATTCCCATTGACTAAACTGTGGTGCTTCTCAATTTGGGGTCTCACTCCCCCGATTCATCTCCCGGTGCCCTTGCACAATTTCTGGGCTGGGTCGTGCAGCTCTCCAGCAGGTCTACCCAACTGCACACCTCCACCACTGCAGTTGCCACCCGAGCTTACCTAGCTCCTCACCCTAACCTAACTAACTGGGGAAGGCCCCTCCTGGCTCTGTCACCCCTTGGTGCCCCTCTGGCACTGGGCTACCCGGGTCCATCCTCCGGATCCTCGGGCCCCATCCACAACAACTCTACCGGCTCCCAGAGCCCACCTGCGGCCTCACCTGGCCGACATCCTCACAGTGGTGGAGTGCCCAAACCAACTACACACACTAACAGGCTACACGCCCAGCCATTTCCACAACACTAATGCACCCATCCAAATACCATTCTCTTACCCGCACCACAGATGCCAATATCCAACCACAATTTACCTGTACCCTCTACCTAACCGTTACACTACCCCGCCCCGGGTATTCGTAATGGGGGTCCACTCTTCCCCCATTCACACCTCCGCACCATCCACTCCACTCCATAGTTTCCACCATACTCACTCCACGACCATCCATTCCAATACCCCATATATTCCACACTCCCTGTATTCCACACACCTGTTCCTCATACCTGTTGTTGCACACCTGTGCACTCACACCCTGGTGCCACCTGCACCCTCCTCCTCTTCCTGGACCAGTTGGTCAACACAACACACATCACCATCACCATCACTCAAACACTGCTCCATACACCTGTTCAGTTGCACACCTGTGCAATCACACCTGTTCCTCACACACTTTTAACCATACACTTCCAATCCTCAAACACACGGCATCATCTCATCGAACTACTCCCCTCTGAAACTTGCGCTTCCCAGTCGTCCCTTTAAACTATTGCGTTCCCTCATCATTATCATCCACTCTAAACTACCTGCGTCCCCACTACAGGTGTCATTGTCCCTAACTAATCTTAACGTTACCTAATGTCATCTTCTAGGGCCCTACACATTATCCAAACCCTCCCTCGGCAAGCTTACACTGCCATAAACCCCATAAAACTAGTGCTCCTTTGCCCCCCTGCTGTGAGGGATGGTGGATTGGCCAACCCATCACATGGGGCATCTCTTACTATAAATTTTGCTCGTCCAATTTCCACAAATCAAAAATTTGCCAATCATCTGCCAATCCCTGTAACATTACCAATCATCACTCTGCCAATCCTTTGCCAATCATCAAATTTTGTTTTTTTCTAATTTTGGGTCCAACACACTAACCTCATCACCGGTCTACTTACTAGATCCTCTCGGTGTGCCAATTCACTTCTAAAACTTGGCTTCGTACAGCCGAGCAATGAATGCGGGTTCTTTGGTGCCGGCGGCTGGATGCGTCCGACACTCGGTGCAGGGAAGGACGCTTACCCGGGCCGAGATCCCACGCACCATCTCGGCACAGAGCCGTCCAATGGCCCGATCTCGACCTGCCGGAGCGCCTCAACAAAAAGGGGTCGCCATGACGACCCTTCCTATCGGGCTGCCCGTTTCGCCTAGCGGAGCACGGACGCGGCCGTTCCAAGCGCAGCCCAGCGTGGATCACGTACGGCGGTCCTTTCGAACCCGCCGTGGTTCGGATCCCCGCTGGACCTCGCGGCACGCGAAACCCGGCACGCACCGAGGGCCCGATTCGGCTAAATGTCGTTCTAACCGCTAACCCGGTTACCGTCGATGCCTCACCTGCATGCTTACACCCGCAGCCCGTTCTTTGCTCATACATCCAGCTGTTCCCATGCTCCTCGTCATTGCACCTTCTCTTACACACCCAGGTGCACTCATTCCGCTCACAGACTTGGTCACACACCTGACCACCGAACACCTTGGCACACATTCGTTGTTCGCACACCTCACCAACACACCTCTTCGCACCCCCTTCTCGGTCACCTCCTCTGTGACAACCACAGGTGTGCTCTCACTCGCACACCCAACCACGTGTCTCACTACTAATTCCAGCATGCATTCCCATACACGCTCTACCATTCCAGGTGTGCTTCCTTCCATTCCAGGTGTACATCCTCTCTCACCTGTCACAACCAACTCACGCTCCGTGTCACTCTCACTACTTCCACCACCACTCTTGACAGCGCACTCACCCTTACTCTCGACAGCGCACTCTTTCCTCACGCACCTGTCCGTTACACACCTTTCTCACGCACACTCTCCCTTTACATCCTCTGTAACACTCACCACAGGCGTGCATTGTCCCTTACTCTTGACAGCGCACTCTTTCCCCATGCACCCGTCCGTTACACACCTTTCTCGCGCATCCCCTTGCGCACACTCTCCCGTTACTTCCTCCATAACATTCACCACAGGTGTGCATTCTTCCGTTACATCCTCTGTAAGACTCCTCACTACGCGCTTCCATGTGCTCACACGCGCTACGACCGACTCACTCTCGACAGCACACTCACTCCTTGGCGCGCACTTTTTCCTCACACACCCCAGAGTCGGACATTCTCGCACACCTCCTCCTTCGCACACCGTACCTGTCGCACACTTCACCAACGGCCTCTCACGAACACCCAGATCCAAATCAACCCCCAAGCCGAATGAAGCTTTCCTCACATCATATGCATTTCCGAATATATCGCCACTCACCTTGGCACCTCGTCTCCGCACCTCCTCCGCCATCTGCAAACTCTTTATTTGGTTAGTGAGCACACCATTATGAGTTGAGCACCGACCTTGTACATATTCCATCACCTCCTCCTGTATTTCTCTCTTAGTTTCTGTCCGTCCCTTCTTAATTTCACTCACCTCTTCTTCCACTTCCTCTAATTTTTGCTTCACCTCTTTTATTTCCCGGTGCGTCTCCTCAAGTTCGTCCTCTAAGGCTACCTTGACCGTTTCTATGTGCGTCCTCACCTGCCGGTCCTTCATCTCCATTACCTCTGTCACTTCGTCCAACCTCATTGTCAGTCCCTCACGTACCATCTGACATTGCCTCTGTGTCGCTATTAAGTCATTTTTAATTTCTTTTTGTGTCGCCTTTAACCCTCCTAGTACCGCAGTGTTCCTTTGAACCTGCTCCACTAACTCCTTCTGTCCCTCCATCAGCTGTTCCACCTCCTCCGTCAGGTCCTCTATGCCCCCTTGTAACCTAGCCGTTCCATTTCTCACCTCTTTTTCCATACGCTTTTCACCTCGCTTTACCTTCTCGCGTACCCCCGAGCCCTCCTCACTTACACCCCGTCGTATCTCCTCTTTCATCTCCTCCCTCTCTTTTGTAGATGCCACCCTCATCTGTCCCAATTCATCCCTCTGAGCATCCAATTTGGTTTCTACCCCGATTTTCACCTCTATCTGCTCTCCCATTTGTTTAATTTCTCGGGTGGATTGCTCCCCTATTTCCCGCAATTTGCCTTCCATCCTATTTTCTAACCCCATTAACCCATTTTTCACCCCCTCTATCTGATTCTCCTGGGCAGCCATTTTATTTTCCACCCCTGTTAACCCATTCTTTACCTCTTTTATTCCGTTGTCTAACCCCTCAAATTTAGCTTCTAGCCGTTCCCCCATTTCTCCCATTTTGCCCCCCATTTCTCCCATTTGCCCCCCATTTCTCCTATTTTGCCCCCCATTTCTCCCATTTTGCCCCCCATTTCGCCCATTTTTACCCCCAATTCGTCCCTCATTTTGTCCATAAGGGCCCCCATTTGTAACATAAAAAGGTTCGGATCCACCAGCGGCGCTGCTACGGTCACGGGCGCCGTTAAATTTGGTGCCGCTACACCCACGTGCGCGAGGACGCCATTTTGTGCGCCTGATACCCCCTCAACCAGATCCTCCATATACATTTCCCCGAGGTCCTGGGTCGATTCCACCCCGTCTATCTCTCCCACCGGCATCCCGTCGCCTTGACCAGCCGTGGCGCGATTTCAAAATTCGGGTTTTTCTTTAAAACAAAACAATTTCCAGCAGCTTGTAATTTTGAGCGCGTTAAGCACGCTTCGGATCCGATCCCACACTCCTGACACCAATTGTTACGGTACGCGGTTAAGGATGTTATATTTGCCGAGCGGAGGCTCCGCGACCGAACAGTTGTTCCCCGACTAAACCCGATTCACCCAAACGTTGGCCGTATCGCGCCACAGATATTCAATGGGGAAAAGACTAAGACGACGGATGCAAAGAGGAAGAAGAAGAAGACGTACAGAAGAGTAACGGGGTTTATTATTTACACACATAAGCAAAAAGAGCAGTCACGATTATTTACAGCTGACATGAAAACGCAGGTGACACAGTGAAAATTACTAGGTTATACAGACTTAGTTACTACCCAGGACAGCACGAACAAAACAAACTCACGTACGCAAATGGGGAACTTGCAGGCAGGAATGGCTGGAGAGGATGAGCAGGTGGGACCACAGGGCACAGCGAGCAGGTCCACTCCGGGCGGGAAGCGGGGAGCCGGCAGCTCCTTGTAAACCGCTTTACAGCGCACGCCGGCAGCTCCTGGTATTCGGCTTTACAGCGCACGCCGGCAGGGTCACTCGCTGCCCCGTCAGGGCTTCACGCGGCTGGTTGAAACGGGGCTGGACTCATCTGCCGTATCTCTTTGCAACTCGTTCGTAAAAGTTTCTCTGCTTTCTCTTGGACCCTTTCTTTGTCGTGTACCTCTCTACGCAGCTCAGCTCATATTCCCTCCTCTCACTTCTCTCCAGCACGGGACTGACATGCCCCCTTCGGTTTCGGTTCCCCCCTCCCCCCCCCCCCCCGTGCTCTGTTTCGTGACCTTGTATGGTAATCCCACGGGCTTGTCTCCTTATTTGGGCATGGCGCCGACGGCACGCCCCTCGTGGCGAGCCACGGGCTTGTCTCCTTATTTGGGCATTGGGCTGAACAGCCCCGCCCTTCGTGGCACGCCCTGGGCTTGCCTCTCCCGGGCGACCCCGCCCCTCCTGTTCAAACAGAGCACGGAGCACATATTCACTATAGCAGCGAAATGAGAGGGCGTGCACCCCACGCTTGTGAACTGCTTTACCCGCAGATGGAGAGTTTGGCTGGGAAATGGAAGTATTGAAGGGGAGCTATTCTTAATTGATTCGGTGCAATGGAGTATTATTGGCGCTGAGGAAGCGCCTTTAGCGATTGACTTCCAGCCAGTGTAACGCTAATTCCTGTCACAGGAATTCTGAGATCATATAAGTGGGCGTGGCAGTTCCTGATTGGTTCGTGTTGGGGAACGCCTTCTCGCTGCCGACGTGACGTAAATTCGCGCACGCGCACTGGTGATTGGCGCTGAGGAAGCGCCTCTAGCGAATGACTTCCAGCCAGTGTAACGCTAATTCCTGTCACAGGAATTCTGAGATCATATAAGTGGGCGTGGCAGTTCCTGATTGGTTCGTGTTGGGGAACGCCTTCTCGCTGCCGACGTGACGTAAATTCGCGCACGCGCACTGGTGAAGCTTACTCGATCCCATATTACATGTACTTTCATTGCATACAAATTATACTTCCTCCTAGAAATTCCATGCCCGAACCTCAGCGCAATCCAAGAGGATTCACTTGTTCTAATGGAAGACAAGGCCTTACTCTAAAACACATAATAAGATATAAGCTACTGAACAAGGGTTTTATCGGGTCCTGCAATGTGGTGTTTCATGGAATAACTACCGGGACGCCCTTTTTACCTTTACACAACTCTGGAGGCAGGAGGGGCCATATTCAACCAAGGTTACACAACAATTTATATATATATATATATATATATATATATATATATATATATATATATATATATATATATATATATATATGTATGTATGTATGTATATATATATATATATATATATATATATATATATATATATATGTATATATATATATATATATATATATATATATATATAAATATATATATATATATATATATATATATATATATATATATATATATATATATATATATAAATATATATATATAAATATATATATATATATATAAATATATTATATATATATAATATATATATATATATATATAAATATATATATATAAATATATATATATATATATATATATATATATATATATATATATATATATATATATATATATATATACGTATATTGTTACGGTCCGCGGATTAGATGTTATTTTTACCGAGCGGAGGTAACCGCAGCCGAACAGTTGTTCCCCGACTAAACCCGATTCACCCAAACGTTGGCCGTATCGCGCCACAGATATTCAATGAGGAAAAGACTAAGACGACGAATGCAAAGAGGAAGAAGAAGAATACGTACAGAAGAGTAACGGGGTTTATTATTATCTGCACACATAAGCAAAAAGAGCAGTCACGATTATTTACAGGGGACATGAGACGCAGGTGACACAGTGCAAATGACTAGCTTACCTAACAGGCTTAATTAATACCCAGGACAGAACAAACAAAGACACAGACTCACGCGGGGAATTGCAGAGTGGATTGGCTGGAAGGAGGAATGTTCAGCTCGGACCACAAGCTGGAAGGCTTGGCATGGCGCACAGCAAGCCGGGCCTCGTCAGGCTGGGAGCGAGCAGGGCGACGGCGGCACGCGTATCTCGCTGCACGTGGCCGGGGCTGGTTGTCGCTCCACGTCTCGGGCTCTTTTGGGTCCTCCCCTTCTTTCTCCCAAATCGTCTGACGCGTCTTTCTCTCCTTGCGCACTTGTCTCTCTGAAGGTCGTCTCTTTTCAGACTCAGAACTCATCTGCTTGGGGAACGTCCCGCAGCGGGTTATATATGCCCCGCCCCTCAACCTTTGCGAACCTCCTTGATCTTTCTTGCCACACCCTCTCGAAGTCCAACCCCTTGTTTGTGGTTGGTTGAGTGGGGCTTGCTCACTCCTCCCCTCTCTGACGAGGTGGGGACCCGCCTTTCTTCCCCAACCCTGCCTCGTGGCCAATGGCGGCTTTGGAGGGGATGTAATTGCCAATCGAGGCTTGGCAATGACGAAAGGGGGAAATGGAGGTTTTTGGGAATGGGAATGAAGGGAATCTATCTCTTTCAATTGGTGCAATGGAGTGTCATTCTAATGGAAGACAAGGCCTTACTCTAAAACACATAATAAGATATAAGCTACTGAACAAGGGTTTTATCGGGTCCTGCAATGTGGTGTTTCATGGAATAACTACCGGGACGCCCTTTTTACCTTTACACAACTCTGGAGGCAGAAGGGGCCATATTCAACAATGTTACACAACAATTTCCAATACAATACAATTTAAAAAATGCCATCCTCATATCCGCAACAATATATATATATTCATTCATTTTTTATGCCTCCGCCGACAAAGTCGCCAGAGGCATTGTTTTCAGGTTGTTCGTCCGTCCGTAGGGGTTAAACCTCGTTTTTCTCAGCAACCATATGTCCGATTGAGACAAAACTTTCAGGGAAGGAGTGACACCCATGCAGAATGTTTTTTGATATTTGTGACGTCATAGGTCACGTGATATGGCAGCCATCTTGGATTAAAAGCAAATAATTAAAAAAAAATTTCTCGGAAACCGCTGAAGGGAAAAATTTGAAACTTGGCACATTGTCAAGTACGTACTCCCAATGGGGAGAAAAAGCATGATAATGATGACATCATAGATGTAGTGGTATACCAGCCAAAAATGTTTTACTCAAATTCCTTATCCTAAAAATCTGAAATTGCATGCACATGATCTATGACCCATTTGTATTGAAATATTAAATTCATGACATCATAAGTCACTCAACTCATATAGTTTGAAAATGATTACGTCATAGGTCACGTGGTTTGGCAGCCATCTCAGATAAAAAACGAACCTTATCTGATCAACACGAAACTTCACAAACGTGATCCCCTACCCATACATATGCAGAGTGATGGCATCTACCCATTGTGGGACTATGCGGAGGAATATTGGCAACACAGTCACATTGTTCTAGTTTTATTATACTGTGAAAAGGTAGTTCCAGCTTTATCCAAGTATGCCATGGGTGTAGCCTGTGAAAAACACAGAACCACCCACAGCAAACAAGCAGCGTCAGCTGCTGCACTACAGCCCGCAAGTCAATGTTTTTAGCAATGCCAGCCCATGACTTGGGAATTAAGTAATCAATGCGTTTCTGGCTCACTGCCCTTCATCAGCATGAAGTGGATTGTGCTCAAACGTTGAGTTGGTAAGTTGTGCCATTTGGCCTAACTATCAAATAGTATCTCTCAAATACAATGGTGACCATGAGCCATTGTTTTACACAAACAATTTATGCAAGGGCTCTGACCAATAGGCGGTGCTTGCCAAGCATCCACCTGATTTAGCCATTAGTTCACAGTTAACAAGGATTTGATACCCAGGAAATAAGCTTCTTACTCCACTATGCCCAACACTGCCGTATCAAATATTAATGAAACTTTTCCAAACCTTTTGCTATTTTCCTTGTTCAACGATTGAGTCGCTTTCTATTCAATCACTCCCAAGTTATACTTTCCAGCTCCCTTTCTGCACATGGTGCCCACCGCGTATTCGAATTCCAGGCTAACAAGCATACCTAATGACTGCCCTTGACTATTCACAACTACCACATTGCCTATCTCAAACACTTCTAGAACAACACAATTACCTGCTAATCCGAAACTAACACTAACGTCAGCATTAGAAATTAGCATAACACAACATCTTAAGCAAAATCGAACATAAACATTCACCAAGAACAACAAAAATAATCACTGATCTCATTGTGGAGTAAAGAGTGCTAAATATACCAACCGATCAATCCAAAATATATATTGTCTGATGTTTTATTTACCAGTGGAATGTGTAAGAATTGTAAGATGCGAGAAACAGAAATGGAAAGGGAGGTACTCGCAGGGCCAATGATGGCTTTGATGGCACAAGTATGGCAAGAACCATCTTCCCGATACAACAAAAATTGTCCTGAGATTCCAATTGCAGTCTCCACAACCTTTTGCTGGCTTAGACATGTATCAAAAATCACATAGCCAAGAGAGATATTTGGAAGAAGGTCAGTTTGTTTGTTGATTTCTTGCATTGCAAATACCATACCCAAGGACCAGCGGAGAGCTCTTTCGCTAAAACTGGTGCATGTGTACACAAACACACACACACACACACACACACACACACACACACACACACACACACACACACACACACACAATACTCTTAAACAGGAGGAAACCATGTGAGTCACGTGCAGCTCTATAAATTTCTGAAATTCTCCACAACAGCTATCTATATATATATATATACACATATATATACAGTCATGTGAAAAAGTAAGGACACCCCATGTAAAGTTTTGACTTTTTCAACATATTTCAACATACAGTGTTTGATCTTCATTTCAACAATATTGATAGATAAAGGTGATATAATACAACAAATATCATGAAACATTTATATTTTGTAGTCCATTGTATAATTGAAATAAACATAAATGCAAATTTCGCATGTGGAAAAATTAAGTACACCCTTGGCTCTAATAGGTGGTGTTGCCCCTTTGGGCAGAAACAACAGAGATAGAGAGATAGAGAGAAAGAGATAGACACACACACGACCGGTCAAAAGTTTTAGAACACCTCAATCTTTCCAGTTTTTATTGAAATTTACGTAGATTAATGTCTCAATGTACACTGAAATTAAGCATAGAACAAATAAACAATTGGAGATAAAAAAATAAATCATGGAATCATTTTGTTTAACAAAATTTAATTTAAACTTTTGACTCAGCAAAGTAGCCACCTTTTGCAGATATAACTGCCGAACACACTCGTGGCATTCTTTCTACAATGGAAATCAAATATTGTTCGGGAAGTTCTTCCCAACACTGTTGCAGAAGTTCCCACAAACGTGTTGCACTTGTAGGTTGCTTTGCTTTCACCCTTCTGTCCAGTTCATCCCAAACCAGGTTTATGGGGTTTAAGTCTGGAGGCTGTGCTGGCCATTCCATGATTTGAAGCCTACCGTCTTATTTTCCTCGAAGGTAGTTTTGACATCGTCTGGAGGTATGTTTAGGGTCATTATCTTGCCGTCGGAGTAATACCTGACCAACTAGGCGTATACCAGAGGGTATTGCATGTCGCTGCAAAATGCTGTGGTAGCCCTTTTGGTTCAGGGTGCCAGTCACTCTGTGCAAGTCGCCGACTCTGGATCCAGCAAAAGAGCCCCAGACCATCACGCTTCCTCCTCCATGTTTGACAGTTGGTGTCACACACTGAGGAACCATCCTTTCGCCTACTCGACGGCGTACAAAAACCCTGCGTGATGAACCAAAGATTTCAAATTTTGATTCATCAGTCCATAAAACCTGCTTCCAGTCTTAAGTATTCCACTGGCGGTGCTTCATGGCCCAGGCATGCCTCTTTTTCTTATTTTGCCATCTTAGCAATGGCTTTCTTACTGCCACTCGACCTGTCAAACCTGCAGCTCGAAGTCTTCTCTTCACAGTTGAAACTGAGACTTGCCCTACTTCGACCAGTGTTAAGCTGTGCTGAAGCTGTTGTCCTGTGAGCCGCCTATCACGCAAGCTGTTGACTCTCAGAAACTTGTCTTCTGATTTTGTTGTGGATTTGGGTCTGCCAGACCTCTTCCTGTCAGAGTTTCCAACATTCTACTTCCTGCGGTGCAATATTGTCCAAATAATGCTTCAGAGGGTGGAATAATAGTCTGTTCCAATCCTGCTTTTATACAGACAGGGGGTTTGTAATCAAGTAATCAGCAGAGGTTGGGACACCTGTAGGAATTGTTTGCATCAACTTTCAAGGCTTAATTGACTTACATTGCTGCAAAACAGCTGTAAGTTGTTAACCCATTACTTGTTCCCTGAAGAAGGCCTTTTTTCACAATATAACTGTGCAATTTAGAGGGTGCTTGAGGATAATGTGAGGCCACCTGTCAGGAAATTGAAGCTCAACCGAAGGTGGACCTTGCAACATGACAATGACCATAATCATACCAGTAAATCCACCAAGGAATGGCTGGGAAAGAAAGAAATGGAGGGTTCTGGAATGGCCAAGTCAAAGCCCGGATCCAAATCCCATCGAGATGTTGTGGGGGGATTTGAAACGAGCTGTGCATGCAAGAAACCCCTCAAGCATCCGACAGCTGAAATAATTCTGCATGGAGGAGTGGGCAAAAATCTCTCCCAGTCGATGTCAGAGACTTGTAGACAGTTATAAGAAACGCCTATTGAGGCTGTTTCTGCCAAAGGGGGCAATATCACCTATTAGAGCCAAGGGTGTACTTCCTTTTTTCACATGCGAAATTTGCATTTATGTTTATTTAAATTATACAATGGACTACAAAATGTAAATGTTTCATGATATTTGTTATATTATATCACCTTTATCTATCAATATTGTTGAAATGAAGATCAAATAGCTGTATGTTGAAATATGTTGAAAAAGTCAAAACTTTACATGGGGTGTACTTACTTTTTCACGTGACTGTAGATGTAGAGATGTAGAGATATATATGGAGATAGAGATAGAGATATAGATATATATATACACTACCGGTCAAACGTTTTAGAACACGTCAATTTTTACAGTTTTTGTTGAAATTTACGCAGTTTAATGTCTCAATGTACTCTGAAATTAAGCATAGAACAAATAAACAATTGGAGGTAAAAAAGAAATCATAGGATCATTTTGTTTAACAAAATTTAATTTAAATTTTTGACTCTGCAAAGTAGCCACCTTTTGCAGATATAACCGCCGAACACACTCGTGGCATTCTTTCTTCAATGGAAATCAAATATTGTTCGGGAAGTTCTTCCCAACACTGTTGCAGAAGTTCGCACAAATGTGTTGCACTTGAAGGTTGCTTTGCTTTCACCCTTCTGTCCAGTTCATCCCAAACCAGCTCGATGGGATTTAAGTCTGGAGACTGTGCTGGCCATTCCATGATTTTAAGCCTACCGTCTTATTTTCCTCGAAGGTAGTTTTGACAAAGCCTGGAGGTTTGTTTAGGGTCATTATCTTCCTGTAGGATGAACCCCTGACCAACTAGGCGTATACCAGAGGGTATTGCATGGTGCTGCAAAATGCTGTGGTAGCCCTTTTGGTTCAGGGTGCCAGTCACTCTGTGCAGAACGCTGACTATGGATCCAGCAAATGAGCCCCAGACCATCACGCTTCCTCCTCCATGTTTGACAGTTGGTGTCACACACTGAGGAACCATCCTTTCGCCTACTCGACGGCATACAAAAACCCTGCGTGATGAACCAAAGATTTCAAATTTTGATTCATCGGTCCACAAGACCTTCTTCCAGTTTTCAGTAGTCCACTGTCGGTGCTTCATGGCCCAGGCATGCCTCTTTTTCTTATTTTGCCATTTTAGCAATGGCTTTCTTACTGCCACTCGACCTGTCAAACCTGCAGCTCGAAGTCTTCTCTTCACAGTTGAAACTGAGACTTGCTTACTTCGACCAGTGTTAAGCTGTGCTTGAAGCTGTTGTCCTGTGAACCGCCTATCACGCAAGCTGTTGACTCTCAGAAACTTGTTTTCTGATTTTGTTGTGGCTTTGGGTCTGCCAGACTTCTTCCTGTCAGAGTTTCCTCCAGTTTCCTTAATACTACTTCCTGCAGTGCAATATTGTCCAAATAATGCTTCAGAGGGTGTAATAACAGTCTGTTCCAAGCCTGCTTTATACAGACAGGGGGTTTGTAATCAAGTAATCAGCAGAGGTTAGGACACCTGGAAGAATATTATTGTTTGCATCAACTTTCTAGGCTTACTTTACTTACATTGCTGCAGGACAGCTGAAAGTTGTTAACCCATTACTTGTTCTCTGAAGAAGGCCTTTTTTTTTTTTTTTTAACAATATAACTGTGCAATTTACATTATTTTCCCGTTTTTCCTAACCTAAACTTTCTTTTTTTACCATGAGCAGTTTACTGCTTACCTTTGTACCATTCCAGGTTATTCACTAGACATTAAACTGCGTAAATTTCAATAAAAACTGGAAAAATTGAGGTGTTCTAAAACTTTTGACTGGTGGTATATATATATATATATATATATATATATATATATATATATATATATATATATATATATATAGTTGCGGTTTTGCGAAACCCGTTCCCTTAACAAGGGGAGATTAAGCCCCTTGTTCTCCTTGGGTCTTTGAACCGTGAGACTGAGTCGCCACTTCCGGGCCGACCTGGAAAAGGGTCTCGGGACAATTTTCGCACGTACCTAAGTACCCACGTCGCCGCGGAAGTGGGGATCAAGTCTCGCACGAACCACGCGTAATTGAGTACACCCGAGCGGATGTCGTACCACGTGGTCCGTGCTGTTACCTTGCTATTGGAACCCGATCAGAGCGATATAATTCGTACCACGCTAAGTCAATGATGGAAGGGACGAAACAGTCGAATCAAAGGAAGAACAGATTTAATTATTATTGACACAATGTACAATGGTAGAAGAAGAAGAAGAGAAGACACAGGGCATTCTTAAGCAGTCTTAACCTATATATATCCCCAGACAATGGGCCCACTCACACACACAGGCGGATGAAGGAAGAATGTTCATGCACCGAACACGCCGGCTTTGGTCCTCCAGGAACAGCTCACCCGGCGTAGCCCTCTGGCGGTCACTGCACGTATCCTGGCGAAGGCAGGAAGGCAGGCAGGCGGGAAAATCCTCACGGCGCATATCTCAGCAAAGGCAGGCAGGCAGGAAAATATGCGCGCGTCTGTGGCCCGGCATGGCTGTCTTTCACAGCGCGATTATTACAACTGCGCGGAGTGTGGGGAGCACTTTCAGTCTCGTAACTGACACAGCGCAACTCATCTGCACTCCTCGGGGATCTCACTCCAGCTCAACTCGCATCTCAGCGCTCCAAACTCATAACTCAACTGGCTTACCCTGCGCGCATCTCATAACTGAATTCAGCGCATCTCCTCTCATCTCATAACTGATTTGCCCCGAAACTGATTTGCCCTGTAACTCGCATAACGCCACTCAGGAGGGGGCTGCGGGCACAGGGTTATATTGCCCCCGCCCTAGCCCACATCGAATGTTCCAATCCCCGCCTTTTGCCGCAGTGGTAAGTCACTCCCCTCGAGCCCTGATTGGTGGCTCGTGCTTACCAGTCACTCCCACTCCTCCTGCCCCGCTTTCCTTCGGCCTGTATCGACTTGTTCAGGCCGGCCTCGTGGTATTTTGTGCCAAAACCACAAGCATCGAGGCATCATAAGCATCGTAATGGACCTAACTCTCATTGTCCTACTCAACGCAAAACTAAACACAGGAAAGGTCTACGCTTACATATACTAAGAAATAACTGAGCTTTAAACGAGGCTACGTGTTGTAGTGTAACTAAACTATGAGGGGAAATTAACCTTTATTATAAAAACACAAAACCGCAACAATATATATTTATATATATATATTGTTGCGGTTTTGAATTTTGTACAATAAAGGTTAAATTTCCCCCTCATAGTTAGTCACACAACAACACGTAGCCTCACGGTAGTTCAGTTATTTCATAGTATGTGTGAGAATAGTCCTTTTTCCTGTGTTAGTTTTGCGTTGAGTAGAATAATGAGAGTTAGGTCCTTTTCATTATTTCATTGCCTCCATTGCCTTACGCCTCTTTGTGCTGCCTTTGGCTTTTTGGCGCGAATTGACACGAGGCGGGCCTGGCGGGTCGAGTCGGGACCGATTGAGAGTGGCGAAGAAGCTGACGGTAAGCGCAAGCTGCCAATCAGGGCTCAAAGGGGGTGGCTGCGGCAATGTGTCACAGGGCGTGGTTGGAACGTTCGAGAGAGAGCTCAGGGTGTGTCCATATAACCCGGCACGCAAAGCCCCCACGAGGAGTACGAGGAGGTGAGAGGCGTCGAGCAGTGAGCATTAAGGAGTTCAGCGAGTTGAGAAGAGTCGAGTTCAGCAGAGCAGCAGTTTGGAGCAGGAGTTGAGTGCGGAGAGGTTTGAGTATTGATGAGAATTACGAGATCGGAGAAAGCCGCGCATGAACCAAGGATAAGCGCTCATATTAAAGTGGACGCTCGGTTGAGCTTAAGGCTGAGCCTATATTGCATTGGGTTAAGCGAGTGATAGCACGCTGGTTACTAAACGCGCTGTGGAACCGCCCATCCGTGCTGAGAGACGCGTACATTTCTTTCCTGCCTCATCTGCTGCCTTTTGTTCGGGGGACGCGCTGCGAGGATCCTTTCTACCACCTGCTTGCCATCTTCGCAGGACGTGCTGGGACCGTGGAGAGCACGCCGGGCCGCCGTTCCTGGACGACCAGGGCAGCGCGTGGACACCATTCTGCCTGCAATTTCCCTGTGTGAGTGTAATCGGGCCCGTGTCTGGGATTTATATTAAGACTGATTAAGTTCTGCTCTGTGTCTGCTTTCTACCAAATTGTACATAAGTGTAAATAATAATTAAATTGTGTTATTCCTTTTATTCGACCGCCTTTTGTTTTCCATCATTGACTAAGCGTGGTACGAATAGAACCGCTCTAATTGGGGTCCAATATTAATGGTGACTGCACGGACCATGTGGTATGCAATCCGCTTGGTGTACTCAATTTACACGTGGCTCGTGCGAGGCTTGGTTCCCCGCTTCCGTGGTGGTGCAGGTATTTAGGTACGAGCGAGACTTGGTCCCGAAACCCTACCTTGCGTTTGCCCGGAAGAGGCGTTTCAAGTCTTGGTTACGCCAGCCCAGAAAGAACAAGGGGCTTAATCCCCCCTTGGTAAGGGTAGGAAGGGTGGCGGAAAACCGTAACAATTGGTAGTCAGGAGTGGGGATTTGGAACCCCAGACAAAATTTTTGGACACCAAAATTCTCCAAATTGCGAGCAGTGAAATTTAGTTTAAGATCCAAATTTTATATTCGTGCCATGGCTAGCTAAGGCAGCCGAATGCCGGTGGGGGTAGAAAATGAAAAATAGATGACCCAGGACGAAATGCAGAGACAGTTGGTAGTGGAAGCTGCAAAGTGTGCGGGAGCTGGTAACGAAAATGGCGGCACCTCGCACGTGGCGGCAGGGGCCAGCCCCGTTGTGCAAATGAGTGTTATGGACATGCAATTATTCATGGCGCAACTCAGGGCATGCTTCAGTGAATTGAATGAAAAAATAGATACCAAGAGCGAGGAAAAAAGTGCAATATGGAAAAGATGGCTAATCGAATGGATGCCCAGGGAGACAAAACCACCCGTGAAAGGGAAAAATTCATGGCAGCGTCAAAGAAGGACATAAAAGAAGCGGAGAAGGACATTGGGCGCAGGTTGAGCGAGGAGGTCGCAATGGGACACAATGAGGTGACGCGGTGTGAGGAGCGCGTGGAGAGCGAGGTAGAGCAGAGCGCAGCTAAGTTGACCGAGGGTATGGAAATCGCGACACGGGGTGTAAAAAAGCCGACGGTCGCCGAATTGGAAAATAAAATTTTATTGGCACCGGCCATCGTCGAAGAAAAAGAAATAATTCAAATTGCAGAAACAATTGGGGCCGAAGAGACGGCAGAGTTAGAAAATAAATCACAGAGGGAAGTAATGGGATGCGCACAAAGTTTGTATTTGCACGATGTCAGGCTTGCTAACTCAATGGAAAGTTTGCAGGTGCTGACGGGAAAAGAGGTCCCCGAGGTGAGTAGGAATAATGGCACAAATGTGTTTGGCGCGAAAAGGTTTTTGGAAGGAGACAAAACCCGGGCGGTCGTGGAAGGTCCATTGTCCATTGTGCGGTGTACGAGAGCGACTGGCGCACGTGTGAGAGAAAGGTGTGCACCGGAGCATGGGTGTGAGCGAGAAAAGTGTATGACGGAATGTGTGTGGGAAGTGTGTAACAGGAGAGTGTGTTACAGAGTGTGCAAGAGTGCACACCAGAGCATGTTGCAGGGTGTGTAACAAGAGAGTGCACACCCAGGGGTGTTACCGAGTGTGTAACGGATTGTGTGAGCGGCGTGAGTGCGCCTAGGTGTGCAGGTGCGAGTACGGTGTGTGAGGGAGAATGCACACCAGAGAATGTGGAAGGAGAGTGTGCGGTAACAGAATGTACGGGAGGCGCAGGGATGCCTCGGTGTGTGAGTGCGGAGTGGGTCGCATGTAGTGAGAATGCGGCTCAAGCATCGACACCGACTGGGGTAGTGTTTAGCGCGATGGATAGCCGACGTGAGCCCTCGGTGAGTTGTGTGCGGCAGGGACCGGCTGGGATCGGTGGTGCGGCAGTTTCACAAGGACCGCCGGGCACGACCCATGCCGGGCCCCGCCCTGTATGGTTGGTGCCGTGCCGTGGCGGGAAAAGCAATCGGCGAGGTTCAAGGGGAGGTAGGAGAGTTTGGAGCCACGCACCTTTGCGGGTGCGATGCTCTGACCATGGGCGGTTGGGCCATCGTGCGTGGGACAGCGAGGCCCCGCGCCGAGATGGGCCCCTGAACCTCGGCCCATCCATGCCTTCTCCCCTGGATCGAGAATGCCGGACGGACCCAACCTACAGGAGACAAACCAATCGCATGGATCGCTCGGCCTTTCGAAGCCGAGCCGTGATGACGACATATTCCCACACGGAGAGGCTCAAGTATAGCAGACTGATGGAAAGTGTACCCTACGTGGGGGAATGGTAGTTTGACCATTCCTCACACGGTTCAGGGCCCATGAGCATTAGATTAGGGGGGTGGCAGTGTTAGGCACATGGGGGGCCTACAATGGTTACCTCCATGGGGCACCGAAGCTAGCCGAGGGAGGGCTAGGTTAATTGTTAGGGAATTAGAAGACCTTAGAGACATGAGATTTAAGTAGTGACATTTGTACTGTAGTTGGGACGTAGGTAGCTTAGATGGTTGATAATGCCGAGGGAGTGCATAGTTTAATGGGATGACAGGGAAGCACGAGTTTTAGGGGAAAAGCAGTCAGCTAGATGATGCTGTGTGTGTGAAGAATTGTGAGTAAAATAAATGGAATTGTGTTGAGGTGTATGGAAAAAGGTGTGTGAGCACAAAAGGTGTGCGAATTTGGTGTGCGAGGCAAAAGGTGTGTGAAATAATTGGTGTGCGAGAAAAGTAGTGTGCGAAGTAATTGTTGTGTGAATAAGTGGTGTGGAATGCTTGGTGTGGAATAAAAGGTGTGGAATGTATGGTGTGAAGGAGTGAATGGGGGGAGATGGAACCCATTCACGAAAGCCCAGGGTGGGTAGTGTAAAGCCAGGTAGAGGGCATAGGCCAAACTTGTATGGATATTGACACTTGTGGTGCAGGTAGTGGCAAAGTAGTGCTTTGGAGGGTGTGTGAGTCAGTGAATGGCTGGGCGTGTGGCTTAATTGGTGTGTATGGTTATTGGGGCACTCCGCCACTGGTAGTTTGTCGGCCAGGTGAGGCCGCAGGTAGGCTCTGGGAGCCAGTTAGGGTAGCTGTGAGTGGGACCGCGGATCCAAGAGAAGGACCCGGGTTGCCCAATGCCAAGGTGGGCATCAGGGTGTAAAGTGCCCGGAAGGGCCTTCCCCAATTAGGTAGTCACAGGAGCAGGTAAGCTCGGGTGGTGACTTCAGTGGCAGAGGTGTGCAGGTAGTTGGACCTGCTAGTGGAGCCACATGACCCAGCCCCGAAATTGTGCAAGGGCACAGTGAGATAAATTGTGGAGGGAGACCCAAATTCGGATGGCATCACAGGGTGGACAATGGGAATTCGGTTTTTACAACCACATAGTTTAAAGATGGCCGATTGGCAGGGTACGACCCCGGGTAGTTTAAGAGTTAATGTCAGTTAGTGTAGTTAGGAATTGAGGAATACCATTCGCGCCATCCACAGCCATTCACCGAGGAGGACGAAGCTCCACTCCAAGACCAAGTGAACTGTGAGTGTAAGACGCATCATGACGTAATGGGACATTGTGTTTGTTCCATTCCTTCCTTCCTGGGAGGGATTGGGAGACGAATTTGGATTAGCGGGGGATATAGGAGACAAGACGTAGAGACGAATTTATAAATACAAAAAAAGGCTGGGGTAGTGTAAGCCGACAATGGGGGGGGGGGGGGTACGGACGGCTAGGAACGAGCCTGCTCTGCTCGCTCTTCCGCACCCCTTGTGCTGTATTACCTTGTTTTGCTGTGTACCTTTGTGCCCTTTCCGCTTTGCTGGTCGTGCTTTGTCTCTCCCCCCACCCCAGGACCATTTTGGAGGTGGAACTGTGCAGCACCATCGACCTGTGCAGCATTCCCTGCTGCACCTTTGTTACATCTGTGCAGCTGAACTGCACAGCACTTTGCTGCCATATACTTTTGTTGTAACTTTGCTGCACCTGTGCAGCACTCTGCTGCCACAAACACTTTGCTGCACATTATACACTTATTGACCACAGGTCTTGTAGCCCTGCACCTCTGCGGTGCAGTACCTTCCTGCAGCATCACCTGGCATCTTTGGACCACTTGTTTTGAGTGGCATGAATGTCACGCAGTCAGACCACATAGGGTTCGCCCTGCCTGGCAGAGAAATAAAATGAAATGTTCTTTGTGTATTTTTTTTATTATGGTGTGCTAGGGATGAGAAGATTTGTAAGTTTCATTAGCCCTGAAGAGCAGGAATGACCTGTATGCCGGTCCGGGGGCTAGCGGGTTTGATATATGCACACAGAAGATGCAAGAAACAAGATGAAAGAAGCAAGCAGCAAATGTAATGTGAATTTTTTTGTGTGTTTTTGCTGGGCTTTCTCTCCCCTCCAATCTTCTTTCCAAAAAGGACAGGTCCTGGGTCATAGAACTGTAAATAAGGTTACGTTTTTGTGCTTGTATATAAAATGCTGCCCACCGGCTATATGTTTAGTTTGACAAATTCCGGATTCGGTTAATTGTGGGCGTGATTCTGTTAGAGTAGCTACTCAACGCGAGGTGGGACATATTTAGTGTTTTAAAACTGTCGCACCCACGGGTTAGAGTAAATGTTAGGGGGAACCACATCTATATGTCACATGTAAAAGTAAAAGTTAATTTTCCAGATCATTCTCAAAACCGGTCGTTCCATTTTTTAGGTTGTTAGGTTCGACTCGGGGACGAGTCTGACGAGGGAGTGGGGCAGTGTTGTGGTTTTGAGTTTTGTACAATAAAGGTTAAATTTCCCCCTCATAGTTAGTCACACAACAACACGTAGCCTCGCGATAGTTCAGTTATTTCATAGTATGTGTGAGAATAGTCCTTTTCCTGTGTTAGTTTTGCATTGAGTAGAATAATGAGTTAGGTCCTTTTCATTATTTCATTGCCTCCATTGCCTTACGCCTCTTTGTGCTGCCTTTGGCTTTTTGGCGCGAATTGACATGAGGCGGGCCTGGCGGGTTGAGTCGGGACCGAATGAGGGCGGCAAAGAAGCTGACGGTAAGCGCAAGCCACCAATCAAGGCTCAACGTGGGTGGCTGCGGAAATGCGTCACAGGGCGTGGTTGGAACGTTCGAGAGAGAGCTCAGGGCATGTCCATATAACCCAGCGCGCAAAGCCCCCACGAGGAGTATGAGGAGTCGAGAGGCGTGGAGCAGTGAGCATTAAGGAGTTCAGCGAGTTGAGAAGAGTCGAGGTCAGCAGAGCAGCAGTTCGGAGCAGGAGTTGAGTGCGGAGAGGTTCGAGTATTGATGAGAATTACGAGATCGGAGAAAGCCGTGCATGAACCAAGGATAAGCGCTCATATTAAAGTGGACGCTCGGTTGAGCTTAAGGCCGAGCCTATATTGCATTGGGTTACGCGAGTGATAGCGCACTGGTTACTAAACGCGCTGTGGAACCGCCCAGCCGTGCTGAGAGACGCGTACATTTCTTTCCTGCCTCATCTGCTGCCTTTTGTTTCCGGGGACGCACTGCGAGGATCCTTTCTACCACCTGCTTGCCATCTTTGCGGGAGGTCCTGGGACCATGGAGAGCACGCCGGGCCGCCGTTCCTGGATGACCAAGGCAGCGCGTGGACACCATTCTGCCTGCAATTTCCCTGTGTGAGTGTAATCGGGCCTGTGTCTGGGGATTTATAATAAGACTGATTAAGTTCTGCTCTGTGTCTGCTTTCTACCAAATTGTACATAAGTGTAAATAATAATTAAATTGTGTTATTCCTTTTATTTGACCGCCTTTTGTTTTCCATCATTGACTAAGCGTGGTACGAATAGAACCGCTCTAATTGGGGTCCAATATTAATGGTGACTGCACGGACCACGTGTTATGCAATCCACTCGGTGTACTCAATTTACACATGGCTCGTGCGAGGCTTTTTTCCCCGCTTCCGTGGTGGCGCAGGTATTTAGGTACGAGCGAGACTTGGTCCCGAAACCCTACCTTGCGTTTGCCCGGAAGAGGCGTTTCAAGTCTCGGTTGTCTAGCCCAGAAAGAACAAGGGGCTTAATCCCCCCTTGGTAAGGGTAGGAAGGGCGGCGGAAAACCGTAACAATATACAGTATATATAACTGTGCAACGTCTGTGTTGTCTTGTCTTGTCACTGAACTACTTTCTCAAACTTTTGTGAAATCCCACCAAACTTCTGGTGTGCACCTACCTCTCC
Organism: Myxine glutinosa; assembly: GCF_964187855.1. NCBI lineage: Eukaryota > Metazoa > Chordata > Myxini > Myxiniformes > Myxinidae > Myxine > Myxine glutinosa. The sequence goes on from NC_136263.1 coordinate 132,272,356, forward strand.
GGTCGGTATGTCCTAAGCATATTATTTTTGAAAAATTTTCCAATTATAATTTTTTTTTGGGTGGGGGGGGGGGAATTTTTTGGGAAAAATCTTTTTTTTTTAAACTTCAATTGTTTATAAAATGTAATATCACGTATATTACAAATACATTTGTGCATTATGATTGTTTGAATTATTGCTTGGGGCAGGACCTTAAATGGCACCTCCCGGATCTTACCCGAATGTTCCAAGCCCCACCTCCTGCCGCAGTGGTAAGCCACTCCCCTCGAGCCATGATTGGCAGCTCGTTGCTTACCGGCCACTCCCCCTGCAGCTCGTCCCTTCAGCCTTGCCAGACTTGCTGAAGGCCTACCACGTGGCATTTCAGCACCAAACCAAAAACACCAAAGCAAAGCGCCAAAAGAACACCTAAGCTCACTGGCCTACTCAACGCAAAACTAAACACAGGAAAGGACTACGCTTACATTTACTAAGAAATAACTGAACTATCGCAAGGCTTCATGTTGTGGTGCGTCTACCACGAGGGGAAATTAACATTTATTCCAAAACCACAACAATATATATTGCCAGTGAACAAGTATTGGAACAGTGAAGTAAATATTTGTTATTATTGCTATATACTCAAATTTGGATTTGAGATCATAAGATGAATACGAGGCAAGAGTACAGAAGGTCAGCTTTTATTTATTGCTATTTCTGTTCATATATGTTTTACTATTGTAGCATGATAACACTTCATATGTTCATACTCCCGATTTTATGCAAATATGAGGTTTGGAACAGATTGACTTAAAGTAAGTTAAAATTGTGTATAATAGTTAGTATTTTGTTGCATATCCCTTGCATGTAATAACTGCATCAAGCATGTGACCCATCGACATCACTAAACTCCTGGTATCTTCATTTGCGATGCTTTGCCAAACCTTTACTGCAGGCATTTTCAGTTGTTTTGGGGATTTTTGTCTTCATTTAATCTCCTATCCAGCAAGTGAAATAAATGCTGCATTGGATTTAACTCAAGAGATTGACTTGGTCAGTCTGGAACCTTCCACTTCTTCCCCATGATGAACTCCTTGGTTGTGTTGGCTTTGTCTTGCTGTATGGTGAAGTGCCGCCCAATGAGTTTCGAAGCATTTTCTTGCACATAAGCAGACAAAATGTTTCTATACATTTCCGAATTAATTGTGCTGCTGCCATCAATAGTTACATCATCAACTATAATGGCACTCGGTAGAGCATATCCCCTGCCAGGCTCAACAGTTTTTGTTTTGTATCCCACTGATGGGCTGGATCTGGATTTGGATCTGAACCAAATTCTAATCGGCTTGTTCTTGTCACCTCACCACCTCATTCACCAAGTTTCATCCAAATCCGTCGACAACTTTTTAAGATATTGTGCTATATATTGTTTTCGGCCTATCACTCACTGGTGAAGAATCACTTAAAATTTTCTCTCATCCGGATCCAGATTCGAATAATCACCAAAATCTAATAATTTCGCCCTTGTCACAAACCCAACCTCTCCAAAGAATTTGGTCCAAATCCATCCACAAATTTTTGAGATATCCTGTTCACAATCAGACAGACAGGGGTGAAAACGAAACCTACATCCACCATCGGTGGCTGAGGTAGTAAAGATGAGAGAGCCAGTTCCAGAGGCAGCCATGTGACCCAAGCCATGACACTACCTCCACCATGCTTCACAGATGATGTAGTATTTTTGGGATCGTATGCAGTTCCTTTCTCCACACTTTTGCCTTTCCATATTTTTGATAAAGGTTTATCTTCTTCTCATATGTCCTCAAAACTTTGGTCCAGAACTCTACTGGCTCACCTCTGCACTTCTTGGGAAATTCTAATCTGGCCTTTCTAATTTTGGTGCTGATGAGAGGTTTGCATCTTGCGGTGTAGACTTTGTAATTCTGCTGTCGAAGTATTCTGTGAATGGTAGATTGTGATACTTTCATCCCTGCACTCTGGAGGTTGTTGATGATGTCACTGACTGTTGTTTTAGGGGGTTTCTTCACAACTGATGAATTTTGTCATCAACTGCAGTTGTTTTCCTTGGCCGACCTGGCCGTTGTATATTGTTAAGTAGACTCGTGGTTTCTTTCTTTTTTTAAATCTTCCTAATTGTATTTTATATGCCCAATTTTTTATGTGATGGTTGTAATTTAATTATTCTGTTCTTTCACATTCAAAATTGACTGCCTTTCTTTCCCAAGCAGTTTTCTGGTCATCATGTTGGATTATGCCGACAGACTCCAAAGGCCGACTATAAAGGCAAAAGCAAAGGCTAAAACCAAGACGAGATATTCACAGGTCTTTTATGTGTGAATACTCAATGTAACAAAAACACATGAGCAACAAGAAACACCTGTCAGTCATTTGTTGCAATACTTATACTTACTTAAAACTGGAGGACCAAACATAAAAGTGTTGATATACAATGGTAAAACATATATGTACAAAAATACCAATAAATAAAACTGAGCTAAAAGTCTGCTAAAAATTTTAATCAAAATGAAAATCTAAATCTAAATCTAAATCTTTTAAATGCTAAAATTTAAAAAAACGCTAAAAAAGCTTTAAAATCCAAATTACCTGAGCATATAGCAGTGATAACAAATTTGACTTCACTGTTCAAATACTTATGGAGGGCACTGTATACAGTATATTGAAACTATATAATAGGAGGAATTTGAAGAATTTCTTACTGTGTGCATCCAGGAAAGATGGGAAAACTTCTGAGGTTTGACTGTTCATTGAAAACTCCATAATGCAAAGGAAAAAACGCCCCCAGAATAACATCTCCAGGAGCTGATCTTCCTGCTGAAAGTGTGCAGTCTCCCAGACAAACTGCCACTGAAACTAATAGTAATGCGAAAGTGTTATAAATGCACCTTATAAGTGCACCCAAGACAAATCTTCGAGAAAACTTCATGAAAACACAACTATGAAAAGTTTCCTTTTTCATCGTATATAGAAAGTAACTGCGAGGATGTTGATTCTCAATCAGTGAACATGGTGATCGAGAGTTGTCACAAGAGAATGTGGTTTGTACTGGCCAGAAAATTCTTCTTATTCTCCTCATGTAGAATTTGCAAACATTATCACTCGAGTGTCATGATTTATATATTGGATGCTCATCATTTCAGATCACCTATTTTATCTCATTTTAACTGAAAATGCAACAGTAACTATCATGATAACACCAATTTAAAAGATACTTTTAGAGATGTTACTGTTTATCAAAATTAATTAATCCATTGATTATCAAAATGATTGCAACTTTTGTAATCATCTACATGCCAAATTATCAAACAATGCCTATAACCTTAATTCCTATAAATATGGTATAATGTTTCCTATCTTGTAAAAGCAGGTTCACCTATAAAATTCAAGTCTTGCATGTTGTTTTAAGAACAATTTCAACTGGCCAAACTAAAACAAATTAGCTTTTGTTTTATATAATACTGATCATTGTTGTCCTATGTTTTTGGTGAATATTTCAGTTTCAACCAGTATATGTTATTGTTAAGTGCTCCTCCCCGACCCCCTGGTCACGGCGTACCTCCGAGCCCCGAGAGGAGTCACGGCCGAAAAATGTGTTATTCTGTAAGTCAAAGATCAATAGAGAAGCCACCCCAATTGTTACTCACAAACAAATACTGTATTATGATCATACAAGAATAATGGTACAACAATAATAGTAATCAAAAGTACAATCAATATCCTATGATGGTACCATCAGTTTTGTAATATATAACTCACTGCGCTCCAAGTGAGTGAACCAAGAACATTCCCAATGTCTCTTATTCCCGGCTCCAAGCCAAAGTTGATGTGCTCCAGCGATCGCCAGAACGATGTCCCATCGAGACCAGAATCCCGTTCGGATGGCAAGAACAGTCCCGCTGCCAACGCGGGGCAAAGGTGCCCTCAAGGCGACTGGGAAATCCAAAGGCGACCTCCAGGCAACCGAGAGATCACACCCTTGGGTATGGATGAATTAACCTTCAAAAAGCCACGTCACACACGCGCCCCAGATTGACGTCTGAACGCGGCGAAAATGGTCGAAAAGAGACGAAACCGTGAGCGAAGCACAAGTCCTGCGTGAGTCAAAATGGCCGATGACCCATTCTTGAGACGTAACAGCCCGGTGATAATTCTCCTCGGAATCCACCGCCAAAAACCTGACATGCCGGTTGATCGGTGACAGCGATGACAACTCTGTCGCAGGAATCCCTTTCCCGGAAACCCGAAAGTTCGCAAGTGACTCTTGCTCGCCAACGTTCGCTCCAGACCACAAGTAGCTCGGCTCCTTGTCCGACTCACTCGCTCCGCCCTTTTTTTTCCTCTTCTTCCTCTTCGTCGTCCGATTCCCGATCTGGTTTCCTGTTTCTTTTAACATTAACTTTTTTACCTTTTGAAAACAGTTTATGGACAATAAACCTTTTGAAAACAATAATAGTATGTGGAATCAGAAATATTTACAGTGGATGCAAACCACCACAACGGAAGTGACGAATCCGTAACAGTTATATCGAATTAAAATATAAATTATGACCCGCCTCTGCAGTGTAATGTATCTACTAATTACATACATAGACAATTGTTGCATTTGTGGTACATTTGCTGCAGTATCAGTCGCTGCATATGTCCTCCCCATCTATGGATGTTGTGATTACTATTTCAGCGTAAAATACAGGATACAATTGCTGTAGGCTTCAGAATAGAAACATACCAACCTTGACTGAGACCAAGCTCTTTTTAACATGAATGATCTCTCTTTAAACCTAACAAGAATGACCACACTGTCTTCAAAACCTGTGACACAATATGTATATTTCTGGATATTATATATATATATATATATATATATATATATATATATATATATATATATATATATATATATATATATATATATATATATATATATATATATACAGTATATATATATATATATATTGTTGCGGAGATGAGGACTGTATTTTTTTGATTGTGTGCTGTATTATTATTATTATTGTTTATTCTGCGCCCCCCTACCTCCGGAGCTGTGTAAAGGTGAAAGGGCATCCCATAATTAGTCCACAAGCATACACATCAGCCAAATAATAGAATACCCCTGTTTGATAGTTATCTCTTATTTTGTGTTTTAGAGTAAGGCTGTGTCTCCCATTAATTGAAGTACTCCATTGCACCAGTGAAAGAGAATAGATCCCCTGTCATTCCCATCCCCAAAATCTCCATTCCCTTTTACATCCCCTCTGGTGATTGCCAACCCTCGATTGCCAATTACCTCCCCTCCAATAACCGCCATTGACCACGAGGCAGGGTCGGAGAAGAAAGGCGTGTCTCCACCTCGTCATAGAGGGGAAGAGGGGCGTGCCCGCCCGTCGTCATCAAGGGCGGAGCGAGAGGGTCACGTGACCAACCAGGGCCGAGGTGAGCACACCGATGGGCGTGTCAGGAAGGCCGGCGGCTTGATCGCTGGAGGCGCTATAAAAGGCGCGCACGCAAGAAGCAAGAGAGAGAGTCGTGAGGAGTCAGTCAGTGGAGTCGGTGGTCAGTTGGTTGCGTTGGTTGCGGTGAGGAGTCGGTGGTGGTGGTCAGTTGGTTGCGGTGAGGAGTCGGTGGTAAAGAGTGAGCGGACCAAGGAAGAGTTGAGGGTTTGGACCAGACGAGTCGGACAAGGCCTGGCAAAGCACGCGACGTCCACAGCAGCCACAACAGCAGCTTGGGGGCCTGAACGGCGGTTTGGAGCAGGGCCGTGAAGGAACGGCGGCTGCTAAATGCGCCGGTTGTGCTGCAGGACCCCCTTGGACCTCCCTCTCCCTCCAGCCATCCACCTCCTGCCTTTCCACCCTTCTTGTGTACGTGAGTTTGTTTTGTTTGTTCTGTCCCTGGGTTAATTAAGTCTGTATAAGCTAATAATTGCACTGTGTCTCTGATTCTTCTGTATATTATTTTATTATCTTTCCTTCTCCTTGGTTACTTTGAGCATGTAAATAGTAGGAATAAATTTAGTAGTATTTCCAACCTTTTTGTCTTCCTCTTCTTCTTCTTCACATCCGTGTCGCCTTTGTCTTTTCCCTATTGACTAGCTGTGGTGCGATCCGGCCAACGTTTGGGTGGAATCGGGTTCTAATCGGGGAATAACTGTTCGGTCGCGGTTGGACCATCCGCTCGGCCCATCATACCATCTAAACCGCGATCAGTAACAATTGGTGTCTGGGAGTGAGATTCGGGGCCCGAACCAAATTTTTAAAACATCTAAAAAAAAATTTGGTCAAAATTTGGAGCGGCCGAAATTTGTTTTGTTTTACAAAACCTGAACTTTGAAATCGCGCCATGGCTGGTCAAGGCGACGGGATGCCGGTGGGAGAGATAGAGGGGTTAGGAGTAACCCAGGATCAAATGGAGGGGAGCAATGAGGAGGCGGTTGAGGGAGTATCAGGCGCGCAAAATAGCGTCCTCGCGCACGTGGGTGTAGCGGCACCAAATTTTGCCGCGCCCGCGACAGTAGCAGCGCCGCCGTTGGATTCGGACCTTTTGTTGCTACAAATCGGGGCCCTCATGGACAAAATGAGGGACAAAGCAAGGGCTGATAGTGAGAAAATGGAAAGCAGAATGTTGGGGGTAATGAGGGACGAAGTAAGGGGTACCGGTGAGGCGTTAGACAATGGGATAAAAGAGGTAAAGAATGGGTTAACGGGGGTAGAAAACAGAATGGCCGCTCAAGAGAATCAAATGGAAGGGATGAAAAAGGGGTTAGAGGGGTTAGAAAACAGGATGGAAGGCAAATTGCGGGAGATAGGGGAGCAATCCGCCCGAGAAATTAAACAAATGGGAGAGCAGATAGAGGAGGTAAAAATCGGGTTAGAAAGTAAACTGGATGCTCAGAGGGATGAATTGGGACAGATGAGGGTGGCATCTACAAAGGAGATGGAGGAGATGAAAGAGGAGATACGACGAGGTGTGAGTGAGGAGGTCTCGGGGCTACGCGAGGAGGTAAAGCGAGGTGAGAAGCGTATGGAGAAAGAGGTGAGAAATAATACGGCTAGGTTACAGGGGGGAATAGAGGGTCTGACAAAGGGAGTAGAACAGCTGACAGTCGGACAAAGGGAACTAGCGGACCAAGTGGAAAAGAACACTGCAATCATCGGGGGTTTAAAAGCGACACAAAAGAACATTAAAAACGAATTAATAGCAACACAAAAGGAATGTCAGATGGTACATGAGGGGTTGACGAAGAAGTTGGAGGAGGTGACAGAAGTAATGGAGATGAAGGACCGAGAGGTGAGGACGCACATAGAAACGGTTAAGGTGGCGTTAGAGGAAGAGATAGAGGGGGCGCACCGGGAGATGAAGGAGGTAAAGGAAAAATTAGAGGAGGTGGAAGAGGGGGTGAGTGAAATTAAGAAGAGACGGAGGGAAACTAAGAGGGAGATAAAGGAGGAAGTCATGGAATATGTACAAGGTCTGTGTTCAAATCATGATGAGGTGCTCACTAACCAAATAAAAAGTTTGCAGGTGGCAGAGGAGGTGCGACGACGAGGTACGGAGGTGAGTGGCAATGTATATGATGTGAGGGGAGATTCAGTCGGCTTGGGGGGTGGTGTAGACCCGGGTGTTCGTGAGGGACCAATGGTAAGATATATGACTGGTCCGGAGTGGATGGACAGGGGAGGTGTGCAAGGAGGTTTGGCTATGGGGAGTGAGGGGGTGCTGGTGAGCAAGGATGTGGGGATATGGCGTGGGTAGCGGGTTGCGGAGGGGCGACCCAGGCATCGACACCAGGAGGGGTAGTGTTTGGAGGGACGGGGGACGCGCGGGAGCCCCCCGGGAATAGCGTACTGTGGGAGCCTGAACGGGCTGGTCCCGCGTTGATCCCGCAAGGAGTGACGCGCGGAGTCCGACCTTCGGGCGCCCACAAGGTCCCACTCGCGCCGTATGACGGCAAGAGTGATTTGAGGGCATACCTGGCGCAGTTTGAGTACGTGTGTAAAGGCAACGGTTGGAATCCGGACGAAGGTGGAGTAGGCTACACCTGGTGGGGGCACTGCGCGGTGCGGCGGCGGAGGTGCTGACGGCTTTACCACCAGGTGCTCTCACCCTGTCAGCTCTCCGTGCGGCATTAATTAATCGGTTCGGCATTGAACAGCAAAGCGAGCTTGTTAAAGCCCAACTTGCGCAGCGGAAACGCAAGCCCCAGGAGACCATCGGGGAACTTGCTCACGATATTCGCCGCGCGGTCGGGATTGCACACGCGGACATGGCAGCGAGTTCCCAGGAAAGCCTGGCGCTGGATCACTTTATTCAGGCCCTTCCGGATCTGGAGCTCTGGCAACAGCTCGCCATGTGGCGCCCGCAGACCATGAGTCAGGCGGCCGATGCTGCAGCCCGTTGAGAAGCAGTGAGGCCCCTGGCCCGGGGAGGCGAGCGCCACGCAGTGGCGGTGCGTCAGATGGGGCCCGTGATGGGGGGCGGCCCCCCAAGGGGGCCCGCCCCCGACGGGGGCCCTGACCTGGAGAGTATGGTCCGGAGGTTAGTGGATCGGCGCCTGGCGGGACCTGGACCATGGCAGGCGGCCCCAGCGGTGGCACCCGGTAGTCCCCGACAGAGTACCCCAATTCGGACATACAGGGGGGGGAGTTTGGAATACCGGAGGCAAGCACCTTACCAGGTGAGGTGCTATAATTGTGCTCGGATGGGTCACCGTGCATGGGAGTGTCGAGCTCCGCGCCGGGACGTTTCCCGCCAACCGATGCCCTCAACTCCGCCCCGTATAGATCGGCCTAGCCGACCTCAGACACCCCCCCCCCACCGCCAGGGCCCGGGAAACTAGAATGTGCCGGGCATGCAGGGCGGTGTTCAGCAGTAGGGGATGGGGAGAAGCCCTCATTGACACGACAGGTCATTCATTGTGGCCGAATTGGGACGGGTAGTTTGACAATTCGGTGCAAAATTGCCGGCGTGGGGGTAGACGCCGTGGTGGACACGGGAGCCAGCGCCACGATCATCAGCCCCGTGGTCCTTAATTCGAGTGCAGACGGCTGGGGTAAAATCCAGCGTCTGGAAAATCATAGTTTGCAGTTGGCTACCGGGGCAACGGCTCCGATCATAGGGCGTGGTTTTGTGACCCTCAAGTTGGGATCGGTAAAGCAAGAGATAGAGGTTTGGGTGGCGGAGGTTGGCGACCCATGCTTAATAGGGTTGGATTTGTTGACTGCCAGCGGTTGTAAAATCGACTCGAGTCGGGGGATCCTGCGATGGGGAGTGGAAGAGCTACCATTGGAGGGGGTGAGCACGGCCGAGAGGGTGGAGCTGGAGGCTCCTGAGGCCGTGACCATCCCTCCGGGGGCCGAGGCCATAGTGCCGGCCCGATGGTCAGCTCGCTCGACATGGCAGGAATCCTGCGGCCTGGTCGAACCGGTGGCAGCACTATCCATACCTGGTTTAATCGTGGGCCGTACCCTTGTAAAAACGGACGGGCCGGTGGTGGCCGTCCGAGTAATTAATATTAGCACAGAACCACGCACTATAGTGAGGGGCACGAAGGTAGCTGGCTGCACCCCAGTTAGAGAAGTCGCGTCAGTGAGGGGCGAGAACGTCCAGCCGAGCCGGCCCCAGGGGGAGCCTTCAATAAGTTCTAGGAATTGGCCCGATCCCATTTGCGAGATGGTAAATCGTAGTAGTGTAGAGTTGGGAGGTACCCAGAGGGAGGCCTTACACAAACTGGTTGGGTCCCATTTGGACCTCTTCTCCTTGTCCACCGAGGATATTGGACGTACGGGCCTGGTGAAACATCAGATCCACACCGGTGAGGCCCGGCCTATTCGTCAGGCCGCCCGACGGCTCCCTTGGAGCAAGAGGGCGGAAGCTGATGAGCAGGTTGAAAAAATGCTCGACGCAGGCGTGATCGAGCCCTCGGGAAGTCCTTGGATGTCACCTGTTGTGCTGGTCAAAAAGAAGGATGGGACCACGCGGTTCTGCGTGGACTATCGCCAGCTAAACAACGTGCCACTCAAGGACTCATATCCCCTGCCAAGGATTGATGACACCCTCGATGCCGTTTCGGGCTCAAATTGGTTCTCAACTTTGGACCTCAAGAGTGGGTATTGGCAGGTGGAGATGGATAGGGAAGGGAAGGAGAAAACGGCATTTTCCACAGGTAAGGGACTATATCAGTTTACTGTGATGCCGTTTGGTTTGTGTAACGCCCCCGCCACCTTTGAGAGATTGATGGAACATGTACTAGGCGGCATGCCATGGCAATCATGCCTGGTGTACCTGGATGACGTCCTAGTACATGCCAAAACGTTCCCCCAGGCAGTAGCTAATTTGGACCAGGTGTTTGCGTGCCTCAGACAGGCAGGGTTGAAGCTGAACCCGAGTAAGTGCACTTTGTTTGCAAGAGAGGTGGCCTATCTAGGTCACGTGATCGGCCGCGATGGGGTAAAAACGGACCCAGACAAAATTAAAGCGGTAGAGGAGTGGCCCGCACCACGTACCATCAAGGAGGTGCGGGGATTTTTGGGACTCTGCTCCTACTACCGGCGCTTTGTGGCGAAATTTGCGGAGTTGGCCCGTCCCCTCCACCGGCTTACGGAGAAGGGGACGCGATTTAATTGGACACGGGAGTGCCACGAGGCCTTCCAAAAATTGAAGGGGTGTCTAACATCCGCACCCCTTCTAGCTTACCCCACTAGCAATGGGGCATTTACCCTGGACACGGATGCGAGCCAGGAAGGATTGGGCGCAGTTTTGTCTCAGACACAGGAGGGCGTGGAGAGAGTGATTGGTTACTATAGTCGGGCCTTAAGTAGGCCCGAGCGAAATTATTGCGTCACTCGCAAAGAGTTATTGGCTATGCTGGCTGCCATGAACCATTTCCACCCGTACCTGTACGGGCGGAAATTTTTGGTTAGAACTGACCATTCCTCCTTGCAATGGCTCCTTCGGTTCAAGGAACCGGAGGGCCAAATTGCAAGGTGGTTGCAAAAGTTGCAGCCGTACGATTTTGATGTGGCCCATAGGGCCGGGAAGGCCCATGGTAATGCGGACGCACTCTCTCGGCGTCCTTGTCTGGGGGAAAACTGCAAATTTTGTGCGAGACACGAGGAGAGGGAGCAATTGGGCGATTCTGCCCCGATTCTCGTCGTCCGGGCAACCCGGGTGAGAGGGCCAATTTTGCCACTAACCGCGGACGAGGAATTTGGAGATTTGGCATGGAGTACGGCCCAGCAGGAGGATCCTGTCCTGGGGCCGGTGTTCAATTGGGTCAAATTGGGGCAAAGACCAAAGGGGGAAGAGGTCACCCCCCTCGGGGCGCAAACAAAGGCGTATTGGGCTCAGTGGCAGACCCTGGAATTGAAAGGCAACATCTTGTATCGCAAGTGGGTGGAGGTTCCCTCTGATAGAACTTCCTGGCTGGTGATAGTCCCTGACAAATTCAAGAACGTCATATTGCAACAGGTGCATGGTACCCACTCCGGCGGCCATTTGGGCAGGACAAAGACAATATCTCGGGTCCGCCGGAGGTTCTATTGGGTGAATATGGGGCGCGACATACAGGACTGGTGTCGGAGATGCGATGCCTGTTCTGCCAAAAAGGGACCAGCACGGAGGATGAGGGCCCCCCTTCAATTACATCAGGTGGGGGCCCCCCTTGAGCGGGTGGCTATGGATATTCTAGGCCGCTGCCCCGCACCCGCCAAGGTAATAAGTATATCCTCGTTGTAATGGACTATTTCACCAAGTGGCCGGAGGCCTATGCCCTCCCCAACCAAGAAGCAGGGGTGGTAGCACAGGCCTTCGTAAAAGGATTTGTATGTCGGCACGGGATTCCACAGGAGCTGCACACCGATCAGGGTCGAAATTTTGAAAGTCAATTGCTAAAAGATGTGTGCAGACTCCTGTCAATTCGGAAAACCAGGACCACGACCTTGCGGCCACAATCTGACGGGATGGTGGAAAGGTTCAATCGAACATTGATCCAACAACTGGCATTGTTCACCACCACCCGTCAGGATGACTGGGACGAACATCTCCCGTACCTGTTGATGGCCTACCAAACTAGCCAGCACGGGGCCACCGCATGCAGTCCAGCGTTGCTTATGTATGGGCGGGAGTTACGGGCTCCCGCCGACTTGCTATGCGGTTCCGTGCCAGATACCACGGACACACCGCCGAGGGAGGGTTACGCACGTCACCTGGAGGAAGGCATGGAGCGGGTCCATGCCTTCGCCCGCCGCCAGCTCCATCTGGCGGGGGCCAAGATGAAGCGCAGGTACGACGACCGGAGCCAGGGGAGTCAATATGCTCCGGGGATGAAGATTTGGTTCTTTAATCCCCGGAGGCAGAAGGGAAGGTGCCCAAAACTCACCTCCCCCTGGCAAGGCCCAGGAGTCGTCCTGTCGCAAATCTGTGACGTGGTCATTAAAATCAAAATGGGGCCACGGGCCCCCCCTCGGATCGTCCATGCCGACCGGATAAGACCTTATGCCGGCGAGCAGGCGCCCTCATGGATCGCCTCGGCTCTAGATGCCGAGGCAGGACCCAGTACCTCTTGCGACGGGGGCTCGTAGCGTCAGAGGACTGGGGGGGGGGGATGATACTGGGGCAAATGCGCTATAGCTTATGGGGTGTATGGCAGTGAAAACTAGCCCGGGTGGGTTAGGATATTGTGAGTAGGGATCTAGCGAAGATGACATTAGGGAACGTTAAGGTTAGTTAGTGACAAGGATACCTGTAGTGGGGACGCAGGTAGATTAGTATGGATGATAATGATGTGGGAGCGCAATAGTTTAAAGGGACGACTGGGAAGCGCAAGTTTCAGAGGGGAGTAGTTAGCTGAGATGATGCCGTGTGTTTGAAGATTGAACAGGTGTGATTGAACAGGTGTGATTGCACAGGTGTGCAACTGAACAGGTGTGTGGAGCAGTGTATGAGTGAGTGATGGTGATGTGTGTTGTGTTGACCAACTGGTCCAGGAAGAGGAGGAGGGTGCAGGTGGCACCAGGTATGATTGCACAGGTGTGCAACGACAGGTGAATGAAGGACAGGTGTATGGAATAAATGGTATGGAGTATTGGAATGGATGGTCGTGGAGTGAGTATGGTGGAAATTGTGGAGTGGAGTGGATGGTGCGAAGGTGTGAATGGGGGAAGAGTGGACCCCCATCACGGATACCCGGGGCGGGTAGTGTAAGTGTTAGGTAGAGGGTACAGGTAAATTGTGGTTGGATATTGGCATCTGTGGTGCGGGTGGAAGAATGGTGATTGGATGGGTGCATTAGTGTTGTGGAAATGGCTGGGCGTGTAGCCTGTTAGTGTGTGTAGTTGGTTTGGGCACTCCACCACTGTGAGGATGTCGGCCAGGTGAGGCCGCAGGTGGGCTCTGGGAGCCGGTAGTTGTGGATGGGGCCCGAGGATCCGGAGGACGGACCCAGGTAGCCCAGTGCCAGAGGGCACCGAGTGGGGTGACAGAGCCAGGAGGGGCTGTCCCCAGTTAGTTAGGTTAGGGTGAGGAGCTAGGTAAGCTCGGGTGGCAACTACAGTGGTGGAGGTGTGCAGGTGGGTAGACCTGCTGGGAGAGCTACACGTCACAGCCCAGAAATTGTGCGAAGGCACCGGGAGATGAATCGGGGGAGTGAGACCCCAAATTGAGAAGCACCACAGTTTGGTCAATGGGAATTGGTTATTAGAACCCATAGTGTAAGTTGGCCAATGGATTGGCAGGGAAAGACCCCGGGTAGTGTAAAGAGTGTTAAGGTCATTTAGAGGATAGTTAGGATTGGAGTCTCCTCGCACCATCTGCATCCACTCACCTGAGGTGACAGGTACTCCACACCATGCCATGTTTTGATTATTTTTTACTGTGCAAATGTTTGGAATGTGAGACGCATCATGATGTGGGTGTGACATTGTGCTTGATGTTCCATCTCTTCCTCCTTATGAGGATTGATGATGAATTGGGTGATGGCAAATTTTGGTTAGAGGGATTGTGGTGACGAATTTGGTATAGAGGAAATATGGGGAGACGTGACAGTAGCGACGAATTGGTAATGTGTAGATTTTGTACATATGGGGTAAGGGCAAGGGTAGTGTAGACTGTAGGTGACAGGGGGGTGACGTACGGTAGAGACGAGCTTTCTCACTTCGCTCTCCGTATGCATTTCGCCTTGCATTGCCTTATTGATGTGTGCCCTTGTGACCTTACCCCTCGCTCAATTGTCTCTTTTGTCTCCCACATGACCTGTGCGCCATTGGGCGCCGAGGGGAGCGTGCGTGGGTCGGCCATTGTGCGCCCGAAATTCCCAGAACCAGCTGTTTGCATCGATGCACCACATTATGGACCACATGTCTGTGGCCGAGCACCACTTATGGACCCCATGGGTTGGGGCATGGCCCCTCTGCTGGAACCGGCCATGAGGGCCCGAAATCTTGCTGGCGGACCTTGGCCACAGGGCACCGATGCCCCACAGGTGAACCACACTAGTCGGCCCTGTGGGCCATAAATAAAATCAAATAAAAAGGACACATTGGGTGCATTTTTCAGTTCAAATAGGCCGCCAGTAATAAAATGAAAGAATGACAACATCTGGAAGACCAAATAATAATAACCAGCAGAGGGAGCCGAAGAGCAAGAGATCACCTGCAGGGTTAGGGGTTGTTTGGTTATTTTTTATTGTTCAACATTCTTGAACAATGGTGACTGCACCGATTGGTGCTTGGGTGCGTTTTTGGGTGCTTTCATGGTGCGTCGATGCAGAGCAGACTGTCTCCCCCCCAGAAAGAACAATTACAGGTCCTGGGTTAGTCTTGTAAATAAAAGTAGCGTCAAGTGTAAATAATGCTTCCCACCGTCAGTGTGTAGTTTGAAGACCATTCCGCAATTCGGTTAACTGTGGGCGTAAGTCTGTTAGGCAGGGTGCAATGGAGCAGCGGGACACATTTATTTATGTTTTAAAAACTGTCGCACTCAGGGTCAGGTTAAAAGTTGAGGGAACTACACCTACGTGTCACACTAAATAAAAGTTGTAGGCCCGGGACGTGCCTAAGAGGAGGAGGGTGCAGTGTTGCGGAGATGAGGACTGTATTTTTTTGATTGTGTGCTGTATTATTATTATTATTGTTTATTCTGCGCCCCCCTACCTCCGGAGCTGTGTAAAGGTGAAAGGGCATCCCATAATTAGTCCACAAGCATACACATCAGCCAAATAATAGAATACCCCTGTTTGATAGTTATCTCTTATTCTGTGTTTTAGAGTAAGGCTGTGTCTCCCATTAATTGAAGTACTCCATTGCACCAGTGAAAGAGAATAGATCCCCTGTCATTCCCATCCCCAAAATCTCCATTCCCTTTTACATCCCCTCTGGTGATTGCCAACCCTCGATTGCCAATTACCTCCCCTCCAATAACCGCCATTGACCACGAGGCAGGGTCGGAGAAGAAAGGCGTGTCTCCACCTCGTCATAGAGGGGAAGAGGGGCGTGCCCGCCTGTCGTCATCAAGGGCGGAGCGAGAGGGTCGCGTGACCAACCAGGGCCGAGGTGAGCACACCGATGGGCGTGTCAGGCAGGCCGGCGGCTTGATCGCTGGAGGCGCTATAAAAGGCGTGCACGCAAGAAGCAAGAGAGAGAGTCGTGAGGAGTCAGTCAGTGGAGTTGGTGGTCAGTTGGTTGCGGTGAGGAGTCGGTGGTGGTGGTCAGTTGGTTGCGTTGGTTGCGGTGAGGAGTCGGTGGTAAAGAGTGAGCGGACCAAGGAAGAGTTGAGGGTTTGGACCAGACGAGTCGGACAAGGCCTGGCAAAGCACGCGACGTCCACAGCAGCCACAACAGCAGCTTGGGGGCCTGAACGGCGGTTTGGAGCAGGGCCGTGAAGGAACGGCGGCTGCTAAACGCGCCGGTTGTGCTGCAGGACCCCCTTGGACCTCCCTCTCCCTCCAGCCATCCACCTCCTGCCTTTCCACCCTTCTTGTGTACGTGAGTTTGTTTTGTTTGTTCTGTCCCTGGGTTAATTAAGTCTGTATAAGCTAATAATTGCACTGTGTCTCTGATTCTTCTGTATATTATTTTATTATCTTTCCTTCTCCTTGGTTACTTTGAGCATGTAAATAGTAGGAATAAATTTAGTAGTATTTCCAACCTTTTTGTCTTCTTCTTCTTCTTCTTCACATCCGTGTCGCCTTTGTCTTTTCCCTATTGACTAGCTGCGGTGCGATCCGGCCAACGTTTGGGTGGAATCGGGTTCTAATCGGGGAATAACTGTTCGGTCGCGGTTGGACCATCCGCTCGGCCCATCATACCATCTAAACCGCGATCAGTAACAATATATATATATATATATATATATATATATATATATATATATATATATATATATATATATATATATATATATGATACATATATACAGTATATATAAATATATAAAAATATAAAAAATAATATATATATATATAAAAATAAGAAGCCTCTCCTCTGTGAAAGACACATGAAAGCCCGCTTGGAGTTTGCAACAGAGCACCTAAAGAACTCAGACTGAGAAACAAGATTCTGTGGTTTGATGAAACCAAGATTGAACTGTTTGGCTTCCGCCTGGCCACTCTGCCATAAAGCCCAGATCGGTGGGTGTTGCAGTGATGGTTGTCCTTCTGGAAGTTCCTCCCATCTCCACACAGGATCTCTGGAGCTCAGCCAGAGTACCCATTGGGTTCTTGGTCACCTCTCTTATCAAGGCCCTTCTCCCCCGATTGCTCAGTTTCGCCAGGCAGCCAGCTCTAGGAAGAGTCCTGGTTGTTCCAAACCTCTTCCATTTAAGGATTATGGAGGCCACTGTGCTCTTGGGAACCTTCAATGCAGCAGAATTTTTTTTTGTAGGCTTCCCCAGATCTGTGCCTTGACACAATCCTGTCTCTGAGCGCTGCTGGCAGTTCCTTCAACCTCATGGCTTGGTTTCTGCTCTGATATGCATTGTCGGCTGTGAGACCTTATATAGACAGGTGTGTGTTTTTCCAAATCATGTCCAATCAATTGAATTTACCACAGGTGGACTCCAATCAAAATTTAGAAACATCTCAAAGATGATCAAGAGAAATGGGAGGCACCTGAGCTAAATTTCAAGTGTCATAGCAAAGGGTATGGATACTTATGTCAATGTGATATATCAGTTTTTTTTTTAAAATAAATTTGCAAAACTTTCTAAAATCCTGTTTTCTCTGTCATTATTGGGTATTGAGTGCAGATTGATGAGGGAAAAAATGAATTTAAACTATTTCAGCATAAGGCTGAACCATAACAAAATGTGAAAAAATGAAGGGGTCTGCATAGTCTGAATGAATGATCGTTTTAAGGCCATTTTCCCCGCTAGAGCAGGGGGTTAGCCTTGTGTGCCCCATGACAATCATGGTTCCCTGTTTGAAGCAATGTTTTTATGGCCGGATGCCCTTCCTGACGCCAACACTTGGTCACGCTCTTCGATGCGCAGGGATACGGTGTACCTATTCTAGGTCAGGGTACACACCATGATCATTCATCCCAGCAAGCTGGTACTCAATTAGCCGACCTCGGAGGGATGACAGGCTGAGCCAACCCCCCTGGCGTTAATTCAGCGATCGACTGGGATTCGAACCCAGGATCCTAGGATCCCAAGCCAGCACCCTAACCGCTAAGCCAACACCAGGTTCTGAATGTCTGAATGCACTGTATAAAACACATTTCATTGATTTGAATGCTGTTATGCATTAACTTAAACTTACATGGTTGTAAGTTATTCTCAGGTAACCACGTGTTAAGATAGACTTCCAAGGGTTACAGATGGTTGGGGTCGGCGCTTCACACGTTCAAACGATCTTGTCCATCTGGGTTGTACAGGTTGAAGTCCGACCGTGCCAGTCGGGTTTGAAGTCCTCCCGGTGAGCTTGGTATCACAGAAGCAAGCAGGTGAATCTCAGTCCACAGTTCAAATTGAGTGACATTGAAATCCGCAACTGCACGCCGTTGGGGAACACAATGCGTACCTGCAGCTGAAGAATGAAGAGAGAGAATTGAGGGTGAATATGAGGAGTGATGAGGAAGATGAGGCAATGTTCTCAGTGCTGTCTAAACGCGACTAGAGAGGAGTTTCTTGTCTGGATGTTGTCTCCGCAACACCAGCAAGGCAGCATTAATTGAGAATCAACCAGCAGGTAAATGGAGCGAGCTTTGCAGGGGTGTAACTGGGTCTTGTCTTGCTTTGGAATCACAGAACCAGTCTCTGTTCACATCCAACACAGTTCCATGGTTCACATCCAACACATGCATTTTGCCAGGATGAACTGCGCACAGCTGATCCCTCTTCTCAGCAACCTCCCTCACTCCTGCCTCGGCAAGGCGATTTGTCCATCTGATTTTACATCTCCCTCTCTCCTTGATCTCCTTTGCACTCCGTGGCTAATTTATAATTTTCACCCAAGGCCGGTGATCAGTCCGAGCTGCCATCTGGCGTCTGTATTTGCATTGCTTGATCCAGTGTAGAGGTCTGTGGCCATGATTCAGGCCAGGTTGTCCCATAATAAATCTTTCCCCAGCCCATCTCTCTTTAATGTACAAGTACAATTTGAACCTTAGCCTCAACACAGCCCTGCCCACTGCTCTTTGGACAATGAGTCCCCACTTAGGTTTTCTCTTATCAGCCCAGCACACAGTCCCAGCCAGCCAGCCAGGAATCCCAGAGGCTGTGTGGCCTTGAAATTCTTCCTCCACGGCATGGCAGCCCAGCTCCACTTTGCCACTGGGTCGAAGGCTGCCTGGTATTAAACAATGTGCCTTTTATTACCCTCGCCAGAGGAGAGGGTATTGCATTTGAGTCAGTTTGTTACTTGCCGGAATAGATTCCAGCAAGTATGTTGGTTGGTTTGTCTGTCTGTCTGTTTGTATGCAGTACCACATCTACATCGTTGCACAGAGCATCGCCATACTTTACACACATATTTGCCTTGCCCTGGAATAGACTGTGCCCAATTTTAACTCAAGGCCCAAGGTCAAGGTCAAGGTCAAGGTCACACAAAACGTGAAAATCGTGACCGCAGCGCAAAGCCGGGGCGAGGCGGAGTGATACAGCGGAATAATTCGACGGTTTAAATGAAGCAGCGATGAGGCGGATTTTCATTAGGACCTTCATCCTGATTTCGTTACCTCCGCCACCAAAGGTGGATGAGGTTATGTTTTTACCCCTGTCTGTTTGTCCGTTTGTTACTTGCCGGAATAGATTCCGGCAAGTATGTTGGTTGGTAGGTCACTTGCCGGGATAGATTCCGGCAAGTATGTTGGTTGGTTGGTTTGTTACTTGCCAGAATAGATTCGCTGGAATAGATTTTGGGTGGTAAGGGGGCTTGAGGCCAGATTTTAATCTTACAGCGCCATGTTGGTGCTCGCCGTCACTGCGATGTGAAGCGAAAGACGCCTCAGAGCTGTCACATTCACAATCGCTATGTCATATATACTCCCGATACGTGTTTCCTTCATTGGAAAAACTACAAAGACAACAGTTAAAAGGATTTTGAGCCGATAGATGTTACGGCCTTGGCAAGATCGATGGAGACAGCGATCTGTTAGCTTATACACCGCCAAAATAGCTATGTGGAATTCTCTCGTGTCGGGATTAAACCCACGTCGTTTGAACTTTGGCAGAGGTCATTATTTACTTTTAATGAAGTTTATATACGAATCAAAAAGAAGATAATTGGTTGTTTTTTGGGGTTTTTTTTTTTTTTTACTGAATCGAGGCTCATGAAAGAGCTAACATTTATTTCACAAACAAATCAACCAGACAGAAACAAAATATATAAAAAGAGGTAGCAGAAGCCAAGATGGGGAGAGAAATGGAAGCACACAAACACAACATTTGAGAGCAGGGAGATGTGTGGGAGGGAGAGGGCTTGGGGGGAGGAGGCGTGGGAAGGGGGGGGTGGGAGAAGTATAAAATACAAGGACACCAAGGACTTCCAGGACAGAAGTTGGTATTTCAAAAAAGTGGATTTGGGGTGAAATTAGCGGGGCTAGAAAAGATCAAGGTTTTGGATGGGGGAAGATAAGAGATGGTGGTGTACAGCTGTTTTAAAGACCTGGAGGGTGGAGTGGGATTGAAGAGAGTGGGGGAGTTTGTTCCAGAGGCGGGAGAAAAGAGGAATGAAGGAGTGAAGGTGAGCAGAGAGTCTTGATTTTTGGCAGTTTAACCATGAGAGGGTTGCAGGCGGATCTTGTGCGACCTGTAGGAATATTTGGGGGACAGAGCCCAGAGAGAGCTGGGGGGGGGGGGGCGGGCAAGGCCAGAGAGGATTCGGTAGAAGACGGAAAGACCACCAACCTGCCTGCGGTGAGTGAGTGAAAGGCCCTTGGAGTTAGCTTCATGGCGGGAGATTCCAATGATTCTGAACGCTTTGGTTTCAACAGCGTGAAGACGAGCTAGGTGTGAGGCAGGAGAACCAGCCCAGAGGGGAGAGCAGGATTCCATTGAGCTGCGGATGAAAGCCTTGCATGTGGTGAGTGTAATGAAAATCAGTTCCGTGACATTGACCTGATAGTAGGTTTAATGACAATTTGATCTCTGGCAACATCCTGTAAAAATACAATCATGCAATATATCAGGATCATGGAATCATGGATAAAGTTCAGTAATATCAATGAATGCAAGCAGCCTAGATTATCTACGTATACGCACCATCCGAGTCTACATGTCATAGATTAAATGTCACAGGTATGTCTCGGAGTGATGGTCGTCCGAGTTCTTATAGACGCCTCTCAGTGGTTAGAGAGAGCATCACCTCTGGGTTCAACTTCGATACATTTTCATTACATTCTCCCCACCGTTAGAACTACACTTCCGCTAGGCAGGAATCAAGCATGCAGCAGCATTAGTAGAGTAGCGATGTCAGTCCATGTCAGTCAATCCATCCGTAGCGATCGGGGTGGCGAATTTCCCTGCCAGCACGGGTCCGGAAACTACCCGGTACTACATCCCCAAGTCCGGAGTCCCCCGTGTCGGAGTAGCCGCCTGAGGCAGGTGACGGAGGGGGCACCACAGTGCCTACAGGCTGGGGTGTATTTGACGACGGGATGGACGGCAGATGCTCCATAGGCGGAGCCACGGGAGAGTCAGACTCGTAAATTGGTTCGTCGATGTCCCCGCAAGGGTCGATGGCCCCGCAAGGGTCCAGGTGGCGTACGGAGACAGTGGACTCGTGTCCATCAGCCATCAACACGCGAGCATGCTCGGCATTAGCTTGGAGTACCTGCACCTTATCCACTAGTGGATCATACTTGCTCGTACGAACCACACGTTTGAGGTAGGCTGGCCCTGGCTCAGCAAGCCAACTAGGTAAAGGTTGGATACTACCCGAGCTCCTCGGGTGATGAAACATCCGTTCGTGAGGAGTCTGGTTGGTGGCCGTACACAGTAAAGTCCTGATTGAGTTCAGCGCCGCAGGTAACGACCAAGCCCATTTATCGAGGGACCTAAGGCTTAGCGTGATGGCCCTCCATATAATCCCATTGAAGCGTTCGACCTGCCCATTCGCCTGTGGCCTATACGGGGTGGTATAGCTAGAAGCGACATTGTGCTGAAGTAAGAAGCTCCTCACCTCCTGGGACAGGAAAACCGCACCTCGATCGGTGTGCACGTAGGCCGGATTCCCAAACATAGAAAACAAGTTCTGCAGACACCGTATAACCGTGGCGGCCGTCATATCTGCGCACGTGAAAGCGAAAGGGAATCTCGAGAACTCATCAACGATAGTGAGCAGATAACGAGAGTTACTCGATGCCGGTGACGCCGGCAGCGGCCCTTTGAAATCCATTGCCAACCTTTCCCACGGCCTAGTCGCCCTGACCAGTGTCCCCATAGGAGGGTTGTAAAAACGCGGTTTGAGTTCAGCACATACAGTACAGTTTCGACAGACCTGGCGAATGACTTCAACCGAGTATGGCAGATTACGACAACGCACTAGATGGGCGAAACGCGTCACCCCAGGATGGCACAGAGTGTCGTGCAAAGCGCACAGATCCTCCAAAGATATGAGGCCCGCACACGTTGCCGGCCGCGATAAGGCGTCGGCAACCAGGTTACCCCTCCCAGGGCGATATTTGATGGTGTAGCAGAAATCGGCGAGTTCGATGTGCCAGCAAGTGATTTGCTCATTCTTAATGCGTTGAGCATGCAGGGTGTCATACATAAATGCAACGCTCTGTTGGTCTGTGATAATTTGGAAGCATCGTCCGAGCAAATAGGGACGCCAACGCCGGATTGACTCGACGATCGCGTACGCTTCCTTTTCGACAGATGAATGTGAGAGTTCGCGAAAAGAAAGCCACAGGGCGCCCCCCACCCCCCCCCCACCCACCCCCCGGGAGAGAGTCGCTGCTATCGTATGATCCGATGCATCACTTTCCAAAACGAAAGATTTGTTTTCATCAATCGTCGCCACAGCAGCGCCAGCGATGTCGGACTTAAGGCCCTGGAAAGCAGCCTTGGCATTAAGGCTCATGGGGAACGCTTCGCAGTCCACAAGTGGGCAGAGTTTCACGGAGAAATTTTGTACCCACTTGGAATAGTGGGCGAACAGCCCGAGAGCACGCTTCAGTGAAACACGATCACAGGGCCCATGTCGAGCAAGGGTCGCAGACGCTCCTTATCTGGAGCAACAGAGCCATGGGTCACGGTGTACCCCAGAAGATATATCGTGCGAGCGGAGTAACGACATTTAGCCTCATTCATAGTTAAATGATACCTCTGCGCGATCTCGAGGAAGCGCTTCAGATTAGCATCATGATGTTCCTGGTCATGCCCGCAAACCGTGAGATTGTCCAGATATACAAAGACGTCGGTCAAGTTCTCTTTAGCGATGAGGTCGTCCATAGCCCTCTGAAAACTCGCGACCCCATTCGTGACCCCGAAAGGTAACCAGGTGAACTGGTATAACCTTTGACCCAATTCAAACGCTGTATAGATACGGTCAGCCTCGGAGATGGGGATTTGATGATATGCACTACGCAGATCGAGAGTGCTATAGACCGAGTACTGGGCCACCTGTCGAACCAGGGAGTCCATTCCCGGTAGGAGGTAGGCATCTAGCTGTGTAAATCGATTAATCGTCTGCGAATTAATCGATTACCATGCGTTTGCGATGCGCTTCACTTCGTACCACCAGAACTTGGGCCCGCCATGGCGACCGACTAGGTTCTATGATACCTTCCCTTTAATAGCTGGGCCGTTTCTTCCGCAATGAATTGCGTATCAGCTCATGAGTAGCGTCGCGATTTAACCGCTACAGGTGTACAGTCCGTGGTCATATTGGGGAACAGCGACAGTGGCTCAATTTCCATCCTTGCAAGAGCGCACACAGCAAGCGTATCAGTGCCACCAAATTCCATTTCCAACCATCCATGTCGCTTGAGAAAATCATGTCCTAGCAAAACGTCTGCACATAATGCTGGTAAGACCATGAGATGCACATCCGGAAACATTCGTCCCTTAATCACCAGCTTCAATCGACATTCCCCTTTTGTGCTGAGCCTAAGCCCCTGAGAGGCCATAAGATCTGACGTCTTGTCCCAAGAATCGGCCATCCATGTTTTTGCACCAGTCAATAATAATCAACATAACTATCTGTAGAACCTGTATCGATCAAAGCACTAGCAAAAATTCCCTCGATCATAAGTAGAATAATAGCCCGAGCCAGGCCAGGTGGTCCTGCAGGTATCGAGTCATCCAGGCGAGATGATCGCGCCTCGCGTGTGGATCCAACGCCAGCTAAAGTTTTCCATGCCGCAGTAGCTTGTAGTTCGTACGTGCAGCCTCCGGATGGCACTCGTGTCACGCGTGGAGTTTCAAAGCCAGCTAGAGTTTTCCGTGCCATAGCAGGAGCTTGTAGTTCGTATGAGCAGCCTTCGGATGGCGCTCGTGTCACGCGCTGAGTTTCAAAGCCAACATTAGTGGTTCGGGTGGCCGATCCGGAAAGTTGGCAGGGGCGCGGAAGGATGCCGGCAAAGGACGGTCGCACCGCGTTCTGTCGTGTTTGCGCCACTTGTTTAGTCGGCGCGATGAATCTCACCAATGTCGAGCGCACAGCCAGGGGCCCACGAGGAGGTGCGATTCTCATCAAAGTCGGGCGAGGCACCCCGCGCTTCGCTCGGCCCGCTGGCTCGGCGATAAGCACATTCATTGTCGAGCGGGTTTGCTTGCCCCACATCGCCGATCGGCAAACCTATGCAAAATGCCCTGTCTTTGTGCACAAATGACATGTCGCATCACGAGCCGGGCAAACAGACCTGAGATGTTTTCGGTTCCCGCAGAAATAGCACGTAGCGTTACGTCCGGGCTTGGGTCCGGCAGCTGCGGCGGCCGTCAAGCCCGGTTCAAACTCCTCCTCGGGAGAGGCTGGGATCTCCGATTCTGGCAGCGATGCCGTGTCTGCATCCGCGTCCTCGGCGGTCGCTCTCTCCGGTCGAGCTTGCCGAGATGTCCCCGCAGTGACGTATGGGTGTTCATACGCGTCGGATTGTTCCCGTGCTTGGGTATAGACGTGAGCCAGCCGTAGGGCTTCAGCGAGCGTCAAGTCAGATTCTTCAAGAAGTCTTTGTCTGACTACTGGGGATTTGAGTCCAGCGATGAAAGAATCGCGTACAAGATCATCACAAACTTGTTCATGTGTACGAACCTCCGGTGCGCTCTCAGTCAGCAGACGCCGGAGCTCTTGCGCGAAGTGATCTAGAGTCTCCGTGGGCTGTTCTCGTTTTGCGAGCAGATGCCGGGAATAAACCGCGCTTAGTTTCTTAATGTAAATTCGCTTCAGCTCTGTCACGGCTGCATCGAATGTCACGCACTGTTTGATAGCCCGGTAAACGTTGTGATGCACTTTTGTTTGTAGTACCTCTAATTTCGTTTCATTGGTGATGGCGGCTTCCTGTGCCTTGAATTGATTATCCAAGGTTTTCAGCCAATGTGTCAGCTCCGCGCCCACGTCCGCTGCTTGCGGGTCGGCTGCAAATTGCGGCACCTGAATCATTCTGTGTCCCGCCATGTCGCTCAAGTTCGCTTCTTGTTCTCGATTGGACAGCGAGACAAATTGTCATTAATTGTAATGAAAATCAGTTCCACGACATTGACCTGATAGTCGACATTGACCACGACACGACCTGATTTTGTTTGTGAAGTAAATGTCAGCTCTTTCACGAGCCTCGATTCAGTATACAAAAAAAAAAAAAAAATAATAGTAGGTTTAATGACAATTTGATCTCTGGCAACACCCTGTAAAAATACAATCATGCAATATATCAGGATCATGGAATCATGGAGAAATTTCAATAATATCAATCAATGCAAGCAAGCCTAGATTATCTACGTATACGCACCATCCGAGTCTACATGTCATAGATTAAATGTCACAGGAGTGTCTCAGAGCGATGGTCGTCCGAGTTCTTATAGACGCCTCTCAGTGGTTAGAGAGAGCATCACCTCTGGGTTCAACTTAGATACATTTTCATTACAGTGAGGAGCTCAGGTGTGCCAAGGAAGGACTTCGCACGACGGAGGATGCCCAGTCGGCGACTGGCTTTGGAGGCCAGATTTGAAATGTGGTTTTCCCAGGAAAGATCATGGCAGATAGTGAGACCCAAAAGCTTGAGTGACAACTTATTGGAGGGGATTATTCAGAAAGTGGATGGGAGGGTTGTCCAGTCGGTCTTTTCGGAGAGACATCGTAAGAGTGTGAGATTTGTCAGGATTGAAAGACATGTTCCATTTGGATGCCCAGTCTGTGATTTTGTCCAGGTCTTCAGAGAGTGAGGAGGCTGCAGACTGCCGATCTGAGGGATGAGGAATGGAGCGACAGAGAGTAGAGTCATCAGCAAAGAGATAGAGAGGATTTTCAAGAGAGTCAGAGAGATCATTGATGAAGACCAGAAAAAGCACAGGGCCCAGAACACTGCCTTGGGGAACTCCAGCCTGAACAGGAAGAGGAGATGAGAGAAACCCATTCAGGGCCACACGTTGACTACGACTAGAGAGGAAGTCCGCCAGCCATGCGTGGAGATTTCCTTGGATACCAAACGAGGAGAGTTTGGTGAGCAGAGCGGGGTGCCAGACCATATCGAAGGCATGTGATATGTCAAGGGAGACAGCTCTAATTTCCTGTTTGGCATTGAGGTTTTGGGTCGTCCTTTCCGCATATCACATCGGATTGTGTGTTGGAGAGATGACCGTGATGGCAAGGAATGGTTGGCAAATCAAAAAAAAAAAAAGTACATTCCGGCAAGTCCTCGGTCTCTGACCAATTTTTCATTACTTGCCGGAAAAGATTCCGGCAAGTATGTTGATCGGTTGGTTTGTCTGTCTGTGTGTTACTTGCCGGAAAAGATTCTGGCAAGTATGTTGATCTGTTGGTTTGTCTGTCTGCCTGGCTGTTTGCAGCACTACGTCTACACCATTGCACGTAGAATCGCCAAACTTTGCACACGTATTTGTCTTGCCCTGGAATAGCCTGTGCCCAATTTATGGCGTCATCGGTCACGTGGTTCGGCCGCCATCTTGGAAAAACCAAAAAATGTTGCACCTCCATAGCTCCGAAAGTGCTGAACAGAAAAAATTGAGACATGGCTCATTGTAAAGAACTCTCCATGGGGAATAAAATATGTTAATGATTACGTCATTAGTCACGTTGTTCGGCCGCCATCTTGGAAAAACCGAAAAACTTTGCACCTCCATAGCTCCGAAAGTGCTGAATAGCCAAAAATTGAGACATGGCTCATTGTAAATAACTCTCCATAGGGAATAAAATATGTTAATGATGACGTCATCGGTCACGTTGTTCGGCCGCCATATTTGTCCTAAATGGCCGATAAAGTAAAGTCCGGCAAGTCCTCGGTCTCTGACCGATTTTTCATTTGTTTGTTTTCTTGTTTGTTTGTCCGGGCGATATCTCAGCTATCCTTTGAGCTAGGAAGCTGAAATTTCGGCACAATAGTGAGCAAGTCCTTTGTCAAAAACAGTATTTTTTTGTTTTTTGATTAATCAATTATTAATTGAGGAGTTATTTAATTATTAGCGATTAATTAAGTACTTATTTAATTAATTTAATTTACTTTCTCTTCTGGCCATTATCTCAGGCACCTTTTGAGTTCGGAAGCTGATATTTGGACATGCCAATGACCAGGTGATTTTGCTGCAAAGGCTATTTTTGATTTATTAATTAATGAATTAATCAATTAATAGATTAATTATTTAATTATTTGATTAATGACTAAAAAACATTTTTAAAAGTTCGATTCTGATGAAATGGTGGTGGTTTATGTGTTCTATGACCGAATTGATTCATAATTTAATTTTTTAATGATTATTATTTCTTTCATTATTAATCATTTATTAATTTTCTTTCTCATTTGGCCAATATCTCAGGCACCTTTTGAGCTAGGAAGCTAATATTTGGACATGACAGTGACCAAGTGATGTGGCTATCAAGGATATTTTTGATTTATTGATTAATCATTTAATCGATTAATTATTTGTTGATTAATCAATTAATTATTTAATTTTTTATTAATGACTTATTTAATTAAATTTTTAAAAGATACATCTTCAGATGAAGCACTAGTGCTTTAGTTATGCTATTAGCCAATTGATTGAGAAAATATTTTGTGATAATCTTTTATTGATTTTAATTCTACAATTAATCAATCAATTATTGTACACCTCTCCCTCCCAATGCAGTCTGTACGAGCTGCACTGCGGTACTGCCAGGCACTGAAGGCACCCGACAATGAAGCACTGTGGGATATTTCATTATTTAGCATGGGGGTGGTGTACTTTGAATGTATCTTTACTTGTTTCACATTTTGTTATGTTGCAGCCTTCTGCTGAAATAGTTTAAATTCATTTTTTCCCTCCTCAATCTACATACAATACCCCATAATGACAAAGAGAAAACAGGATTTTAGAAAGTTTTGCAAATGTATTAAAAAGAAAAATCTGAAATATCACATTGACATAAGTATTCAGACCCGTTGCTATGACACTTGAAATTTAGCTCAGGTGCCTCCCATTTCTCTTGATCATCTTTGAGATGTTTCTACACCTTGATTAGAGTCCACCTGTGCTAAATTCAATTGATTGGACATGATTTGGAAAAACACACACCTGTCTATATAAGGTCTCACAGCCGACAATGCATATCAGAGCAGAAACCAAGCCATGAGGTTGAAGGAACTGCCTGCAGAGCTCAGAGACAGGATTGTGTCAAGGCACAGATCTGGGGAAGCCTACAAAAAAAAAATTCTGCTGCATTGAAGGTTCCCAAGAGCACAGTGGCCTCCATAATCCTTAAATGGAAGAAGTTTGGAACAACCAGGACTCTTCCTAGAGCTGGCCGCACGGCCAAACTGAGAAATCGGGGGAGAAGGGCCTTGGTAAGAGGTGACCAAGAACCCGATCGTCACTCTGGCTGAGCTCCAGAGATCCTGTGTTGACATGGGAGAAACTTCCAGAAGGACAACCATCACTGCAACACTCCACCGATCTGGGCTTTATGGCAGAGTGGCCAGAGTGGCACTTCACTTCACATCCTCTTTTCTTCACCTTCACACAGTAGCCTATGATCATTGTATCTGTATTGGAGGAGATTTCAATTCCACCTTTGAACCTACTTTAGATAGAAATACAACAGAACAACATCCAGAATCTCATAAAGAAATATTGAATTGTTTCTCATCACTTGGTCTACTTGACGCATGGCGTATACAGCACCCTACAACATCTCAGTACACATGGTGCCGTTGTGCTCGTGGGTTAATAACACTTGCAAGGCTTGACAGATGGTATATTAATTCCACTTTTAGAAACGTACTCGTGTCTTGTAATCATTTCCCTTCTACTTTCTCTGATCACAACCTGGTAGTGCTTGGTCTGTCCTTTTCTCAGTCAATTCGTAAAAGTGCATATTGCACTTTCAATACCAGCCTGTTGAAGGATTGCTGTTTTAAGGATGCTTTTCGTCGTTTTTGGAAAACACTCATCCAAAGAAAACCTTGTTACTCTTCTGTTCAGTTATGGTGGAATAATGTGAAATCCCAAATTCGCGTTTTTTGTCAATATTTAAGTCCTTTTCCACAAGCAAGAGTAAGATTGCTGTTTCGCTCTTAGAAACTGAAATGTTACACTTAGAGGAAGACTTGGCTAAGTCTCAAAATGGCAGGAAACTTCAGTTATTGGAAAAATAAAGCTTATTTAAGAGAATTGATTCATGAAAAAGTAATGGGGATGACAGTTAGACTCAGAATCCAAAATGTGAAGTTCTCTGACACCCCGAATAAAAGTTTTTTCCAGTTAGGAGGGGTTAAGAAGTCCCAAAGACAAATGTTTTCCTTGTTAGACCCAAAGGGGAATATTACACAAAATGAAAGTGATGTTAAGATGCTTGTGAAAAAGTTTTTCTGGTTGTGGAGAAAGCTGTGTGTAAAGATATTGTTGATGATATGACTAATTATCTGCCCTCTGAGTTGTGACCAGCGTCAAGGTCTTGAAGAGCTGTTTACTTTGGATGAGATCAGCACAGCTCTGCATAGCTTTGAACACAGAAAAGCCCCTGGGATCGATGGCCTTCCAGTGGAATTTTTTGCAACTTTTTGGGACAGTTTAGGTCCAGAAGTACTGCTGGTGCTACAATAAAGTTTACGCTCTGGCATACTACCCCTCAGCTGTAGAAGAGCAGTGGTATGCCTTCTCCCAAAAGGTGGTGATCTCCGTCGGATAGAGAACTGGCGCCCCATCTCATTACTGTGCTCTGACTACAAACTTTTTTCCAAATTGTTGGCCAATCGGCTAAAGGTTGTCATTGGCACTGTTGTTCATCCTGATAAGAGTCACAGCATTCCGGGAAGATCAATCTCTGATAATGTCTTTTTAATTAGAGACTTGATTGACTGTGGCCTTAAGGAAGAAGAGGGGCTTGCGTTGATTTTCCTAGACGTTGAAAAGGCTTTTGATAGCATTGATCACACTTACATGTTTCATGTTCTGCAAAAGTTTGGTTCTGGTGAAAAGTTTATAGGTTTTGTGAAATTGTTGTACAACAATATATTTAGTTTGTGCAAAGTAAATAATCGTCTTTGTTCACCCATTCAGGTTCAGAGGGGTGTTCGGCAAGACTATCCTTCATTAGGGTTGCTGTTTAGCCTTTCTCTTGAGCCACTACTCATAAGTCTTTGAGCCTCTCTTTCTGGCTTTGTGCCTTCTCTAGAAGAGAACCACATCATGGTATCAGCATATGCTGCTGATGTCTGTGTAATCATTAAGAATGATAAGGACCTAACTATTCTTGTTGAGTCCTTACACAGGTTTTATCTTGCTTCACTTTTGGGTGCAATTGGCAAAAGAGCAAAGCTTTGTGGGCGTCCTCAGCTCACGGTACATCCGGTAGGCTTCCCTTCACCCCCCCCCCACCCCCCCCCCCTCAGTCTCTTCCGAAAGATACAAGTTGGACAAGAGAAGGGGTTAAATACCTAGGTGTTTATCTTAGACCCAATAACTACTCCCATATTAACTGGGAAGGAGTGGTGGAACAGGTAACCAAGCGGCTTAACAAATGGAAAAGGTTCCTTCCGCAAATGTCCTTTAGAGGCCGAATACTGATTATTAACACCTCAGTCGCCTCTGTCCTGTGGCATAAATTTATCTGTTTGCAGCCACCAGAGGGCTTGATTAAGGCTATTCAACAGACACTGGTTAATTTATTTTGGGGAGGTGATCACTGATTGCGGTTGGACATGCTTTGCCACCCCTTGTCTGATGGTGGCCAAGGGCTCATTGACAAAGTGTCGGCTGATGGCCTTTCGGCTGAAGTCGATACAACGTCTGCTCAATGTTGAAAAATTGCCCTGGCGCCCTGTAGCACAACGAATATTAAGGCAAGCCGGAATGCTCGGATACGGCCTTGAGACATTTTTGATCAAATCTCAAAAAGTTGATGTGTCCCACCTTCCTCTGTTCTACCAGAGTTTGTTGAATGCTTGGCAAGCCGTAGTGGTGAGCCGCCAAAAGGAGTCCTATGATGTTAAGATGTTTGCGGGAGACCTCTATTCCTCAACCCACTCTTTCCCCAGGTTCCCAAGAGCCGTTGCTTTGCCCAAAACTTCATTTCAGGTGGCATCCGAAATGTTTGGCATCTTCGTGACTCAGCAAATTGTTGTTGGAGATCTGCTAAGGAAGTCGTTGAGATTACTGGTACCAAATCAATGAGGGCTGTCGGTCAGGTACTTGGAGAAGTCATTCGTACATCCTTTAGACTTGGGTTGCAGTGGAGTACTGGGGTTAAATGGGAATCCCATAATCCTTCGCTTCCTAACTTACTTGTTGCTTTCACCGGTTCTACTTTGTCCCCAGTCACTACTGGCTCCTGTTTATTTAGTGGTCTTGAGAGTAAATCTATTTACCAGTTCTGTCTTTCATCGATTAATGTAAATACCTCTGCAGCATGAGTTATGAGATGGAAAGCTCTTTTACATGATGCCACCCCTTCTGAACCTGAATGGAAATCAATGTTTGGCACACCCATATCAAAAAGGTCGAGTGATTTACAATGGAGACTGGCTCACGGGGTATTGCCAACAAACACTTTTGTAAACCGTTTGGATGCCATCGAACGATCTGTCCCTTCTGTAATAATGTGATCCTGCATTTCCAATCCCTGGTCTCAACTCGGTTAAAACTGGAATTTAAGTACTATAGCAGCAATGCAAATTTTAAGGCTTTTGTTGAAACATGGTGTGTGGGAAAAATATGCGGAGTAAGGAAAATGTATTAGAGATTTACATGGTGGTTTTTCCTTGTCTTTGCAATCCCTTGTTTTGGAATATCATACATTACATTGATTGTTTCTCCTTTTATTTGATTTTCTATGAATTTTGTTGTATTCTCTTGAAAACTGTTTTTTGGTTTCCTCTTGTTGATGCTTGTTTTTGTAGTTTTATAGTAAAAGGACTTAAAAGTCAAAGTCTCTCTCACACCTCCCTTCCGGAGTGTATAGCGACATGTGGTGAGGTGTCGCTCTCCCCCAAACCTTCCTCGTCTCTCTCTGTCTCTCTCTGTCTCTCTCTGTCTCTCTCTGTCTCTGTCTGTCTGTCGCTCTCTGTCTCTGTCTGTCGCTCTCTGTCTGTCGCTCTCTGTCTGTCGCTCTCTGTCTGTCGCTCTCTGTCTGTCGCTCTCTGTCTGTCGCTCTCTGTCTGTCGCTCTCTGTCTGTCGCTCTCTGTCTGTCGCTCTCTGTCTGTCTCGCTCTGTCTATCTCTCTCTGTCTGTCTCTCTCTGTTTGTCTGTCTGTCTGTCCCTGTTTGTCTGTCTGTCTCTGTCTGTCTGTCTATCTCTGTCTGTCTGTCTATCTATCTCTCTCTGTCTGTCTGTCTCTCTCTTACCTCCTCTCTCTCTCACCTCCTCTCTCTCACCCCTCTCTCTCATCTCCTCTCTCTCACCTCCTCTCTCTCACCTCCTCGCTCTCACTCTCGCCCCCTCTCTCTCTCTCTCTCTCTCTCTCTCTCTCTCACACCCTCTCTCTCTCACACCCTCTCTCTCTCACACCCTCTCTCTCTCACACCCTCTCTCTCTCACACCCTCTCTCTCTCACACCCTCTCTCTCTCACACCCTCTCTCTCTCACACCCTCTCTCTCTCACACCCTCTCTCTCTCACACCCTCTCTCTCTCACACCCTCTCTCTCTCACACCCTCTCTCTCTCTCTCTCACAACCCTCTCTCTCTCTCTCACACCCTCTCTCTCTCTCTCACCCCCTCCTCTCTCTCTCTCTCTCTCACCCCCTCTCTCTCTCTCTCTCACCCCCTCTCTCTCACCTCCTCTCTCTCACCTCCTCTCTCACCTCCTCTCTCTCACCTCCTCTCTCTCTCTCTCTCTCTCTCTCTCTCTCTCTCTCGCTCTCGCCCCCTCTCTCTCTCTCTCTCTCTCACACCCTCTCTCTCTCACACCCTCTCTCTCTCACACCCTCTCTCTCTCACACCCTCTCTCTCTCACACCCTCTCTCTCTCACACCCTCTCTCTCTCACACCCTCTCTCTCTCACACCCTCTCTCTCTCACACCCTCTCTCTCTCACACCCTCTCTCTCTCGCACCCTCTCTCTCTCTCTCTCTCTCACCCCCTCTCTCTCACCCCTTCTCTCTCACCTCCTCTCTCTCACCTCCTCTCTCTCACCTCCTCTCTCACCTCCTCTCTCACCTCCTGTCTCTCACCTCCTCTCTCTCACCTCCTCTCTCTCACCTCCTCTCTCTCACCTCCTCTCTCTCACTTCCTCTCTCTCACCTCCTCTCTCTCACCTCCTCTCTCTCACCTCCTCTCTCTCCCCCTCTCCCCTCCCCCCCCTCTCTTGGTATTCTCATCAGCTAAGTGACAGATGGTATTTGCTTGTTTCAAATAAAAGCCTAATTTTTTTGGGGTTTAGCAGATGTGCATTTCCACCTCCCTTCTCCATTGTACAAAGCTATAATGCTATCTGCCGATGTTCAGGTAGCGTTGTAGCTCTGTAGTTATTGGCAGATCGGCAGAATTAAATTTTACGTTAGTAGGCCTACATTTTCATACGATTCCGAAACATGAAGGTATTTCCAGGAAGTATTGGTGGCTTAGAGTTGCTATAACATACTTCCAGCATGGTGATATATTATGAATAAAAGTAAAGGAAAATAAAGGTAAAGTTTGATGGCCCAAGCTGAGGGTCTCCCGGCCTGTGCGCCTTAGGCAACATTGTTAATCCGTGCATGAAGATTCATCATCGGCGCCTTTTTTCATCAAGCATACGATGGAAAGACTGTTTCGAGCCCTTGCCAGAGGCGTTCATGCAAAGAATGCTGCCTGCACACTGAGGCATTGTGATTTTTCCGAGGAAAATCGCAGTGCAAAAGCAAACCTTTCAGGAATGAAATGTCAATCTGCTGTATCAGAAATATCACAACGCTGGTATTTTTTTTTTTTTTTTTTTTTTTGTATACTGAATCGAGGCTCGTGAAAGAGCTAACATTTATTTCACTAACAAAACAACCAGACAAACAAAATATACAAAAAGAGGGAGTGGAAGACAAGATGGGGAGAGAAGGGGAAGCACACAAACACAACATTTGAGAGCAGGGAGAAGTGTGGGAGGGAGAGGGCTTGGGGGGAGGAGGCGTGGGAAGGGGGGGGAGAGGTATAAAACACAAGGGGACCGAAATTAGCGGGGGTAGAAAAGATCAAGGTTTTGGATGGGGGAGGATAAGAGATGGTGGTGAACAGCTGTTTTAAAGACCTGGAGGGTGGAGTGGGATTGAAGAGAGTGAGGGAGTTTGTTCCAGAGGCGGGAGAAAAGAGGAATGAAGGAGTGAAGGTGAGCAGAAAGTCTTGATTTTGGCAGTTTAACCATAAGAGGGTTGCAGGCAGATCTTGTGCGACCTGTAGGAATATTTGGGGGATAGAGCCCAGAGAGAGCTGGGGGGGGCAAGGCCAGAGAGGAGTCGGTAGAAGACAGAAAGACCACCAACCTGCCTGCGGTGAGTGAGTGAAAGGCCCTTGGAGTTAGCTTCATCGCGGGAGATTCCAATGATTCTGAACGCTTTGGTTTCAACAGCGTGAAGACAAGCTAGGTGTGAGGCAGGAGCACCAGACCAGAGGGGAGAGCAGTATTCCATAGAGCTGCGGATGAAAGCCTTGTATGTGGTGAGGAGCTCAGGTGTGCCAAGGAAGGACTTCGCACGACGGAGGATGCCCAGTCTGCGACTGGCTTTGGAGGCCAAATTTGAAATGTGGTTTTCCCAGGAAAGATCATGGCAAATAGTGAGACCTAAAAGCTTGAGTGACAGAACTTCTTGGAGAGGATTATTCAGAAAGTGGATGGGAGGGTTGTCCAGTCGTTCTTTTCGGAGAGACATCGTAAGAGTGTGAGATTTATCAGGATTGAAAGACATGTTCCATTTGGATGCCCAGTCTGTGATTTTGTCCAGGTCTGCAGAGAGTGAGGAGGCTGCAGACTGCCGATCTGAGGGATGAGGATTGGAGCGACAGAGAGTAGAGTCGTCAGCAAAGAGATAGAGAGGATTTTCAAGAGAGTCAGAGAGATCATTGATGAAGACCAGAAAAACCACAGGGCCCAGAACACTACTTTGGGGAACTCCAGCC
This sequence comes from Myxine glutinosa, assembly GCF_964187855.1. Lineage (NCBI taxonomy): Eukaryota > Metazoa > Chordata > Myxini > Myxiniformes > Myxinidae > Myxine > Myxine glutinosa. Next base: position 132,307,538 of record NC_136263.1, read on the forward strand.
TGAACAGGAAGAGGAGATGAGAGAAACCCATTCAGGGCCACACGTTGACTACAACCAGAGAGGAAGTCCGCCAGCCATGCGTGGAGATTTCCATGAATACCAAAGGAGGAGAGTTTGGTGAGCAGAGCAGGGTGCCAGACCGTATCGAAAGCACGTGAAATGTCAAGGGAGACAGCTCTAATTTCCTGTTTGGCGTTGAGGACCTCCATCCATTGTTGAGAAAGCAGAAGCAGCATGTCCAGAGTAGAGTGACCAGGTCTGAAACCAAATTGATGATCAGAGATCAAGCCATTGGAGAAGAGGAAAGATTTCATATCTGAAGCAATGATGGATTCCATGACTTTGCTGATAATTTGGAGAAGGCTGATTGGTCTGTAGTTGCTAGGATCTGTTTTTGCACCTTTTTGTGCAAAGCGGTGATGTTGGCTGATTTCCAAGCAGATGGCAGATGGACTTGAGCAAAAGAGAGGGTGAAGAGAACAGAAAGAGGCAGTGAAAGAGCGGAAGAACATGATTTTAGGACCCGTGGGCTGATGCCGTCAGGACCAGTTGCAGAATCAGAGTCGAGGGTTGACAGAAACTTTTCCACCTTGTCAGGAGGAAAGGACACAGAGTCCAGGAGCAGCTGGGTACGACTGGGTACGGTGGGTACAGAGAGGGGTGGGTTTGGGACACAAGATTTAGAGGCAAACACAGAGTTGAGGCATTCAGCTTTGCCGCCAGAGCACTTCAAATTGGCTTCAGTTACCTTATTAGAGACAGTTTCACCACGTGTGCCCATAAACAAACTTTCCTTTTTTGTGATGAAAAAAAATTAACTTCTGATAATAAATCTGGATGCATTGTGCCTCCAAGTTTATTATATGACCTCTGATGTACCCACACACAAACCTTCTTTTTGTTGTCCCCCGTCGCACCGCGGAGTGAAAGGGGGACTATGGTTTTCCCCTCCGTCCGTGTCCGTCCGTCCGTGCGTAAGTGAAGGACCGAATTCTAATTTGGTGTGTGGGTGCAACCCACGTCAAAATCCAAGATGGCCGCCGCCATGTATGTCTGACGCCATGTATGTCTGAACCTTGTGAGCGGATTATCTTGAAAAATAAGCGAAGTACCAACTTCTAATCTGGTGTGTGGGTGTTAGTCAGGCAGCTTAGCAGCATATTTATCGAAAATGGGGAACGGCTTGACAAAAGCGCCATTTGTATTTTGGTGGTCCATTAGACCATACACAATAGATTTAGGTCCGGAGGTAAGAAATATACTGTGTTCTTCACCTTTTTATTGGACAAAAACCAAGGACAAAAACCAATGATGTATATATTTTCAACAAGGAGGCTAACTTTTATTTCATTACATGCAGTGTTATTTGTAAAACTTATGCATGCATGCATAATAAATCTTACGCTTCCATGTAATAATAATTAGTAATATAATACCGAGTGTTTATACAAATGTGTTATACTTGTGACTCGCGCACCTCTCATATATCTAACATGTACGCAACTACAAGGATGTAATGACAATATAGCTTTAGAACAGACAACATGTTGTTCAAGGTAATTTGTCCAGCAATTTATGTATTTACGATGTTAGTCTAACTCCAATAGCTGATGATTTATTTGCATAAATGTATTGCTCGATATTATGCTGTGCGAGTCGTATTTGCGCAAAAGTCAAACACTGTATATGTCTTGCCTCCGGTCCTAATTCTATTGCATATGGTCCAATGAACCACGAAAATAAAAATGGTACTTTTGTAAAGTCGTTCCCCCAAAAATTGCTAAGCTGCCTAACTTTGTATCTAGGCACAAGGAAGAACGCTATTGAAAATTGGGTCGCCATGTCAAAATCCAAGATGGCCGCCGCCATGTATGTCTGAACCTTGTGAGCGGAATATCTTGAAAAATAAGCGAAGTGCCAACTTCTAATCTGGTGTGTGGGTGTATCTAGGCACAAGGAAGAAGGTTATTGAAAATTTGGTCGCCACGTCAAAATCCAAGATGGCCACCACCATATATATGTCTGAACGTTGTGAGCGAAATATCTTGAAAAATAAGCGAAGTACCAACTTCTAATTTGGTGTGTGGGTGTATCTCGGCATAAGGAAGAACGCTTTTGAAAATTGGGTCGCCACGTCAAAATCCAAGATGGCCACCACCATATATATGTCTGAAAGTTGTGAGCGAAATATCTTGAAAAATAAATGAACTACCAACTTCTAATCTGGTGTGTGGGTGTATCTAGGCATAAGGAAGAACGCTATTGAAAATTGGGTCGCCACGTCAAAATCCAAGATGGCCGCCTTGCGTCTTCCACTTTGTCAACTCACATCACTTCACCTAAGGGGGACCTCGGCGTAACGCGTTTTTTTTCTGTCAGAAACATTCCTGGGAGTTCCCTGAATCCACTGTGGTTGGTTTAATGGAAATCCATTACTCTATTCTCAAGTTATAGCATGACTAGAAAAGAAAGACAGGTAGACACGGCTTCCTTATAATACAGACTAAAATATAAGACGACGATTCATTAACGGCAATACTAATATTTGTGTAAATGCTAAAAAAAAAAACTTTAAAAAAAACAGTTCATGGGGGAAAAATAAATGTGTGCGGTCTATAGATGTGTATAGATACCAGCCAAGCTGTACACTCAGTGAGCAAGCAGTGGGAGATTAATGCGATATTCATTACAGCCTTTTTAGATGCGGAATTGCGAATAATGTACAACACATGAAGAGGAAGTCACATGAAGAGGCAGGGAAGTGCTCTCACCCCACGCCTGTTTATCATGGTGATGGAGCTTGTAAGCAGAAAGGAATACATGAAGGATATTCTGGGGAGGATATTGTATACGGACGATCTGGTTTTTGTTGTGGAGAGTGGGTGGGAGATGCAGAAAGTATTGGGAGAGCAGAAGGAGGTATTTGAGAAACATTTTGGATGAGGACAGAGGGGAGTGGAGGAATATCGTGGTCAAGGCAGGGTTAGGAGCTAGGTGCCATCGGACCTCACCGCTTATAAAGTGATGAGAAGGATAACAACAACAACAACAACAACAGCAACAACAAAACATATTAGTGTGTCTCGTTGTAGAAACCTCAAACAAATTTGAGAAATGTCTTACTATGAGCATCCAGTGAATGTAGGAGAACGTCTGAAGTTTTGTTGTTCATTGAAAATTCCATGATGCACAGGGAACATTCCACCCAGAATATGGTCTCCACAAGCTGATGTTCCTGAAGGAAGTGTGCATTCTCCAAGACAAACAGGAACCAGCACTGAAACAAAAGGCAAAACCAGAATGTAATCAACGTTCCTTATAAATGCACCAAAGAGAAGACTTCCAGAAAACTTCATTAAAAGGTAAGCATGAAAAGCTTCGTTTTTCATTGTAGATATAAACTTTGAGAAGTTTCATTCCCAGTCGATGAACATGGTGAATTAGAGTAATGCAAATGTCACAATAAAATGCGGCTTGCAATGCTCAGAAAAGTATTGTTGTTGCACTCGTATCGACGTTACAACCACGAAGATGTGATCTTCTGTTCGTTTACTGGTTTATAAATTCGATGCTCATCATTTCACATCACGTATTTTATCTCAATGTTATGGAAAATGCGATGATAACTATACCCTAATGACAACACCTATTGATAAAATCGTTTTTTTAAATAGATGTTGCTCTTCCTCAAATTAAGCTCAACTCCCATTGGTTTTGAAAATCGTTATCTATTGCAAATTAACAATATTTTAATTAACATGATAAATTTCCTAACTAAACCAATAACATTAACGCCTACAAATAAGGTAGCCTATAATGTTTGCCTTCTTAATTATCCCCCATGTAAAAGTAGGTGCACCCTTAAAACTTAGTGATTTTTATTTAAAGAAAATAGTTGAACTGTGCAAACGAACAAACAAATTAGCTTTTGGTTTATATAAAACTGATCATTGTCCCATGTTTTGATGTATTATCAAATTTAACCTGAACTGTGTAAAACGAAAACAAATTAGCTTTGTTTTATATAAACCCTTGGAGTACCGGCGGAAAGTGGATGGGGCGACATGCTGCTCTGGCGCATGCTCCCATACCTGACCTGGTATATTAAGGGTCTTCAAGGGTCTTGGGAGTCTTAAGGGTCTTGGGGGGTCTTAGTGGGTCTTTGATTGTCTTAAACAGTCTTGGGAGTCTTTGGTAGTCTTAAGGCTCTTTAGGGGTTTGAGGGGATTTAAGGGTCTTGGGCTCTTAAGATGCTTGAGGGTCTTGGGGGTCTTGGGGGCCTTTATGGATTTTTTGGATCTTAAATGTCTTGGGGGTCTTAAAGGTCTTCCATGTCTTAATGGTATTGGGTGTCTTGAGGGTCTTAGGGAGCTTGGGGTTATTTAAGGGTCTTGGGGGGGTGGGGGGTCTTCGAGGTCTGAAGGGTCTTAGACGTCTTCAGGGAATTTAGGGTCTTAAGTGTCTTGGGGTGCTGTCCCTTAGTTGGGGTCTTCGTGTACTTAAGGGCTTCAAGTGCCTTAAGGTTTTACAGGAGCTTAGGGGTCTATAGGGTATCAAGGGGTCGAAAGGTATAGAGGCGTCTCAGTGGTCTAAAGGATGTAAATGTCCAATGGGTCTAAAGGGTCTTAAAGAGTCTTCAAATATCTAAGGGGTCTCACCAGTAGGTTTAACAGTAGGGTTGAAAGGTTTAACAGGTCCATTCTAATCTCAGAAGAGAGGGGATATCACCTGATGCAATCATGAGGCATCTGGTCGGTCCTTTGGCCTCCTCCACTCACGAGGCTCCTCCACTGAGAGAAGCTGGTGAGTAGGATCAACGTCAGCAAAACGGGCCACATGTCCATACAGCCATAGCTGATGCTCACAGACTATACACTACAGGTAACAAATGTCATCTGATTCTCTCTTAGAAATTGCTCAGTGGACACAAAGTCTGACCAGCAATAGCCAATGGTTCTCTGAAGAGACCTGGTACTGAAGGAGTTAAGTCGTTGTCTCAGATCCTTGGTCAGAGTCCAAGTCTCATCTGTAGAGCAAGACTGGAAGCACGAAGGACTAAAAGACTCAGACTTTCGGCCTCCTGCACAGGTACCGACAGTGCCACACCCCATGATCCAGTGAATATATGACTCCCCAGGTCCGACCCAGATGTCTATCGACCTCTGGCTCACAACAGGCAAAGGCATGAATATCACTTCCAGGGTAAGTGAATCTCTCTGTGACCTCAACATCCTCACCACAAACAAGTACAGACAAGATAGTAGCATCCATGATGTCATTGAAAGCCTGGAGCTTAGTTTTGACCCAGGAGACCTGCAATCTCAACGGCTCCGGTTTCTATTTCAGCACTTCAAGGACTCCGATAAGGATATCCAGAGTCTCCACAAAGATGACTGCATCATCTGTGAAATCAATGTCAGAGATATTGACACTCCCAAATGATGCACTGCAGCTTGATCTCTCTGATATCCTCCCGAGAATCCAGTCCATACAAGCACTGAAAATTGTAGGAGCCTGTACACACCCCTGACAAAATCCAGTAACAACTGGAAATAAGTGAGAAATAGAACCACCACACCTCAAAGCACTCTCAGTGCAAAAATATAGTTCAGAAATCTAATTGATCCATTTTGGTGGCACCCCACGACTTTCATCCTCCAGAGGGCATCCTGATTCACTAAGCCCAACACTTTGTGCAGACCACCATAGGCTGCAAGCAGCCCCTTCTGAAACTCAACTGCATTCAGCGAGGACCCAAAGAGAAAGGATATGGTCAATCGTTGATCTCTTTGGTGTAAAGCTTGGCTGCTCTAGGTGCTGGAGCACAAGCAGATGGTGGCGAACCCTTTCAATAATTATCCAAGCAAAGACATTGTCCAGCACTGAGAGCAGCATTACTCCTCCGTAGTTGTTGCATTCCTGGCGATCAAACTTCCCTTTCCAGAGAGGGACAACAAGGCCCCTCTTTCAGTCACTCTCCAAAACAGAACACAGAACTTTTTTTCTTTTTCTTTTTGTATACTTAGTATAGGCTCATAGGAGAGATAACACATGGAACATAAAACTAGAACTGCCACTTTATAACTCTGTGCAGTGATCACCGTTTTCCTCCGCCTTCCCACAACCCCACTTTGATACAACCCAGCTTTCATCAGACATGCTTTGATACAACCCCTGACAAATCTCACACTCTTACGATGTCTCTCCGAAAAGACCGACTGGACAACCCTCCCATCTACTTTCTGAATAATCCTCTCCAATAAGTTCTGTCACTCAAGCTTTTGGGTCTCACTATCTGCCATGATCTTTCCTGGGAAAACCACATTTCCAAGCTGGCCTCCAAAGGCAGTCGCCGACTGGGCATCCTCCGTCATGCGAAGTCCTTCCTTGTCACACCTGAGCTCCTCACCACATACAAGGCTTTCATCCGCAGCTCAATGGAGTACTGCTCTCCCCTCTGGGCTGGTGCTCCTGCCTCACACCTAGCTCGTCTTCACGCTGTTGAAACCAAAGCGTTCAGAATCATTTGAATCTATCATTGGAATCATTGGAATCGTTCAGATAGATGACGCTATCTCCGAGGGCCTTTCACTTAATCACCGCAGGCAGGTTTGGTGGTCTTTCCGTCTTCTACCGACTCCTCTCCGGTCTTGCTCCCCCAGCTCTCTCTGGGCTCTGCCCCAAATATTCCTGCAGATCGCACAAGATCTGCCTGCAACCCTCTTATGGTTAAACTGCCAAAATCAAGACTCTCTGCTCACTTTCACTCCTTCATTCCTCTTTTCTCCCGCCTCTGGAACAAACTCCCTCACTCTCTTCAATCCCACTCCTCCCTCCAGGTCTTTAAAACGGCTGTTCACCACCATCTCTTATCTTCCCCAATCCAAAACCTTGATCTTTTCTACCCCCGCTAATTTCACCCAAAATCCACTTTTTTGAGGTGACTTTTTGACTTCTTTCCTGGAAGTCCTTGGTGTCCTTGCGATTTATACCTATCCTGCCTCCCCCCAGGCCCTCTCCCTCCAAAAACATCTCCCGATGTCCCTGCTCTCAAATGTTGTGTTTGTGTGCTTCCTCCCCTTCTCTCCCCATCTTGTCGACCGCTCCCCTTTTTATATACTTTGTTTGCTTGTTTGTTTGATTTGTTTGTTTGATAAATGTTAGCTCTTTCACGAGCCTCGACTCTGTATACAAAAAAAAACAAGAAAAAAAAAGAAGAAAAAAACCCGCTTTCATCGAACATGCTTTGATACAACCCCACTTTAATCGGACATGCTTTGTTACAACCCCACTTTCATCGGACATGCTTTGATACAACCCCGCTTTCATACAACCCTGCTTTGATACAACCCCACTTTCATCGGACATGCTTTGAAACAATCCCGCTTTCATCGGACATGCTTTCATCGGACATGCTTTGATACCACCCCGCTTTCATCGGACATGCTTTGATACAACCCCACTTTCATCGGACATGCCTTGATACAACCCTACTTGGATGCAACCCTGCTTGGATACAACCCCACTTTCATCGGACATGATTTGATACAACCCCACTTTGATACAACCCCACTTTAATACAACCCCGCTTTCATCGGACATGCTTGATACAATCCCGCTTTCATCGGACATGCTTTGATACAACCCCACTTTCATCGGACATGCTTTGATACAACCCCGCTTTCATACAACCCTGCTTTGATACAACCCCACTTTCATCGGACATGCTTTGATACAATCCCGCTTTCATCGGACATGCTTTCATCGGACATGCTTTGATACCACCCCGCTTTCATCGGACATGCTTGATACAATCCCGCTTTCATCGGACATGCTTTGATACAACCCCGCTTTCATCTAACATGCCTTGATACAACCACGCTTTCATCGGACATGCATCGTTACAACCCTACTTGGATACAACCTCGCTTTGATTGGACACGCTTGGATACAACCCCGCTTTCATCGGACATGATTTGATGCAACCCCGCTTTGGGAAAAAAAACCCACCGCTTTCATTGGACATGCTTCGATACAAACCCGCTTTGTTTCAACATCACTTTCATACAACCTCGCTTTGATACAACCCTGCTTTGAAAAAAAACCCCACTTTCATTGGACACGCTTTGATACAACCTTGCTTTGAAAAAAACCCTACTTTCATTGGACACGCTTTGATGCGACCGCGCGTTGATGCGACCGCGCGTTGATGCGAGCGCGCGTTGATGCGAGCGCGCGTTGATGCGAGCGCGCGTTGATGCGAGCGCGCGTTGATGCGAGCGCGCGTTGATGCAACCGCGCGTTGATGCGACCGCGCGTTGATGCGACCCCGCGTTGATGCGACCCCGCGTTGATGCGACCGCGCGTTGATGCGACCCCGCGTTGATGCGACCCCGCGTTGATGCGACCCCGCGTTGATGCGACCCCGCGTTGATGCGACCCCGCGTTGATGCGACCCCGCGTTGATGCGACCCCGCGTTGATGCGACGCCGCGTTGATGCGACCGCGCGTTGATGCGACCGCGCGTTGATGGGGCCGCGCGTTGATGGGACCACGCGTTGATGCGACCGCGCGTTGATTCGACCCCGCGTTGATGCGACCCCGGGTTGATGCGGCCCCCGGGTTGATGCGACCCCGGGTTGATGCGACCCCGGGTTGATGCGACCCCGCGTTGATGCGACCCCGCGTTGATGCGACCCCGCGTTGATGCGACCCCGCGTTGATGCGACCCCACGTTGATGCGACCCCGCGTTGATGCGACCCCGCGTTGATGCGACCCCGCGTTGATGCGACCCCCGCGTTGATGTGACCCCGCGTTGATGCGACCCCGCGTTGATGCGACCCCGCGTTGATGCCACCCCTCGTTGATGCCACCCCACGTTGATGCCACCCCGCGATCATGCCACCCCGCATTGATGCCACCCCACGTTGATGCCACCCCGCGTTGATGCCACCCCGCGTTGATGCCACCCCGCGTTGATGCCACCCCGCGTTGATGCCACCCCGCGTTGATGCCACCCCGCGTTGATGCCACCCCGCGTTGATGCCACCCCGCGTTGATGCCACCCCGCGTTGATGCCACCCTGCGTTGATGCCACCCCGCGTTGATGCCACCCCGCGTTGATGCCACCCCGCGTTGATGCCACTCCACGTTGATGCCACCCCACATTGATGCGACCCCGCGTTGATGCGAGCGCGCGTTGATGCGAGCGCACGTTGATGCGACCGCGCGTTGATGCCACCCCACGTTGATGCCACCCCACGTTGATGCCACCCCGCGTTGATGCCACCCCGCGTTGATGCGAGCGCACGTTGATGCGAGCGCGCGTTGATGCGAGCGTGCGTTGATGCCACCCCGCGTTGATGCCATCCCGCGTTGATGTCACCCCGCCTTGATGCCACCCTGCCTTGATGCCACCCCGCCTTGATGCCACCCCGCCTTGATGCCACCCCGCCTTGATGCCACCCCTCCTCGATGCCACCCCGCCTCGATGCCACCCCGCCTCGATGCCACCCCGCCTCGATGCCACCCCGCCTTGATGCCACCCCACTTTGTTGCAACCCCGCTGTGAAAAGTACCCCACTTTCATTGGACACGCTTTGATACAACTTTGATTTGATGTAACCTCAGTTTGACCGCAGCTCGGCCTAAGCCACTGTTGGAATTTTCACAGGTTTCGACGAACAGGACGAAGGATCATGGGTTGAATACAGAACATTTTATTTCCAGAGAAGACAAGAAATAGGTCGTTGTTCCTTTATCAACACCGCATGTTCTAAGCTGCGAAGTTTCAATTGCTCGGAAGACTTCATTACAGCTCCATTCATTAAAGCTCCGTGAAACTAGAATAAGACATGGATAAAAATGCACCAGATACGGGTTGGGTTAACAAGCAGGAAATACGAATCCGAACGGCGCCATCTTGGTGTATCCTTGTTGACAAACATTGAACAACTCTTGCTCGCCGAGTAACATGATAATCACAGATTTCCCACGGATATGTTTCAACGTAAATCACATGGCATAGAAGGGTTAACAAGAATGGTTACATACCACCAAGGCCACTCTAACCCGCACTGGTTTAGGGCCGCAGTCAGGGCCTGCCTTTTTTACGTGTGAAAAAAGGTAAAAAGTCCAAACATTTGAACAGCCTCGGACGTGCACCTTGACCCCATGGCCAAGGCACAACGTCAACAAGGCTGTCCCCGTAACAATACACATGCGCCTCAACCCCGAGGGGGAAGCACATGGTCATTCAAACGCATGCATCATGCCCCCGAAGGGCCACAATGCATGGTCATACAGTTGGGACCACTCCTCTTAATAGGAGTAAGACCCCTTAATCCACCAGCAGGGCATTACTCCTGCCAGGTCGATCGGTCTCCCAGCCAAAAGGCCGAGGGGAGTTGAAACCAACCGCATGCACCACGCTTCTGCTGCGTACGCTTCTGCTTTTATATACTCCTTCCGCTCTTCACATGAGCAGAACAATTAACTCATTAACTGTGCGTGCATCAAAAACTCATTAACCTGTGGGCATATGCATGTGTTTGAGCTGGTTTGAGCTACCAACTAACGCTGACTTTGCAATGACGTCCTCAGCAGATCTATCACACCCGCTTTGATACAACCCCACTTTAATTGGACAAGGTTTGATACAACCCTGCTTTGCAGCAAACCCGCTTTGATACAACTCCACTTTCATAATAATTAAACCAGGAATAAAACCATCATATTTAAACTTTGATCATAATTTCATAAAAGTCACTGGAGCTGGAGAAGACGTTGATGAGTTTCTTCTTCTTCACACAATCACAACTTCTACTTTCCCAACCGTACAACCAATCATATTGAAATTTTAAACACTTGTTCCACTTGAGGAAATGTGCATTATGTTGAAGGTTCACGTTGATCAATCAAGCGGTTCAAGAGAGAGAAAAAAGTTTTTTAAAAATATTTTGCTTTAATTATCTATAGCTGCCAAACCAAACAACCAATCATGTTGGAATTTTAAAAAGTTGTTCCATTTGATGCCTTCTACATGACTTTAAAGTTTCACGTCAATCAATAAAGCAGTTCAGTAGATAGAGCGTTTTCAAGATTGCCGTTGAATTATTTATCGCTGCCAAATCATGTGAGCTATCGCAAATTCCAAAAGGTCATTTTAGCATTCAGACATGGGGAATATATCTGTGAAGTTTCCCGTCGATATGATCAAAAGTGAGGGAGGAGTTAGGTTTTAAAGGTTTTTCTATATGTATAAAAGAAAGTTTTTGTTTGTTTGATTGTTTGTTTGTCTGCACGCGTTAATCTCCTGAACGGTGAAAGATAGGAGGAGACCTCGAAAACAAAAAATGTCGGGACGGGCCCCTGGAAGGTTATAGGCTATGTGGCGAGGCCAGCCGAGGCCCACCTCGGCCGGCTGGGCCCATTTCGCAATTAAAAGCCGAGCTGAATTATAGTAGTCAATCTTTTCCGGCAGTGAGTAAAAGCTGAATTATAGTAGCAAATTCATTCAAAAAGAACGAAAAATGTCGGGACGGGCCCCGGGAAGATTATAGGCTCGGTGGCGAGGCCGGTCGAGGCCGCTTCGGCTGGGCTGGGCCTATTTCGCAATTAAAAGCTAAGCTGAATTATAGTAGTCAATCTTCTTCGGCCACGCGTAAAAGCTGAATTATAGTAGTAAATTCATTCAAAAAGAACTGAAAATGTCGGGACGGGCCCCGGAAAGGTTATAGGCTAGGTGGCGAGGCCGGTCGAGGCCACTTCGGCCGGGCTGGGCCCATTTCGCAATTAAAAGCTGAGCTGAATTGTAATAGTCAATCTTCTACGGCCGCGAGTAAAAGCTGAATTATAGTAGTAAATTCATTCAAAAAGAACTGAAAATGTCGGGACGGGCCCCGGGAAGGTTATAGGCTAGGTGGCGAGGCCAGTCGAGGCCGCTTCGGCCGGGCTGGGCCCATTTCGCAATTAAAAGCTGAGCTGAATTATAATAGTCAATCTTCTACGGCCGTGAGTAAAAGCTGAATTATAGTATTAAATTCATTAAAAAAAGAACCCGGGCAATGCCGGCTGCTTTCGGCTCATGCTTCAATAAATTTATCGCTCCAAAACCATGTGACCTACGACATCATCACCAGGAACTTTTCGTTTATCATGGGTATGCAGTCATGCATGCAAAGTTGGCCTCGATTTGTTCAGCCATTTCATAGAAAAAGGGTTTTTCGTTGTTTTTAAGGCTTTTCATTTAAAACAATATGGCGACCGAACCACGTGTCCTATGATATCATTATTTATTTTTTCTCCATCAATTTATCCCTAGATAATGCTCAAGAAATGTCATCCTGATCGGATGAATTATGATGTCATAATGGAGTTACCTATCACATCATCATTCACATGGGTTATTCTCCATGGAGAGTTCTTTAAAAAGAGATATGTCTCAATATTTTCTGTGCATCAGTTTTTGAGATAGAGGTGCAATTTTTTTTCAGTTTTCCAAGATGGCGCCTGTACCACGTGAACTCTACTGTCATAATTACCATTAAAATATTCTACAGGCCGAGGTTCTCCTGTGGTGAAAATTTCCTGTCCATCGGTTCAACAATTGCAGAGAGAATGGTTTTTAAAGAAAATAGACCTGAAAAATCACAGTGCTGAAATCCATCACATGGCCTGAGAAGTTCATGCAGAGTTTCTTCTTCTTCACAAAATAACAACTTCTAGCTTGCAGACGTACAACCAATCATGTTGAAATTTTACACATGTGTTCCCCTTCATGACATTTACTTTATTATAAAGATTCACATCGTTCAATGAAGCAGTTCACGAGATACAATTTTTAAAGATCTTCGTTCAATTACTTATCGCTGCCAATCCATGTGGGCTATGGCAAATTACAAAAGGGAATTTTAGCATGCCGATATGGGGAACATAATTGTGAAGATTCCATTCAATATGATTAAAAATGAGGGACGACCTAGGTTTTAGAGTTTATGCTTAGAACGTCATAATTCTGAAACCATGTGATGTATGAGGTCATCGCACCAGAACTTTTTGTTTGTCATGGGTATGTGATTGTGCCTGCAAAGCTTGGGCTCGATCTGTTCAGCCATTGCAGAGAAAAAGGGGTTTTCGTATTTTTCACGAAAAACAATATGGCGGCCGAACCGAAGCGGCCGAACGGATGACATCGAAATTTTTTGGATTCTCTTTTTTTTTCACTTAGGTCATGTAAAAAATATCATATTTGTTGCATCAATGGTTCTATTTGTCGAATTCTAACCTCATAACGTTAGCACTCTTAATATCCTAAATAAACATATTTTTTGGTCCCAATGTAGAGCTCTTTAGAATAAACCATGATGCAATTTTTTCCATTGAGCCTTTTCGAAGATACAGAGGTGCAAAGTTTTTCGGTTTTTCCAAGATGACGCCCATACCACCGTGACCTATGACATAATTAGCAGCGAAATATTATACAGGTCTAGCCAATCACATGGTGAAAAATTCGTGCCAATCGGACCAAGTTCCAAAGAACATTAATTTAAGAATTTTCGGACATGAAAAACACAGGCGGAAGTATAAGAAGAAGAAAAATTATAGTAAAAACAATAAGTATTCCTCTACATTGTATGTAGTGGAAACCTAATAAAGGGAGCGGGAGACAAGAGGGGAAGAGAGAGGGAAGGATAACCACAGTAGGGAACAATGACATCAGGAGATCTGTGGAAGAGAGAGTGCTGTGGTGGGCTACATGGGGTAAACAAGATGGACACTACATGGGCTTTATTGAAAGAAAACAGAGAATTTGAAGAAGGTGGGTTTGGGTTGGATTAGCGGGGGTAGAAAAGATCAAGGTTTTGGATGGGGGAAGATAAGAGATGGTGGTGAACAGCTGTTTTATAGACCTGAAGGGAGGAGTGAGATTGAAGAGAGTGAGGGAGTTTGTTCCAGAGGTGGGAGAAAAGAGGAATGAAAGAGTGAAGGTGAGCAGAGAGTCTTGATTTTGGCAGTTTCACCAGAAGAGGGTTACTGGCAGATCTTGTGCGACCTGTAGGAGTATTTTGGGGACAGAGCCCAGAGAGAGCCGGGGGAGCGACGCCGGAGAGGAGTCAGTAGAAGACAGAAAGACCACCAACCTGCCTGCGGTGAGAGTGTAAAAGGCACCCAGAATCAGCTTTATCACGGGAGATACCATCGATTTTAAAAGCCTTGGTTTCTACGGCGTGAAGCTGAGCTAGGTGTGAGGCAGGAGCACAAGTGAATATTCGCCATTGAGAGATAGGGACAAAAACAATAGGCAGCACGATATTTCAAAAAGGTATGGATGGATTCGGACGAAACCTGGTGGACAGGTTGGGTTTGTGACGAGGATGAATTGATTTGATTTTGGTGAAGATCTGAATCCAAATCCGGATACGATAATTTTTTATTTATTTCTTAAGTAATTATTTTCTATTGTCATAGGACACCAAAAAGTTGTGGATGAAGTTTGACAAAACTTGGCGGATGAGTTGGTTCGATTATAAGAACAAGTCAATTAGATTTTGTTTCAGGTCTGTAGATGCAGCGCATCAGTGGGATACAAAACGTAAACCGTTCAGCCTGGTGGAGGTATGCACTCTACTGAGTGTTGTTTTGGTTTTCCTTGCATTTATTCTCACACAATTTCATCACACCTGCATTGCTTCCTATTCTCTCCTTATATGCCATTTCCCCTCTTTCACCCTCCATCTCGATCATGCAATAAAGCAGCTTAATATTAAGGAAAATAACCAAGCATGTTTAGAAATTTGATTTCTAAATATGCATTAAATATAATGAAAAATTATAATGAAAAACATGCACTGATTATAAAAATTCAGCACTAATTATAATGACAAATTATAACACCATTTTTTTTTTTATCTCATTTATGAAACTCAATTACACATGAATACTTCAATGAATTTGTGCAATTACACATTGAGTACATGCAACAATAGCCTTAAAATTCATTGTTGAAAAGGTAAATGTGAAACATGTACTGGGGTTTGTCTGTGTGTAGCTTTCTAAGCTTTCAGTGTAAGTTCATTTTGAGATATTTTTTGTTATTTATTGCAACGTACTTTTGAATCCTCAAAATCTGATTTTACTGGAAGTCAAATATGAGATATCCAGATTCTTAGCCTGTTTCGTTTTATTATCAAGGACGGATAGTTTGTGCATTTAACTACAAAGTAAAGCTTGTTTCCCTGTAATTTGACAGTGAATGTGATGTCAACAGTGAGGTCACACTTCAGAGAAAGAAGATTCTGTCATAACAAGCATATATGCACTGCATGTCATGCTAACTGATCTTGTTTTATTAACTGAGCTCATCACAGCTGGTCAAAGCTCCACAAACCCGTTTCTCCAGAAACCTGAGAATATACTGGCTATCGTTCTATTTTCAAGGCAACCATTTATTATGGCTTTTATGAACTTTATATCACCATTTATTTTGCACCAGTTCTGGCTGATTTCGGTACAACTTGGATTTGCAATTGAAGCAGGAAATTCATTTGCAGGTCAAAAAGGTCTCCTTAGTATTACAGCAGATGGAGATGTGATCATCAGTGCTCTGTTTCCCTTGCATTTTGGAATCAATACCGAAAATATTTCTTTCATTTCTGAACCACAGCCTCACATATGCTTAGAGTAAGCTCCAGCAATGTTCCTTTTCTTATGTTACAACAGCATGCATGTCTAGAACTCTTCTTTCTTGTTCAAGCTCTTGTTTATATTGCATGGGTTATGGGAGTAGGAAGGGGCTTAACTCATAAATCTGACCTCAGCTGTTTAAGATTCCTAAAAATATATATTGTCTATTAGTTCATTTGTTAAATGTTCAGCATTCTTTTTTCTTTACAGGAGCAAGGCTCATGAAATAGTTAAATATAACAGACAAAATATGCCAGTGCGACTAACATCCAAAAAATTAACAAACTAAGAGGAAGAAGGGTAAGAGACATTGCAATTATCAAAACCATTAACTACTCAATATACGATATTTTAATCTCAGATTTAAAAAAAAAGCCTGATCAATGGATTTAATAAGCTATAAGGAATCGCATTAAGAAGAAGAAGAAAAGAATAGTTATATCTTATTACCCATGCCAGTGAAGGTGAATGCAGGTTGTGTTTTCACCCATGACTGTCTGTCTGTCTGTTTGTGAACAAGATATCTCAAAAAATTGTGGACGGATTTGGAGAATCTTGAAAATTTTGAGAAAAATTGATGGAGAGGTTGGGAAATTATTAGATGATTGACATGGACTAAATGGTTCGATTTTGGTGAAGATCCGCATCCAGATCTGAAATTGTTTTGAGTGATTCTTCACCATTGAGAGATTGGGCTAAAACCGACATAGAGCAAAATATCTCAAAAAATTATGGACACATACAGGCAAAACTTGGTGAATGAGTTGGTTAGGTGACAAGAACAAGCCATTAGATTTTTGTTCAGATCCGAATCCAGATCCGGCCTATCAGTGGATACAAAACATAAGCTGTTCAGCCTGGCAGGGGTATGTGCTCTACCGAGTGTCAGTCTCGTCCTCAATATTATAATACCCTCTTTGAACAAAAGTCAAAAAAATTGTATTGAAAAACGTGGAACTTCAGGAATTAAACATTGATAGAATACTTTGATTTGTTACTTTCTTCTGAGGATAAATCTGTTGAGAATAAATGTGATAAAACGAGCTGTTGCTGGTTCATCAAAATTCCTATATTTGAAGATCTACAGTCACGTGAAAAAGTAAGTACACCCCATGTAAAGTTTTGACTTTTTCAACATATTTCAACATACAGCTATTTGATCTTCATTTCAACAATATTGATAGATAAAGGTGATATAATATAACAAATATCATGAAACATTTACATTTTGTAGTCCATTGTATAATTTAAATAAGCATAAATGCAAATTTCGCATGTGGAAAAAGTAAGTACACCCCTACATTTATCACTACTTGAAATACCTAAAATTAGAATCATGTGCACCAGCTCAGGTGCAAATGATGAGAACATCGTTAGAGAGGATCTTTGAGGAACCTGTATTATTTAAACCTCAGACATTCAGTTTGGTTTGACCTTTGTTGTTGAAGTGTGCAGCGTCACCATGCATAGATCAAAAGAGCTCCCTGAGGCCTTCAGAAAGAAGTTTATAGATGCCTACGAGTCTGGGAAGGGATTTAAAAAGATCTCCAAACAATTTGAAATCAATCATTCGACTGTCCGGAAGATCATCTACAAGTGGAGAAGATTCCAAACAACTGCCAACTTGTTCAGGCCAGGCCGCCCCAGCAAGTTCAGCCCGAGAGCAGACCGCAAGATGCTGAAAGAAGTCATTAAGAACCCCAGAATGTCATCATGGGACCTACAGGTAGCTGTAGGTAGTGTTTGACAAACCATCTACCCTACAGGTTGTATTTGACACTGTTGATGTCAAAGTGCACGAGGCTACCATTAGAAAGAGGCTGCACAAATTTGATCTACATGGGAGGTGTGCCAGGAGGAAACCTTTGCTGTCCGGAAAGAACATCAGGGCAAGACTAAAGTCTGCCAATGAACACCGAGGCAAAGACCAGCACTTCTGGAACAATGTGCTCTGGACAGATGAGTCAAAGGTAGAGCTATTTGCCCACAGTACCAGAAGACATGTTTGGCGAAAACCAAAGACAGCATTTGACCACAAGAACCTGATACTAACTGTAAAGCATGGTGGTGGAAATATTATGGTTTGGGGCAGCTTTGCTGCATCAGGGCCTGGGCAGCTCACCATCATATAATCCACTATGAATTCTTCATTGTACCAGAGGGTGCTTGAGAAAAATGTGAGGCCATTTGTTGGAGAGTTGAAGCTCAACCGAAGGTGGACCTTGCAACATGACAATGACCCTAAACATATCAGTAAATCCACCAAGGAATGGCTGAAAAGAAAGAAATGAAGGGTTCTGGAATGGCCAAGTCAAAGCCCGGATCTAAATCCCATCGAGATGTTGTGGGGGGATTTGAAACGAGCTGTGCATGCAAGAATCCCCTCAAACATCGCACAGCGATGGGCTGGTGCTCCCCTATGGGCTGGTGCTCCTGCCTCACACCTGGCTCGGCTTCACGCTGTTGAATCCAAAGCTTTCAGAATCATTGGAATCTCCTGCGATGAAGCTATCTCTGAGGGCCTTTCACTCACTCACCGCAGGCAGGTAGGTGGTCTTTCTGTCTTCTACCGACTCCTCTCCGGCCTTGCTCCCCCAGCTCTCTCTGTGCTCTGTCCCCCAAATATTCCTACAGGTCGCACAAGATCTGCCAGCAACCCTCTGATGGTTAAACTGCCGAAATCTCGGCTCTCTGCTCACCTTCACTCTTTCATTCCTCTTTTCTCCGCCTTTGGAACAAACTCTCACACTCACTTCAATCACACTCCTCCCTCCAGGTCTTTAAAACAGCTGTTCACCACCATGTCTTATCTTCCCCCATCCAAAACCTTGATCTTTTCTACCCCCACTAATTCACCCCAGATCCACCTTGTTTGAAATTCCAACTTCTTTCCTGGAAGTCCTGGCAGTGTCCATATGTTTTATACCTCTCCCACCCCCACCCTTCCCATGCCTCCCCCCAAAGCCCTCTCCCTCCCACAGTTCTCTCGATGTCTCCATGTCTCTCGGTCCCTGCTCTCAAATGTTGTGTTTGTGTCCTTCCCCCTCTCTCCCCATCTTGTCTACCGCTCCGTATGTTATTTGTTTTATGTGTCTGTTTGTCTTTCTGTGTGATTAATGTTCGCTCTTTCACGAGCCTCGATCTTGTATACAAAAAAAAATAAAAACAAAAAAAAGCTGAAAGAATTCCACATGGAGGAGTGGGCAAAAATTTCTCCCAGTCGATGTCAGAGACTGGTAGACAGTTATAAGAAATGCCTACTTGAGGTTGTTTCTGCCAAAGGGGGCAAGACCACCTATTAGAGCCAAGGGTGTACTTACTTTTTCCACAGAAGGAAATGGCATCTCTGTTAATTTTTTGTTGAATAAATTATTGCAAAGTCAATTTGTCATTGTTTTTTGTTCAGTTAGATCACCTTTATCTCTAGATACTGTTTAAATGAAGATCAAATATTGATATGTCCACATCTGTTAAAAAGCTTTAAAAAAACATTTTAAATGGGGTGTACTTACTTTTTCCACATGCGAAATTTGCATTTATGTTTATTTAAATTATACAATGAACTACAAAATGTAAATGTTTCATGATATTTGTTATGTTATATCACCTTTATCTATCAATATTGTTGAAATGAAGATCAAATAGCTGTATGTTGAGATATGTTGAAAAAGTCAAAATTTACATGGGGTGTACTTCCTTTTTCACGTGACTGTATTCATATCTCTTGGTTGGTTGTATGATATATGAATTTGGGTTTCGCTCTGTTTTTATACATTCTCTTTTCGCTTCTTCATGAGTTGCCATTAATGAATTATATTCAATATGGGCTGAAAAATCAAGTCATTTTATTCTACTCTATGCATCCAAATGAAACAGTATTCTCATTTGGTGGCAATTTGATTTCAATTTGAGCAGTTGATATCCAAAGCAAATATGATGAATTTAAAGTTTTTTCACAGGATTTTTCTCTGTTGAGCCACTGTCTTGTCAATTGCATTCCTCTCCGAATCCTGTAATTGCTGATGTATTCTAAAACAAGCTTTAATGTGCACTCCCAAATCCAAACTATGCTTAATTTAATTCAATAATTAATTTTTTTCTACTGCATATCAAACTCCATCTAACCCTGTCCACTTTTAACAATTCAAAATGACTTTCCAAAATCTACTCCTTGTATTGAAGCTCTTTTATTGGCACTATACTATGCATACTAAGATGTCCATCTTGTGGTGTGTGTGTGGGTGTGTGTGTGTGTGTGTGTGTGTGTGTACACATGTATGTATGTATGTATATATATATATATATATATATATATATATATATATATATATATATATACTTATTATACTTGTCATATAATTATGTTGATAAAGAGCATGCTAGACTATTATCACATATATCCGGTTTTGGAATTCATCAATATCACTTTTTCCTAAACCAATAATCTTGCTTGGTACTCCCAGTTGTTGCTTGGTACAATTGAGCACTTTCATCATGATCCTGTGTTCCCAGGTTCATATCCAGGTACAAAATAATTTGCCCATGCTAGTGTTATTGGGAGTCATACCAAAGACGATAAAAATGGTACGTGCAGCGTACTTCCTTGACGCTCAGCATATAAAACGATAAAGTACGGACAAACAATGCTGGGAAGTCAACATACAAACAACCTAGTATACGTCTTGCCTTCAGCAGCACCAACACTCTATAAAGAGTATGGTACATCAAAATTTAAAAAAATGGTTTTGGTAATTCACGTAAAATTAATCATTGTAAGTATAATTCAATCGTGGAATTGCATCTCACTTTTCCATGGGCATAGCTTTTATATGTAAAAAAATACACTGCTGTCTCCTAATGTTTTATCCTGCATGTGATATATGTATAAGCTCCTCCATGTGTCATGGATCATTGTAAAAAAAAAAGATAAAAAAGACGAAAAAAGTACAATAAATTTTTGACCATAAGTTTCAGCCTGAAATCTTGTAAAATATTGCAGTTTGAATGTTTGGACACTTCAATGGGCCATGGCACTTGTTTATGCTGTGAATGAGATTAATAACGCATCATCGGTTACAAACACAACTTTGGGATATGCGATGTATGATACTTGCTCTAGTGCATCAAAAGCTCTAGCTGCAGCCCTGACCATTATAGGACCAAACCATGAGACTGTGGATGTTGTAACATCACGTGTTGTGGTTGGAGCTTCTGCCTCTGCTCTGTCTGTACCTATTGCACCCCTTTTCAGCCTCTTCTACATACCTCAGGTAATCCTTCATTGTAAGTTGTAACAGCTTATTTGAATGAACATTTGCATTTTGTTATTACACATACATACGAGCATATACGACCCATTGCTTCGTTGACAGGTTTAATGAAAAATAGCACGTTGCACTTTACAAAGATATTGCATGTCCACCTGTGAGTCAATGAGGATTTAAATAAAGTGAAACACACAAAGAAAAAAAGAACCTTTATATGTTGTTGTTGTTATTGTCATTGCTGTGATCATGGCTATAGTTGTTTGTGTGCTCCTTCCATGTATTTTTTGCATTTTTTTTTCTCGCTTCGAGAAGCACTGTATTACTATACTAATGGAGTATGCTTACACATTGTAATCTATAACAAACTGTGCTTCAAACATAGGTACATAATAAATAGAAGCCATATAATTATAGGCAAGCATCACCGACCTGCTGCTAGATATCAATTTAGGTTATTTATATATTTATTTATTTATGGACGCATTTACGGTTTTTACGTACATTTTCATTGAGATTTCTATTTCACAGTTTGCAGTTATATAAATTACAATTTTCAAATGGTAGATATTGATTGAGGTTTTATTTCACAGTTGACAGTTATAACAAGAAAGAGCATCAGATTGCAAACCCTCGCCAGGACATGTTTTAGTGGTTTTTAAGGCTTTTGCGTTAAAACAAATATGGCGGCCGAACCACGTGACCGATGACGTCATCTTCTTTTTTTTCTCCACCAATTTATCCGTAGATAATGCTCAAGAAATTTCATCTTGATCGGATAAAGTTTTGTACTTGTCTAATTATGACGTCATAATGGAGACACCTATGACATCATCATTAACATATGTTATTCCACATGGACAGTTATTTACAATTAGCCATGTCTCAATTTTTTCTATGGATGCATGTATGGGTTTTTTAACGTAAATTTTCATTTACGGACGCTTTCTGGCAGTTCTGTCATTTTTCCTGGTGTATCAGCTTTGATTGCCGTCGGCCTGCCAAATTTCAGCTTTTTATGATACATGGAAGCTATCGAACATTAATCTCAGTCAGCGAGTAAGTGGTTAGAATGAGTTTTATGTATTAGATATAATTTTGTGTGCTCCTTCCGTGTCTGTCAAATTTATTCTGAAGGGTTCCTGTTGCCTTAGAATAACAAAAATGCTACCGTTGGAACTGCTACATTAAGCTCCAAGTTCTGTTGAAATACAGCTTTGTAATTAAATCGACAAGACATTTTATAACTTTGATTACTTTTTTTTTTTGTTCCAAGCAAACGTATTATTAGCTTTCAAACGGTAACATTTTCATTATTCTATGTTATATGACAGCAAGAACCCTTTATAACTGGAGAGTTCATAGAACACCTTACCCATATCGTCTTAATAAAGAGGAGATGGAAAGCGTCTTTTCAACTCTTGATTTGTATTTTGGAACATCACCTATATTCGTTTTGTTTGTTACCTTTGAAAAGCAGGCACAATGGTAACCATACAAAGCCAAAATGGGTCAAATGGATCAGTCCAGAGCTGACAATGCTCCGCCGACACGAGTTTTATGTCACCATCGAGGTTTAACCAAGAATTAACAAAACCACAAATCTACTGGCAACTCTTCTCTGAGAAACTGACGATTATGCAATCATCTTTGAGAAAAAGATGCACCAAAGAGAAATGTTTTTGATTTAAGTTAGCGCAGGTATGCATCGCTGGACGCCACCAATTTGTCTGAATGTTGATGTTCCCCTTCCCTGAGAGAGATGCACATACACACACATGGTGGTAAAATGTCTTGTCTGTTTAATCATCATTTTGGTGGTGGTGATAAGGTTGTCTTCACACCATTAAGGCTCAATTGAACTCTTATGTGAAACTAGCAGAGTTACCTGGCATTGCCCGGAAAATAAATAGTCAGTTACGTGTGTGTAGTGGGCTTTTTGTATTCAGAGGAAGCCACGCCCCTTGGGTACGCCCCTAGTCTAAATCTGATGCGCTCATGTTTTTTTTGTCGTGGTAAGTTACCCCCCATGGACCCCCTCTTCCCTCTCTAAGTCACTTCCTTAGGCTGTCCATGAGGCACAACCGAACAAACAGACATTCACAAATAGGGTTACATAGATGATAGACTCACGTAATTCCTCAATAAATCATCTTCCTACCTCAAGTAACTTTCCAAGCCTGATAAAATGGCCGCAAGCTGGATTTTGATCAAATATGGCCTCCTTCACCACGTCAGGTTCACTATGTTTTTTCGTTCAAAATCATGGTAGATTAGCAAACCTATACATTTTTGGAAACGTTATTACATGGAAAATCTGAAAATCAATTTTTACATTTGCCAATTCCGACCAATTCGATTCGACCAATTCGACCAATCGACCAATTCCATTCGACCAATTCGACCATTCGACCATTCGACCAATCACTTCGATCGACCATTCGACCATTCGACCAATTCGATCGATTCGATTCATCGAATTCGATTCGATCGACCATTCGACCAATTCGATTTGCCAATCAATTTGACCGACCTTTGCTTGTGTGGAACGGACTGTGAAAACGATGCGGACTATATTGTCGGATACGACACACAGGACAGTGATGATGAACTCTAAATGGCATATTCTGTAATCGTGTATGTTTGATGCCATTGACCGCCTGTGTATATTTTGTCATTGACTGCCTGTGTCGATGTGAAGTTATACTGACTGCATGTGTATATATTATTTTGCTGACTGCCTGTGTATGTTTGGTGATATTAATTATTGTGACACATTTTGATGTTATTAACTGCCTGTACAAAATGATAACATGTATTTGATTATGCAACTTATCGCGAATATAAAGACAGTATTTTGCAATTCAAAACCTTTGATTCGTGTCTTACCATTCCCCATAGCACTAATTTCATACTTTCATTGGATTCCTTGTCCCTGAAAATATAGGTTTAGTATATTTTAAAAAGTTTTTAGGGTAATTAGAGGCAGAAATAGAACAAAATATGTATTTTACAGTGGCCATTTTGAAAATCCAAAATGGCCGCCATACAGGTATCTCTCCAAATGTAAACATTGATTTTTAGTTTCCTTATGCTATAACCTTTCCAAAAATGTATAGGTTTGCTAATCTACCATGATTTTGAACGAAATATAATTTATTGACATAGTGAACCTGACTACACCGCCTTGTCCTGATTATGTTGAATGTTATTGAGAATAGATTATTGTTTCTATTCTACATTTTCAGCACTGACATGTAATTATTTTGCAATTTCATCCATAGTAATCTGATGATTCTACAAAACTGTTCAACACATTAATGTTTGCTGCTCGGTGACATCAGTTGTTTGCACACTTGTGAGTGCTCCAAGATTGCTTAACAATTCATGGCCATTTAATAACCCCATTGCATCATTTAAAAACACAACTACGTGAAAGACTAGCACCACCAAATCTTTGCCGACAGTCTCCTGTGAATTCCAATTGGTTTGATGTTCCCCTTCACAAGGAACTTTTTATGGTATAACTTCCAGGCACATGTGACTCTTTATTTTACCCAGAATGCTTTAACCTGCATTTATGTCTCTTCCTTTGTAACTTTCTGAGAGTCAACAATATAATTGCACAAAATTTCCACATGGAACTGATTATTGAACATTTACAATAAAAAGTCCACATCCACTTAAAGTCCCCTTCCAAAGAACATATACATCTGAACTTTCCATGATCAATAATTATTTTAATGATGAATCAAGTTTTCTTGCCGTCAGCCTTCACCAAAATAATGCAAAATCCATTTCAGGTGAGCTATTTCTCTTCATGCAAATGTCTGAGCAACAAGAAAATCTTTCCTTCCTTTCTACGCACAATTCCAAGTGATGCTCATCAGGCCTCAGCTTTGGTCCAGTTGGTGGAAAAATTTAGCTGGAAGTATATTGGCACAGTGGCTGCACTCGATGAGTATGGGCAAAGTGGAATTGCTCAATTTGTCAATGAGGCCGAGAGTGTTGGTATATGCCTGGCATTTCGTTTAAATATTCCTAAATTTAAAGACTCTGTCATCCTTAGTCACTTGGGTAAGGCAACTTGATAACTAACTCATGTCTTCCTCAAAACCCACCTTCCGTGATATCATGTGACCTCAGCATTAATATCTCTTAAATCACTTGAAAGGTTTTGTTCCCTAATTATTTTTTAAAAGCTTTATCTGCAGTTAATGGATTGGACATATATATAGATATATATATATATACAGTCATGTGAAAAAGTAAGTACACCCCATGTAAAGTTTTGACATTTTCAACATATTTCAACATACAGCTATTTGATCTTCATTTCAACAATATTGATAGATAAAGGTGATATAATATAACAAATATCATGAAACATTTACATTTTGTAGTCCATTGTATAATTTAAATAAACATAAATGCAAATTTCGCTTGCGGAAAAAGTAAGTACACCCCTACATTTATCACTACTTCAAACACCTAAAATTAGAATCAGGTGCACCAGGTCAGGTGCAAATGATTAGAACATCGTTAGAGAGGATCTTGGAGGAACCTGTCTTATTTAAACCTCAGACATTTCGTTTGGTCTGCTCTTTGTTGTTGAAGTGTGTGGCGTCACCATGCCTAGATCAAAAGAGCTCTCTGAGGCCTTCAGAAAGAAGGTTATAGATGCCTACGAGTCTGGGAAGGGATTTAAAAAGATCTCCAAACAATTTGAAATCAATCATTCGACTATCCGGAAGATCATCGACAAGTGGAGAAGATTCCAAACCACTGCCAACTTGTTCAGGCCAGGCCGCCCCAGCAAGTTCAGCCCGAGAGCAGACCGCAAGATGCTGAAAGAGGTCTCTAAGAACCCCAGAATGTCATCACGGGACCTACAGGTAGCTCTTGCCACTGTTGATGTCAAAGTGCACGAGTCTACCATTAAAAAGAGGATGCACAAATTTGATCTACGTGGGAGGTGCGCCAGGAGGAAACCTTTGCTGTCCAGAAAGAACATCCGGGCAAGACTAAAGTTTGCCAATGAACACCGAGGCAAAGACCAGCACTTCTGGAACAATGTGCTCTGGACAGATGAGTCAAAGGTAGAGCTATTTGGCCACAGTACCAGAAGACATGTTTGGCAAAAACCAAAGGCAGCATTTGCCCACAAGAACCTGATACCAACTGTAAAGCATGGTGCTGGAAATATTATGGTTTGGGGCAACTTTGCTGCATCAGGGCCTGGGCAGCTCACCATCATATAATCCACTATGAATTCTTAATTGTACCAGAGGGTGCTTGAGGATAAGGTGAGTCCATCTGTCGGAAAGTTGAAGCGCAACCGAAGGTGGACCTTGCAACATGACAATGACCCTAAACATACCAGTAAATCCATCAAGGAATGGCTGAAAAGAAAGAAATGGAGGGTTCTGGAATGGCCAAGTCAAAGCCCGGATCTAAATCCCATCGAGATGTTGTGGGGGGATTTGAAACGAGCTGTGCGTGCAAGAAACCCCTCAAACATCGCACAGCTGAAAGAATTCTGTATGGAGGAGTGGGCACACATTTCTCCCAGTCGATGTCAGAGACTGGCAGACAGTTATAAGAAATGCCTACTTGAGGTTGTTTCTGCCAAAGGGGCAATACCACCTATTAGAGCCAAGGGTGTAATTACTTTTTCCACATGTGAAATTTGCATTTATGTTTATTTAAATTATACAATGGACTACAAAATGTAAATGCTTCATGATATTTGTTATATTATATCTCCTTTATCTATCAATATTGTTGAAATAAAGATCAAATAGCTGTATGTTGAAATATGTTGAAAAAGTCAAAACTTTACATGGGGTGTACTTACTTTTTCACGTGACTGTATATATATATATATATATATATATATATATATATATATATATATATATATATATATATACACTAGTTTAAAAGGCCGTGAAAAATGATGGGTTGGAACAGTTTATTTGACGTTGCAGCATCGTGAGCATGCAAAGTCGAATGCCTCAGCCTGGTATCACATGTGCTTATATCTTCTTTATTTATTAGCCATCCTGCGAACGTAAATATACACTCGTTACATCACGTGCAGCGAATATTACCTCCACGCACCTTGTATTTATTGTTTTTTTTTTTTAAACGCTTCTGTACACCACCCTTGAGGCTCGGTTTGCAAGCCACCATCTACAATTCATATTAAAGACATAATTATTACTCTTTTATGGAAAATGTTTTTTGATATCGTCTTATCCTCAATAAATAGACAGCAGTCTAAATAGACACATTCGTGTTGAAATATTGCCCATTAAAACCTACACTTATGAAGGAGGACCGACATCTGCACAAACACACAAACACACACAAATAGGCTTTATATGGTAGATAACTCATTGAATAGTCAGGAATAAATTCACCCTGTTGATAATATCTCTTACAATACTGCAAATTCATTTCGGACCATGTTCAGAAATCATAATCAATAGTGACATCATCATCATGATTTAAAAAAAAATTAACAGCATGGATATATAATGTCCAAATTTATTGTTGAACTTTTTGAAAATCCACGCACTATATTTATTATTACTTTTTTACGTTGAGCTAATGGGGGAACTTATATAGAATCACATGTTGTGCTACTTATGTCTTTGTAGACAGACGATGAATAACTACTTGTTGGAAATGGGATTTGAAGAGTTGCCAGCCATAATAATCAGCCATTGGTTCAGATGAAAATGCAAAAACAGTCCAACTCAATTGTTGGCTTAATAAGAGTAACTAGTGTACAGACAGTACTTTTATTCTTTTAACTTGTTCTCAAAATTAATCATAAAATTTTCTTCTGGATGATTCACAGTTTTGTTCAAATTTATTTGATATGATATGTGAATTGAATGCTCCAATACCATCTGATTTTGTTAATGACACGTGTGAGCAGGTGACATGATCACACAGACAAATGTCCAAGTGGTCCTGATGTTCAGCACTGAAGGAGACCTCATCCACATTGCTGACGAACTATTGAGACGAAATGTAACAGGAAAGACGTGGCTTGCAACAGAGGCTTGGATCACGTCCCCTCTACTTGCTGCACAGCGATATTCCAATATTTTTCAAGGCACTGTTGGCTTTGCGTTGCGGTCTGGTCACATACCAGGATTTGAAGACTTTCTTAAGAACTTAAGACGTCCTTTTTCTTGTTTTTTTATGAAAGAAGATCCAAAATACAAGAAAGAAGGAAAACAATATTTTGAAACAAGTTACAGTCAGCTGCTCAACAACACCTTAATGTATGAGCAACTTGAATTGCCGAATGCCGTTCAAACACGATTGCTATTTCTCCTTCCAGAATTTTGGTTTCATAACAGCAGGAATTCAACAGAAATCAATTTTACAACTCTCAAATACATAGATGGCAATGTTTTGAGGTTAAGGGGCAATTTGAGATCTTTGGAGACTGTTCTTAGCCATGTAAAAGTGAAATCCCTTGCCTCATTCACTCAAACAACTGGCATATTTGTGCATGGAAAGGTTACCACAGCTATTGGTTTGAATGAAGCATTATTTAAAACAAAGTATTTATCATTACCAACAAAGTTACAAATAACCCACAACATCTCAACTTTTAATACAATTATGAAAAGTTCAAGAAAAGTAAAAGATCTACATTCTATGAAGTTTGAAAAACACTATGTACTTTGGAATAAAAATGTTAGTTCTCGATTCGATATGGACCCATCACAGAATAGCGAACCTTGTGATATGACAAAAGTACAACCACTGCAAGATGTCACCCAACTCCGAATCACTTACACCACGTATATGACTGTTTATGCATTGGCTCAAGCTATTCATGATCTCCAGGCTTGCATTCCCAGCAGAGGACCTTTTACAAATGCATCTTGCACCGACATATTGAACTTTCAGCCTTGGCAGGTGATCATTACTTTGCATTATTCTGTGATGAAATGTTTTATATATTTGTATTTTCAATCAAAAAACCGTTCACCAATGGATCTGATTTTTTTTTTTTTAACAGGTAGAATGGTAATTACATTACGGTGATTGAATGTCAGATATAATATGAAGTTTCAATGAGAAAATAAGCATATGTGACTGTGTAACACAAGGGCAATTGAATAGTTACATATTTGCAACAAGTACAGCGTAAGGGATAAAATAATGATTGCTTAACTTAACAGTTAAATTCCAGTTCTTCCATAGGCCTTGACATTTGCATTAAAAAGATATAGCTTAAATTATTGCAGAAAATTGAAGGAAAATTAATTTCACTTGTTGACTTTATGTTTCAGGCAGGGAAGTTTAACCACCCCTTCATAACTACATAAGAATCATTGGAAATGGTGTTGTCAAATAATTTTACCATTATTTTCATTTTTTTTGAAAAACTAGGTATTTCTACGTGTCACTTTGCTTTGTCACTTTGTCACTTTTGATTAACGGATTTAATCAAAAGACAGCATGTTGTACTTCACAAAGATTATGGCCTATTTATTATATCATTTGCCCAAAGTCATCTTTCATCAACTTGTAAGTGAGATAACATAACCTTCGTCAGGAAATTTTCTTCGTTTTCTTCTTCTTATCAGCCACAATTATTCCCATGTTCTTGCAATATTTGCTGGGGGAAAGTTTGGCTTAAATCTTTCATGAATTGGCTGACCCGGCCTGACGTTCAACTAAGGTTAGGGTAGGGATTTGTAATTTTGCCTGCATGCTGGCGATAGCTTGCCTGCTCCACGCGAAGGAAACCATGGGACCATTACCGTCCATCAACTAATGCCAGCAAATGGGATGCCCAGTTTAATGACAGCACACACCCTGCCTGTGATCAAAGCCCAAGATGGCAGTTTAATGCTGGGTCAAGATTCAAATCCAGGCTAGAGAGCTTTGAGGTGAGTGTACGTACCTCTTGGCCATCCTGTGACCAATCGTCATCAGACAACCTTACTGGTTATATGTGGCACTAGAAAAAAAAATCATTTCTGCTTCGCTGCGAAGCTTAGTGGTGTTTGTTTTGGTTTGACCCTCCACTTAAAATGAATGAAATTAAACATTTTGAAATTTCAAATTATTCTCACTCATATTTTAACATCACCGTAATGCATATTGTTAGGTTGTTCAAACAACCTTACTTTATATTTAAAAAACAAAAATAAAACTTTATATAGTTTACTTACTTTATATTAAAAGTTGATTTGTAATACCGGACACCACCACATAGCGCTATACAATACACATTTACATAGAAAGAAATGCAGTCTTCTCCCTCCACCTAGAACCCCCCCTGGGTCAAGATTTCCCTGCCCCAGATATGCTACTTCAGGAGAAACAATACTTGGAGTACCCTTGGGAAACTCTCTATCCTTACAAGTCTCCCAGTCCCGGTCGCTGAAAAGCATCCCCATAGCATGATGCTGCCACCACCATGCTTCACGGCAGGGATGGTGTTAGATGGGTGATGAGCTGTGCTCGGTTTCTGATAGACATGGCGCTTTGCATTCAGGCCAAATACTTCAATTTTTGTCTCATCAGCCCACATAATATTTTGCCTCCAGCTCTCAGAGTCGAGCATGTGCCTTTATGCAAACTCCAAGCATGCTGTCATGTGCCTTTTTCTCAGGAGTGGCTTCCGTCTGACAACTCTCCCATAAAACCGAGATTTGTGAAGTGTTGCGAGACTGTTGTCCTTCCAGCAGGTTCTCTCATCCGAGCCAATGAACTCTGTAGTTCTATCAGAGTGGTCATTGGGATATTGGTCTCCTCCCTGACCAAGGTCCTTCTTGCCCAGTTGCTCAGTTTGGTCAGACGGCCAGCTCTAGGAAGTGTATGGATAGTTCTTTATTCTTTCGATTTCCTCATGATGGCGCTCACAGTGCTCATGGGAACGTTCCAACACTCTAGAAATTGTTTTATACCCTTCCCTAGATCTATAATGCCTCCTCACGTTTCTAATCATGAAGTTGGTGTAATAATTGCACATTTATTTCAGCTTCATTGCACCTTGAATTTATGAGCCATGCAAACTGCAACAATGTATGCAAACGGTTTGGGGTTGGTAGGGGAGGGTGGACAATGGGAATAACCTAAGGGGAAAAAGTTGGACAAGGGAGGAGGGTGGAGATTGTGTAGAAAGGTGATGGAGGTGAGCATAATCACAAAACCACCATTTTTGCATACTTTATCTTCAAGCTAAATTTGGAGGATATGCATGCAAATGTGCATAAAGTAATTTTGTTCATAAATGCCAACCAATGAGTAACAGTTTTCTATTTTATTACAGCTATTGTTCTTCTTGAGAAAAGTGAGCTTTATAAACAACCTTGGTGAACATATGAGTTTTGATGAAAACGGTGACCCCCCAGCTATGTATGAAGTGATCAATTGGCAGCAAAGGCAAACAGGCATCGTTTTTGTGGTTGTTGGGGATTTTTATTCATCAGCACCTCGAGCCATTCAGTTCAGGATTAAAAAAAAGGAAATTTTATGGAATGACAACACAAATAATGTAATTTCAGCAAAGATCTGTGGTTTGTTCGTTTTTAATTGTTAACAAGTAATCAATTGGGACTTCTGGTTTCCACTGTTGGACATCCAGTTGATGGATTCACATGCAGCTCCTTCTGCCAGAATGCAATAAATGCTTATTGCTTTTGTTTGCAGGAACTATATGTATGGCCTGTAGTGGAGCTGACACACACACACACACACACACACACACACACACACACACACACACACACACACACACACAATATATACCAATACCAGGACCGCAAAAATGAGGCCAAGAGATCTTGGAAGCTGAAGAGCATTGAAATTGTACCAGTGATAATTGGGGCAACAGGAATGATAAAGAAGAACCTCACTGAATGGAAGAATGAATGATCGTTTTAAGGCCATTTTCCCCGCTAGAGTGGGGGTTAGCCTTGCGGGCCCCATGACAATCATGGTTCCCTGTTTGAGGCAATGTTTTTATGGCCGGATGCCCTTCCTGGCGCCAACCCTTAGTCGCCTCTTACGATGCGCAGGGATACGGTGTACCTATTCTAAACAACGGGTACACACCGGGAAAGAAGAACCTCACTGAGATTTTGAAAACCATCCCCGGGAATATTACCGCAAAATAACTACAACTGCAGGCAATTTGGATTCGGTGACGATCCTGAAAAGAGCCCTTGGAACAAAACTCTGAAAAAGTTGAACAGCTTCATCCATGAACCGTGATCCCTTAACGAAGAGGAGGTGGATACTTTGGGTCCTGGGAGGACTCTGTTCCACCTCCTGAAACCTGCAAATGGAGATAAGAACCAACGACACACACACACACACACACACACACACACACACACACACACACACACAACATAGGACAGGCCTGGGGAAGTGTCGTCGCTTCCGGGACCCTCTAAGTACTAGCGACGCCACAACAGTGGGGTACTTTTCTCACTGCACTCAGCTGGACATATTTTCCTAAGGAGGAATTTCCTCCTCCCCATGGATGCCATGCAATGAGGATTTCCTCCTTTCCCTTCAAATGTTGAGCGTCAAGCAAGGAAGCATCATGTAACATTTTTATAGTCTGGTATGGCTCAGCCGGGATTTGAACCACTTACCTCCCAGATTCAGAACATTCTCTCCAACCATCACACCACCAAGTCTGGTTGTTTTCATATTTGTTGTCATAAATTTTCTGAAGGGTGTGAGGCATTTGATATCATGGTTACACTAGGGTTGCAGTAGTAGCAGATTAGCAGGTAATTGTGTTGATTTATTTGGAAGCAGGGAAGTGCACTCAGCTCACTTATGTTCATTTTGGTGATGGAACTGGTCGGCAGGAAGATTAGCTCAAAAGGCATCCTAAGGAAGTTACGTATGCAGACAATCTGGCAATAGTAGCAAAGAGCAGGCAGGATATGCAGGAAGTGCTGGAGAAGAGAAAAGGGGGGTTTAAAGAGCATCGTCTAAAGATGAGCCGACAGAAGATGGAAGTAATGTGGGTTGGCCAAAAAAAACATCAATTGAACATCAGATTTGAGGGGAAGAAGAAATGGCAGGAAAATACATTTGTGTACCTAGGTGGGTCAGTGACTGGTGATGGTATAAGGTGTAGCGATTGCAGACAGTGGTGAGGCTGTAGCAAGGGCAGGTAATGGTGAGGGTGTGGTGAGTGCATGCAGGAGTGATTATAGGCAGTGTGCTGATGCTGGAGCGAGTGCAGCAAGGGCGAGGCTGGAGTAACTTGTACCATATGACAATATGAGTAACTTGTACCTCTTTTTTATTTTTCTGAAGTAGATCTGATTAAAGGTGAAACATTAAAATGATACATTTTGCCATATTTCGTTGTATTTCCTGCTTCCAAAGGTGCTTCCATACTGCCTCTACCTACCACTTAAAGTTTGGTATTATCAAAATCGGTGAGAGCCACTTCAAATAATAACATCATGTTGTTCTTTTAGG
Source organism: Myxine glutinosa (assembly GCF_964187855.1). Lineage (NCBI taxonomy): Eukaryota > Metazoa > Chordata > Myxini > Myxiniformes > Myxinidae > Myxine > Myxine glutinosa. Next base: position 132,340,982 of record NC_136263.1, read on the forward strand.
TACCGCATTCTGTCTGCAGGGAGCCATGTCGGCCCGGTACACAAAAGGTTGCTCTTAAAGGACAACCCTTCTGCTGCTTTGACTGCACCCGTTGTGCAAATGGGAAGTACTCCAATGAAACAGGTTTGTTCTACTGAAACACAATGTTTATTATTTTCTTTCCGGGAAAGAGGTTCATGTAAAAGCAAGGTAGAACTGTTAGAGGGAAAAACATAAAGGGAATAAAGAAACAGGAAAAGAGGATATGGAGGGGGGGGGGGGGGCAGCATGAAAATGGTTACATTAGGAAAGGTTAATGGGGTTAATATTTCAGTTAATATTTCAAATTAAAGTCAGAATTGGTGGCGCTTCCTTGTTCGAAGTACTGGAGTAAGGAGTCAGACAGAGAGACCATTGACCTGCCTGTGATGTGAGAGCAACAGACCTTGTACGTTGGCTTCAGCACAGGAGATTCAAATGATTTTGAGAACATTCAATTCTCAAAGCGAACCAGGAACATTGGCAAGCGAACCAGGATGCCAGGCTGTCGAATGCAGGAGATATAGCCCAGGAGACAGTCCTATCCTCATGTTTGTGATTGAGGGCCTCTAACCATTGGTGAAAGAGGAATAGAAGCATGTCCAGAGTTGAGTCACTGGGACGGAATTCAAACAGATGGTCAGAGTTCAGACTATTTGAAAACAGGGAAGATTTGACATCGAAAGCGATAATGGATTATTTAGCTTGTAATTGTAAGCGATATCACTGGCCTGTAGTTGGTAGGGTCCGTTTCTGCACCCTTCTTGTGGATGGTAGTGATGATTGCTGACTTGCATGTCGAGAGGAGGCAGCCAAAGGAGGACAGACAGAATAGGGCAGATACAAGGTGAGCAAGCATGGCAGAGCAGAGTTTAAAAACATGGGCACTGATGCCATCTCAGCTCGTTGCCAAAGCAGGATCAAGGCCAGGTAGAACTTTTTCTGCCCTCTCGGGTGAGATGGACACAGAGTCCATTGGACAGTATGTCAGGGTAAGGTGGAAACAGGATGGGTTGTCTACACGAGAATTGGAACCAAAGACAGAGTTGACACATTGGCCATACTTGTTAAAAGTGTCAACAAATACATAATGTTCAGACCTTTTAAAACTACACAAATATAAACACCTACATTGTGATTCACCATTTTATTGAATAATAAAGTCCAGTGGACTTGTGGTTATTGAGGCAGTCTGAACACTTCTCATGTGAAGCCGTAACAATCAATACAACATAATGTGTGGATTTATCAAATTTGTCATATTGTACTTGTCCTTTTTGGATTATACACACATACAAGTGTTCCAAATTTAATTTATTATAAATATTTATATATCCTTTGGTGAGGTTCAGCGTCTGTATTTACTGATGTAACTAGTTATAAATCATTGCATGAAAGCATTGATTAATGGGGATGGAAATCAAAATGATTCTGAGTGACACCATATTTTAAAGAGAAACTAGAAAACATCTGAAAATGTAAACCCTGTCTGCGTCCGTTTGTATTCAGACATCTTCGTCACCTTCTGTCTGCTAAACATGACGAAACAAGTTTTTTTTTAAAACACAAAATTAAAATTGACAATTTTAAGTAGCCTTGAGCATTGAGCTATTGATCTACAAAAAAAACCAGCTTCTAGTTTTTGATTGGTGACCCAATTCTGTGAAGCAATATGCAAATTCTTTAAAAATTCCAAGTCAATCAGATGTGAAAATTGACGATTTTATACAATCTGACCTTTGATATAAAAAAAAACCAAAAAAAAAAAATCAGCTCCTAGCTTTTGATTAGTGAACCAATTAAATGACCCAATATGCAAATTCTTTAAATGTCAGGTCAATCGGGTAAAAATTGGTGATTTTATGCAACCTTGGCCTTTGACCTTTTGATTAAAAAAAACAATTGTTTTCTAGCTTTCGATAAATGAAACAATTCAAAATCCCAATATGCAAATTCTAAATAAATTTTAAAAAGTCAATCGGCTGAAAATTGCCGATTTTATGTGACATGTATGTGACCTTAAACCTTCTGACCTTTTGCCCAAATTATTAATTTGCCTTCTCCATATTCTCATAATAAAGTTTCATTGAAAATTTGATAACAAAACTCAAATGGTAAATTGAAATTTCAGGGCACTTGGATGAAAATTGATGATTTTATGTGATGCTGACCTTTGACCCTTTGACAAAATTAGGAATTTGTCTTCGCCATATTATCATAATAAAGCTTTGTTGAAAATTTGATGACAAAACCCAAATGGTAAAAAAGTTATGGCCCGGACAGGCACAAACACACACCACGCGGACACACACACACACACACACACACACACACACAGACACACAGACACACAGACACACAGACACACACACAGACAGACAGACACACCCGTACCCACACACACAGGGACGTTCACACACACACATACACACACACACAGTAGTGATTGCAAAACCCCGTCTCCTGCTGCGTGGGGGGGGGGGGGGGGGGGGGGGTAATTATTTGGATTACCCTGGATTACCCAGTAACTAATATTTATTAACCCCACTTCTTGTAGGTCAGAGGGACTGTTGCTCCATTTCATAAAGGGTGAACGAAGCCAATTAAGAGACGAATCCTGGTACTTCAAAAATAGTTTACTGGTGCCATCAATTGGCACCTTCGGCAAGAAGATTTTGCATCGCTAAAAGTTATTAGTGAGTCAGCTGGGTTTGTATCATCATTGATGGGATAGCACAGAGGTATGCTCGCCCGCTCTGTGAGCTGTCTGGCCTGGGTTCGAATCTAGGCCTAGCTATAAATTGAAACAAGTCAGGAGACGACGATGGTTCACGAGCGAGCGGTATTCAATGACAAAGGACGGACTATAACCGAAACAGGCCCCGACAGGCCAGGCCTGGAAATGTCAAAACGAAGGTTACTGACCTTGAAATGAGATATAAAATTATGTATAATCAGTTATGAGGTTAGTTAGCTACACAATACCGAAAATTCGGTGAAAAATGAAATGAAAGAAATAATAATAATAATATAAATAAATAAATTTTAAAAAAGAAAAAAAGAAAAACCGAGCTACGTGGGGCTAGACACATGACATTGGCCGAACCAAATATGGAAACCCCTGTCAGATTCCACCAAACCCATCGGAGAAGATGTAGCTTGAACTCGATTACCCCCTAAAAAGACATCTTTTTCGGGCGTGGCTCCGCCCACAATGGGCACAATACGCCCACTCTAGGCAGGACACAACTAGCTCATGATATCAACCTCCCACCCAAGTTTAATCAAGATCGGATGATATCATCGGGTAGTTATGCTGCGGAAAGACAGACACACCTATTTTACTATTTACTCCAGGCCTATTTTACTCCAGGGGGTCCCAGGATTACCCACCCAAAATTTCGTTGCGATCGGTTCAGCCGTTTTTGCGGTACCTGTGAACAGACAGACAGACATTTGGTGAATTCTAGTAAGATATTACTTTTGTTCTTTTTTATTTGAACCAACCATTTATTGTTTACTGCCATATGTATGCAACCAAGGCCTGTTAACCCAAACATGCAAAGAAACCTTGTAATGCCAACATGTTGAACACTTATTAACACCTGTTTCTAACATATTATTTTTGCTTTATATTTTTCATCTGTTAATTAAAAAAAAAAAAATCAATATTCATTTAATTGTCATTTCAAAATGTTCCCTCTTTTTCCTTTTATAAGGTTCTTCAAACTGCTTCGACTGCCCATTAAACTTCTGGTCAAGTGATTTCCGAGACACCTGCCTACCCATTCCGAAGGAATTCCTGGCTTTTACAAACCCATTGACCATCATTCTTTTAGCATTTGCTCTTCTTGGTTTTGCTGTCACAGTTGCAATGGGGTTTCTGGTGTTTCTGCATCGACAACTACCCATAGTGAAGAACACAGGACATTTGGTACTTGGTTTGCAGTTGTTGAGTCTTTCCGGTTGTTTTGGTAGTCTCTTGTTGTTTGTTGGGAAACCAAACAATACAATGTGCCAATTGCAGGAAGTTTTTATCTGCACAAGCCTGACTATTTCAGTTGCTTGCTTGATTCAGGTGCTCACATATTTGACCATTCATGAGAAAGGTGAAGTATTTCATAAAAGGATAACATCAGAAACGCATAGTTTCCTAGAAATGTAAATAAATTAATAGGCTGAATCTATATGGGTAAGTAGGGGAAAAAAAAGGGGTGTGGGGTGTTTAGAGGAACTTCTCGTAATAATGGAATTAGGATTTAATGTTTCTCGGAATTAATGGCGTGCACGACATTTTAATTAAAGTGATGAAGCCGCTTCAATATTTGGCTTTGTCTGTCCGTCAAAAATGAAGAAGATGGGCTTTTCTAAGCCACCGTGTTTAATTTTAGAGGGTTCTAAAGGGTAATTCTGATGGGTTATAGAGGTTAATTCTAAAGCATAATTTTAAAGGGTAATTATAAAGGGCTATTCTGAAGGGTAATTATAAAGACTAATTCTAAAGGGTAATTATAAAGGGCTATTCTAAAGACTAATTCTAAAGACTAATTCTAAAGACTAATTCTAAAGATTAATTCTAAAGACTAATTCAAAAGGGTAATTCTAAAGGGTAATTGTAAAGACCAATTCTAAAGACTAATTCTGAAGAATAATTCTAAAGACTAATTCTAAAGGGTAATTATAATGGGTAATTATAAATGGTATTTATAAATGGTAATTCTAAAGGGTAATTCTAAAGGGTAATTCTAAAGACCAATTTTAAAGACTAATTCTGAAGACGAATTCTAAAGACTAATTCTAAAGGGTAATTATAATGGGTAATTATAAATGGTAATTATAAAGGGTAATTCTAAAGGGTAATTCTAAAGGGTAATTCTGAAGACGAATTCTAAAGACTAATTCTAAAGGGTAATTATAATGGATAATTATAAATGGTAATTATAAAGCGTAATTCTAATGGGTAATTCTAAAGGGTAATTCTGAAGACGAATTCTAAAGGGTAATTATAATGGGTAATTATAAAGGGTAATTATAAAGGGTAATTATAAAGGGTAATTATAAAGGCTAATTCTAAAGGGTAATTCTAAAGGGTAATTCAAAAGGGTAATTCTGATGGGTTATAGAGGTTAATTCTGAAGCATAATTTTAAAGGGTAATTATAAAGGGCTATTCCAAAGACTAATTCTAAAGACTAATTCGAAAGGGTAATTCAAAAGGGTAATTCTAAAGGGTAATTCTAAAGGGTAATTCTAAAGGGTAATTCTAAAGACTCATTCTAAAGACTAATTCTAAAGACTAATTCTAAAGGGTATTTATAATGTGTAATTATAAAGGGTAATTATAAAGGGTAATTCTAAAGGGTAATTATAAAGGGTAATTCTAAAGGGTAATTCTGAAGACTAATTCTAAAGGGTAATTATAAAGGGTAATTCTAAAGGGTAATTCTAAAGGGTAATTCTAAAGGGTAATTTTGAAGGGTTCTGAAGAGTAATTCTAAAGACTAATTCCAAAGACTAATTCCAAAGACTAATTAAAAGGGTAATTATAAAGGATAATTAGAAAGGGTAATTATAAAGGGTAATTATAAAGGGTAATTATAAAGGGTAATTCTAAAGGGTAATTCTAAAGTGTAATTCCAAAGGGTAATTCCAAAAGGTAATTCCAAAGACTAATTCCAAAGACTAATTCTGAAGACTAATTCCAAAGACTAATTCCAAAGGGTAATTCAAAAGTGTAATTCTGAAGGGTAATTCTAAAGGGTAATTCTAAAGACTAATTCTAAATACTAATTCTGAAGACTAATTATAAAGACTAATTCTAAAGGGTATTTATAATGGGTAATTATATAGGGTAATTCTAAAGGGTAATGATAAAGGGTAATTCTAAAGGGTAATTCTAAAGGTTAATTCTGAAGACTAATTCTAAAGGGTAATTACAAAGGGTAATTAAAAAGGGTAATTATAAAGGGTAATTCTAAAGGGTATTTCTAAAGGGTAATTCTAAAGGGTAATTCTCAAGGGTAATTCTAAAGGGTAATTCTGAAGACTAATTCCAAAGACTAATTCCAAAGACTAATTATAAAGGGTAATTATAAAGGATAATTATAAAGGGTAATTATAAAGGGTAATTCTAAAGGGTAATTCTAAAGACGAATTCCAAAGACTAATTCCAAAGACTAATTCTAAAGGGTAATTATAAAGGGCTATTCTTAAGGGCAATTCTGATGGGTTGTAGAGGTTAATTCTAAAGCATAATTTTAAAGGGTAATTATAAAGGGCTATTCTAAAGGGTAATTATAAAGACTAATTCTAAAGGGTAATTATAAAGGGCTATTCTAAAGGGTAATTATAAAGACTAATTCTAAAGGGTAATTATAAAGGGCTATTCTAAAGGGTAATTCTGATGGGTTATAGAGGTTAATTCTAAAGCATAATTTTAAAGGGTAATTATAAAGGGCTATTCTGAAGGGTAATTATAAAGACTAATTCTAAAGGGTGATTATAAAGGGCTATTCTAAAGACTAATTCTAAAGACTAATTCTAAAGACTAATTCTAAAGATTAATTCTAAAGACTAATTCAAAAGGGTAATTCTAAAGGGTAATTGTAAGGACCAATTCTAAAGACTAATTCTGAAGAATAATTCTAAAGACTAATTCTAAAGGGTAATTATAATGGGTAATTATAAATGGTAATTATAAATGGTAATTCTAAAGGGTAATTCTAAAGGGTAATTCTAAAGACCAATTTTAAAGACTAATTCTGAAGACGAATTCTAAAGACTAATTCTAAAGGGTAATTATAATGGGTAATTATAAATGGTAATTATAAAGGGTAATTCTAAAGGGTAATTCTAAAGGGTAATTCTGAAGACGAATTCTAAAGACTAATTCCAAAGGGTAATTATAATGGGTAATTATAAATGGTAATTATAAAGCATAATTCTAATGGGTAATTCTAAAGGGTAATTCTGAAGACGAATTCTAAAGGGTAATTATATTGGGTAATTATAAAGGGTAATTATAAAGGGTAATTATAAAGGGTAATTATAAAGGCTAATTCTAAAGGGTAATTCTAAAGGGTAATTCAAAAGGGTAATTCTGATGGGTTATAGAGGTTAATTCTGAAGCATAATTTTAAAGGGTAATTATAAAGGGCTATTCCAAAGACTAATTCTAAAGACTAATTCGAAAGGGTAATTCAAAAGGGTAATTCTAAAGGGTAATTCTAAAGGGTAATTCTAAAGGGTAATTCTAAAGACTCATTCTAAAGACTAATTCTAAAGACTAATTCTAAAGGGTATTTATAATGTGTAATTATAAAGGGTAATTATAAAGGGTAATTCTAAAGGGTAATTATAAAAGGTAATTCTAAAGGGTAATTCTGAAGACTAATTCTAAAGGGTAATTATAAAGGGTAATTCTAACGGGTAATTCTAAAGGGTAATTCTAAAGGGTAATTTTGAAGGGTTCTGAAGAGTAATTCTAAAGACTAATTCCAAAGACTAATTCCAAAGACTAATTAAAAGGGTAATTATAAAGGATAATTAGAAAGGGTAATTATAAAGGGTAATTATAAAGGGTAATTATAAAGGGTAATTCTAAAGGGTAATTCTAAAGGGTAATTCCAAAGGGTAATTCCAAAAGGTAATTCCAAAGACTAATTCCAAAGACTAATTCTGAAGACTAATTCCAAAGACTAATTCCAAAGGGTAATTCAAAAGTGTAATTCGGAAGGGTAATTCTAAAGGGTAATTCTAAAGACTAATTCTAAAGACTAATTCTGAAGACTAATTATAAAGACTAATTCTAAAGGGTATTTATAATGGGTAATTATATAGGGTAATTCTAAAGGGTAATGATACAGGGTAATTCTAAAGGGTAATTCTAAAGGTTAATTCTGAAGACTAATTCTAAAGGGTAATTACAAAGTGTAATTAAAAAGGGTAATTATAAAGGGTAATTCTAAAGGGTATTTCTAAAGGGTAATTCTAAAGGGTAATTCTCAAGGGTAATTCTAAAGGGTAATTCTAAAGACTAATTCCAAAGACTAATTCCAAAGACTAATTATAAAGGGTAATTATAAAGGATAATTATAAAGGGTAATTATAAAGGGTAATTCTAAAGGGTAATTCTAAAGACGAATTCCAAAGACTAATTCCAAAGACTAATTCTAAAGGGTAATTATAAAGGGCTATTCTTAAGGGCAATTCTGATGGGTTGTAGAGGTTAATTCTAAAGCATAATTTTAAAGGGTAATTATAAAGGGCTATTCTAAAGGGTAATTATAAAGACTAATTCTAAAGGGTAATTATAAAGGGCTATTCTAAAGGGTAATTATAAAGACTAATTCTAAAGGGTAATTATAAAGGGCTATTCTAAAGGGTAATTCTGATGGGTTATAGAGGTTAATTCTAAAGCATAATTTTAAAGGGTAATTATAAAGGGCTATTCTGAAGGGTAATTATAAAGACTAATTCTAAAGGGTAATTATAAAGGGCTATTCTAAAGACTAATTCTAAAGACTAATTCTAAAGACTAATTCTAAAGATTAATTCTAAAGACTAATTCAAAAGGGTAATTCTAAAGGGTAATTGTAAAGACCAATTCTAAAGACTAATTCTGAAGAATAATTCTAAAGACTAATTCTAAAGGGTAATTATAATGGGTAATTATAAATGGTAATTATAAATGGTAATTCTAAAGGGTAATTCTAAAGGGTAATTCTAAAGACCAATTTTAAAGACTAATTCTGAAGACGAATTCTAAAGACTAATTCTAAAGGGTAATTATAATGGGTAATTATAAATGGTAATTATAAAGGGTAATTCTAAAGGGTAATTCTAAAGGGTAATTCTGAAGACGAATTCTAAAGACTAATTCTAAAGGGTAATTATAATGGGTAATTATAAATGGTAATTATAAAGCGTAATTCTAATGGGTAATTCTAAAGGGTAATTCTGAAGACGAATTCTAAAGGGTAATTATATTGGGTAATTATAAAGGGTAATTATAAAGGGTAATTATAAAGGGTAATTATAAAGGCTAATTCTAAAGGGTAATTCTAAAGGGTAATTCAAAAGGGTAATTCTGATGGGTTATAGAGGTTAATTCTGAAGCATAATTTTAAAGGGTAATTATAAAGGGCTATTCCAAAGACTAATTCTAAAGACTAATTCGAAAGGGTAATTCAAAAGGGTAATTCTAAAGGGTAATTCTAAAGGGTAATTCTAAAGGGTAATTCTAAAGACTCATTCTAAAGACTAATTCTAAAGACTAATTCTAAAGGGTATTTATAATGTGTAATTATAAAGGGTAATTATAAAGGGTAATTCTAAAGGGTAATTATAAAAGGTAATTCTAAAGGGTAATTCTGAAGACTAATTCTAAAGGGTAATTATAAAGGGTAATTCTAACGGGTAATTCTAAAGGGTAATTCTAAAGGGTAATTTTGAAGGGTTCTGAAGAGTAATTCTAAAGACTAATTCCAAAGACTAATTCCAAAGACTAATTAAAAGGGTAATTATAAAGGATAATTAGAAAGGGTAATTATAAAGGGTAATTATAAAGGGTAATTATAAAGGGTAATTCTAAAGGGTAATTCTAAAGGGTAATTCCAAAGGGTAATTCCAAAAGGTAATTCCAAAGACTAATTCCAAAGACTAATTCTGAAGACTAATTCCAAAGACTAATTCCAAAGGGTAATTCAAAAGTGTAATTCGGAAGGGTAATTCTAAAGGGTAATTCTAAAGACTAATTCTAAAGACTAATTCTGAAGACTAATTATAAAGACTAATTCTAAAGGGTATTTATAATGGGTAATTATATAGGGTAATTCTAAAGGGTAATGATACAGGGTAATTCTAAAGGGTAATTCTAAAGGTTAATTCTGAAGACTAATTCTAAAGGGTAATTACAAAGTGTAATTAAAAAGGGTAATTATAAAGGGTAATTCTAAAGGGTATTTCTAAAGGGTAATTCTAAAGGGTAATTCTCAAGGGTAATTCTAAAGGGTAATTCTAAAGACTAATTCCAAAGACTAATTCCAAAGACTAATTATAAAGGGTAATTATAAAGGATAATTATAAAGGGTAATTATAAAGGGTAATTCTAAAGGGTAATTCTAAAGACGAATTCCAAAGACTAATTCCAAAGACTAATTCTAAAGGGTAATTATAAAGGGCTATTCTTAAGGGCAATTCTGATGGGTTGTAGAGGTTAATTCTAAAGCATAATTTTAAAGGGTAATTATAAAGGGCTATTCTAAAGGGTAATTATAAAGACTAATTCTAAAGGGTAATTATAAAGGGCTATTCTAAAGGGTAATTATAAAGACTAATTCTAAAGGGTAATTATAAAGGGCTATTCTAAAGGGTAATTCTGATGGGTTATAGAGGTTAATTCTAAAGCATAATTTTAAAGGGTAATTATAAAGGGCTATTCTGAAGGGTAATTATAAAGACTAATTCTAAAGGGTAATTATAAAGGGCTATTCTAAAGACTAATTCTAAAGACTAATTCTAAAGACTAATTCTAAAGATTAATTCTAAAGACTAATTCAAAAGGGTAATTCTAAAGGGTAATTGTAAAGACCAATTCTAAAGACTAATTCTGAAGAATAATTCTAAAGACTAATTCTAAAGGGTAATTATAATGGGTAATTATAAATGGTAATTATAAATGGTAATTCTAAAGGGTAATTCTAAAGGGTAATTCTAAAGACCAATTTTAAAGACTAATTCTGAAGACGAATTCTAAAGACTAATTCTAAAGGGTAATTATAATGGGTAATTATAAATGGTAATTATAAAGGGTAATTCTAAAGGGTAATTCTAAAGGGTAATTCTGAAGACGAATTCTAAAGACTAATTCTAAAGGGTAATTATAATGGGTAATTATAAATGGTAATTATAAAGCGTAATTCTAATGGGTAATTCTAAAGGGTAATTCTAAAGGGTAATTCTAAAGGGTAATTCTGAAGACGAATTCTAAAGGGTAATTATAATGGGTAATTATAAAGGGTAATTATAAAGGGTAATTATAAAGGGTAATTATAAAGGCTAATTATAAAGGCTAATTCTAAAGGGTAATTCAAAAGGGTAATTCTGATGGGTTATAGAGGTTAATTCTGAAGCATAATTTTAAAGGGTAATTATAAAGGGCTATTCCAAAGACTAATTCTAAAGACTAATTCGAAAGGGTAATTCAAAAGGGTAATTCTAAAGGGTAATTCTAAAGGGTAATTCTAAAGGGTAATTCTAAAGACTCATTCTAAAGACTAATTCTAAAGACTAATTCTAAAGGGTATTTATAATGTGTAATTATAAAGGGTAATTATAAAGGGTAATTCTAAAGGGTAATTATAAAGGGTAATTCTAAAGGGTAATTCTGAAGACTAATTCTAAAGGGTAATTATAAAGGGTAATTATAAAGGGTAATTCTAAAGGGTAATTCTAAAGGGTAATTTTGAAGGGTTCTGAAGAGTAATTCTAAAGACTAATTCCAAAGACTAATTTCAAAGACTCATTAAAAGGGTAATTATAAAGGATAATTATAAAGGGTAATTATAAAGGGTAATTATAAAGGGTAATTATAAAGGGTAATTCTAAAGGGTAATTCTAAAGGGTAATTCCAAAGGGCAATTCCAAAAGGTAATTCCAAAGACTAATTCCAAAGACTAATTCTGAAGACTAATTCCAAAGACTAATTCCAAAGGGTAATTCAAAAGTGTAATTCTGAAGGGTAATTCTAAAGGGTAATTCTAAAGACTAATTCTAAAGACTAATTCTGAAGACTAATTATAAAGACTAATTCTAAAGGGTATTTATAATGGGTAATTATATAGGGTAATTCTAAAGGGTAATGATAAAGGGTAATTCTAAAGGGTAATTCTAAAGGTTAATTCTGAAGACTAATTCTAAAGGGTAATTACAAAGGGTAATTAAAAAGGGTAATTATAAAGGGTAATTCTGAAGGATATTTCTAAAGGGTAATTCTAAAGGGTAATTCTAAAGGGTAATTCTAAAGGGTAATTCTAAAGACTAATTCCAAAGACTAATTCCAAAGACTAATTATAAAGGGTAATTATAAAGGATAATTATAAAGGGTAATTATAAAGGGTAATTCTAAAGGGTAATTCTAAAGACGAATTCCAAAGACTAATTCCAAAGACTAATTCTAAAGGGTAATTATAAAGGGCTATTCTTAAGGGCAATTCTGATGGGTTGTAGAGGTTAATTCTAAAGCATAATTTTAAAGGGTAATTATAAAGGGCTATTCTAAAGGGTAATTATATAGACTAATTCTAAAGGGTAATTATAAAGGGCTATTCTAAAGGGTAATTCTGATGGGTTATAGAGGTTAATTCTAAAGCATAATTTTAAAGGGTAATTACAAAGGGCTATTCTAAAGACTAATTCTAAAGACTAATTCCAAAGGGTAATTCAAAAGGGTAATTCTAAAGGGTAATTCTAAAGGGTAATTCTAAAGGGTAATTCTAAAGACTCATTCTAAAGACTAATTCTGAAGACTAATTCTAAAGACTAATTCTAAAGGGTATTTCTAATGTGTAATTATAAAGGGTAATTATAAAGGGTAATTCTAAAGGGTAATTCTAAAAGGTAATCCTAAAGGGTAATTCTGAAGACTAATTCTAAAGGGTAATTATAAAGGGTAATTCTAAAGGGTAATTCTAAAGGGTAATTTTGAAGGGTTCTGAAGAGTAATTCTAAAGACTAATTCCAAAGACTAATTCCAAAGACTAAGTATAAAGGGTAATTATAAAGGATAATTATAAAGGGTAATTCTAAAGGGTAATTTTAAAGGGTAATTCTAAAGGGTAATTCTAAAGGGTAATTCCAAAGGGTAATTCCAAAGACTAATTCCAAAGACTAATTCCAAAGACTAATTCCAAAGACTAATTCCAAAGACTAATTCCAAAGGGTAATTCAAAAGGGTAATTCTAAAAGGGTAATTCTAAAGGGTAATTCTAAAGGGTAATTCTAAAGACTAATTCTGAAGACTAATTCTAAAGACTAATTCTAAAGGGTATTTATAATGGGTAATTATAAAGGGTAATTATAAAGGGTAATTCTAAAGGGTATTTCTAAAGGGTAATTCTAAAGGGTAATTCTAAAGGGTAATTCTAAAGGGTAATTCTAAAGACTAATTCCAAATACGAATTCCAAAGACTAATTATAAAGGGTAATTATAAAGGATAATTATAAAGGGTAATTATAAAGGGTAATTATAAAGGGTAATTCCAAAGACTAATTCCAAAGACTAATTCCAAAGACTAATTCTAAAGGGTAATTATAAAGGGCTATTCTAAAGGGTAATTCTGATGGGTTATAGAGGTTAATTCTAAAGCATAATTTTAAAGGGTAATTATAAAGGGCTATTCTAAAGGGTAATTATAAAGACTAATTCTAAAGGGTAATTATAAAGGGCTTCTTTTTTTTTTTTCTTTTTTTTGTATACAAGATCGAGGCTCGTGAAAGAGCTAACATTAATCACACAAAAAGACAAACCGACACACAAAACACAAAAAACAAGGGGAGCGGCAGACAAGATGGGGAGAGAGGGGGAAGGACACAAAAGAGAGGGGGACGAGGGGGAAGGACACAAACACAACATTTGAGAGCAGGGACATCGGGAGGACTTGGGGGGAGGTGGGAGAGGATTAAAACATATGAACACTGCAAGGACTCTGGGGTGAATTACCGGGGGTAGAAAAGATCAAGGTTTTCGATGGGGGAAGATAAGAGATGGTGGTGAACAGCTGTTTTAAAGACCTGGAGGGAGGAGTGGGATTGAAGGGAGTGGGGGAGTTTGTTCCAGAGGCGGGAGAAAAGGGGAATGAAAGAGTGACGGTGAGCAGAGAGCCTAGACTTTGGCAGTTTAACCATAAGAGGGTTGCAGGCAGATCTTGTGCGACCTGAAGGAATATTGGGGGGACAGAGCACAGAGAGAGCTGGGGGAGCAAGGCCGGAGAGGAGTCGGTAGAAGACAGAAAGACCACCAACCTGCCTGCGGTGAGTGAGTGAAAGGCCCTCGGCGTTGACTACATCGCAGGAGATTCCAATGATTCTGAAAGCTTTGGCCTCAACAGCGTGAAGCCGAGCAAGGTGTGAGGCGGGAGCACCAGCCCAGAGGGGGGAACAGTATTCCATTGAGCTGCGGATGAAAGCCTTGTATGTGGTGAGGAGCTCAGGTGTGCCAAGGAAGGACTTCGCACGACGGAGGATGCCCAGTCGGCGACTGGCTTTGGAGGCCAGCTTGGAAATGTGGTTTTCCCAAGAAAGATCATGGCAGATAGTGAGACCCAAAAGCTTGAGCGACAGAACTTCTTGGAGAGGATTGTTGAGACAGTAGATGGGAGGGTTGTCCAGTCGGTCCTTTCGGAGAGACATTGTAAGAGTGTGAGATTTGTCAGGATTGAAAGACATGTTCCACCTCTATTCATGACATTCGTATTCATGACTTCTATTCATTCCACAGACATGCTATTCTAAAGGGTAATTCTGATGGGTTATAGAGGTTAATTCTAGAGCATAATTTCAAAGGGTAATTATAAAGGGCTATTCCAAAGACTAATTCTAAAGACTAATTCTAAAGGGTAATTCAAAAGGGTAATTCTAAAGGGTAATTCTAAAGACTCATTCTGAAGACTAATTCTGAAGACTAATTCTAAAGACTAATTCTGAAGACTAATTCTGAAGACTAATTCTAAAGGGAATTTATAAAGTGTAATTATAAAGGGTAATTATAAAGGGTAATTCTAAAGGGTAATTCTAAAAGGTAATTCTAAAGGGTAATTCTGAAGACTAATTCTAAAGGGTAATTATAAAGGGTAATTATAAAGGGTAATTCTAAAGGGTAATTCTAAAGGGTAATTCTAAAGGGTAATTCTAAAGGGTAATTTTGAACGGTTCTGAAGAGTAATTCTAAAGACGAATTCCAAAGACTAGTTAGAAAGACTAATTATACAGGGTAATTATAAAGGATAATTATACAGGGTAATTATAAAAGGTAATTATAAAGGGTAATTATAAAGGGTAATTCTAAAGGGTAATTCTAAAGGGTAATTCCAAAGGGTAATTCCAAAAGGTAATTCCAAAGGGTAATTCTAAAGGGTAATTCTAAAGGGTAATTCTAAAGACTAATTGCAAAGACTAATTCCAAAGACTAATTCTAAAGGGTATTAAAAAAAAAAACACCTTTAGAGGCCATTTTCCCCGCAAAGCGGGGGTTGGCCTTTTTCGGGAACCGTGGTTGTTGTTGTTTTTCGGTCCCCTTTTTGAAGCAATGTTTTACGGCCAGCCAAAGGGTAATTCTAAAGGGTAATTCTAAAGGCTAATTCTGAAGACTAATTCTAAAGGGTAATTATAAAGGGTAATTCTAAAGGGTAATTATAAAGGGTAATTCTAAAGGGTATTTCTAAAGGGTAATTCGAAAGGGTAATTCTAAAGGGTAATTCTAAAGACTAATTCCAAAGTCTAATTCCAAAGACTAATTATAAAGGGTAATTATAAAGGGTAATTATAAAGGGTAATTATAAAGGGTAATTCTAAAGGGTAATTCTAAAGGGTAATTCCAAAGGGTAATTCTAAAGGGTATTTATAAAGGGTAATTCCAAAGAGTAATTCCAAAGGGTAATTCCAAAGGGTAATTCCAAAGACTAATTCCAACGACTAATTCTAAAGACTAATTCCAAAGACTAATTCTGAAGGGTAATTCTAAAGGGTAATTCCAAAGGGTAATTCTAAAGGGTAATTATAAAGGGTAATTCCAAAGAGTAATTCCAAAGGGTAATTCTAAAGGGTAATTCTAAAGACTAATTGCAAAGACTAATTCCAAAGACTAATTATAAAGGGTAATTATAAAGGATAATTATAAAGGGTAATTATAAAGGGTAATTATAAAGGGTAATTCTCAAGGGTAATTCCAAAGGGTAATTCTAAAGGGTAATTATAAAGGGTAATTCCAAAGAGTAATTCCAAAGGGTAATTCCAAAGGGTAATTCCAAAGACTAATTCCAACGACTAATTCTAAAGACTAATTCCAAAGACTAATTCTGAAGGGTAATTCTAAAGAGTAATTCTAAAGGGTATTTCTAAAGGGTAATTCTAAAGACTAATTCTAAAGGGTAAGTCTAAATGGTAATTCTAAAGGGTATTTCTAAAGAGTAATTCTAAAGTCTAATTCTAAAGACTAATTCTAAAGGGTAATTCTGAAGGTTAATTATAAAGGGTAATTATAAAGGGTAATTCTAAAGGGTAATTCTGAAGCTTAATTTCAAAGCGTATTTCTAAAGGGCAATTACCATGCACTCGCGAAGCGAAATGCAGGGTTAAGCATACGTGTGCCGTGTGCTGCACATGTCTGCATTTAAAAAAAATCATTTTCTCATCAACCGTTGGTCCGATTGACACAAAAAAAATTTGCATAGAAACGCCTCCGCCTGTATAATTTTTTTATTCATAATGGTGACGTCATAGGTCATGTGGTACGGACGCCATCTTGGAAAAACATTACACCTCTATCTCCAAATCTGCTCAATGGAAAAAAAATTGAAACATTGCTCATTGTCAAGTACTCACCATGGGGAATAAAATACGTTGATGGTGATGTCATTGGTGCCTTAATTATGACGTCATAATTCGCCAAGTACAATGCTTGATCTGATCAGTATGAATAAAACAAAAATCCCTCTGCAACTGTTAGTCCGAAGGACACAAAATTTTCAGAATATGTGCAGCTCCTCCTGTATAATTTTTAAATGATAATTATAATGTCATAGGTCATGTGGTACAGACGCCATCTTGGAAAAAATCGAAAAAAGTTGCACCTCTATATCTCCGAAACCGCTCCATGGAACAAACTCAAACATGGCTCATTGTCAAGTACTCCCCTTGGGAAATAAGATATTTTAATGATGATGTCATCAGTGCCTACGTTATGACGTTATAATTCGACAAGTACAAAACTTCATCCGATCAAGATTAAGTTTCTTGAGCATCATGTAGGCATAAATTGGTGGAGAAAAAAAAATATATGATGTCATCGGCCACGTGTTTCAGCTGCCATATTGGAAAAACCGAAAAAATTCACCTCTATATCTCCGAAAGCGCTGCATAGAAAAAATTGAGACATGGCTCATTGTCAAGAACTCTCCATGTGGAATAACATCTGTTAATGATGATGTCATAGGTTCCTCTATTATGACGTCATAATTCGACAAGTACAAAACTTCATCCGATCAAGATGAAATTTCTTGAGCATAATCTCGGGATAAATTGGTGGAGAAAAAAATAATGATGACGTCATCGGTCACATGGTTCGGCCGCCATATTTGTTTTAACACAAAAGCCTCAAAAACCACTGAAAACATCTTGGTGAGGGTCTGCAATCTCTGATTGCTCTTTGTTGTTCTAAAATGTTTTTGATCCCTCGTATTCAGTTATTTAAAGAGGATGCTCAACAGTACCCATTTCTGTTTCTTTCTTTTTAAAGTCTGCAGCTTTTTGGTTGCTCATGTTCGTATTCCTCTTCATGTGATTAGTATGCGATTTTGGTTGCTGCTGTTTATTTATTTTTCACTTTGTATTTGTCGGTGTGGCTGTGGTTTTATTAGCCCCCATTGGACTTAGTCCGAAACAGTGGCTTATGGATTGGGTTTCGTTCGCCCGTCCCTCCGCAACCATATCTTGGAGATGTATGGACCAATTTTGTTCATACTTTGCAGAAAGACAATACATGATGGTATACATATGCACATCATTTTGTTTCACGATGCGATCAGAGATTGCCGACTGGTAGACTGGTGGCCATTTTAGTTGTAAAAAACTTGATATTGACCACGTCCTCAACCATTTCTCAGACATGCATTTACCAATCCTGTTCAACCTTGGCACACAGATAAATCTTGATGGTTTCCATATTATACATGTCATTTTCTTTCGAGATCAGATCCAAGATGGCCGACTGGCGACCATATTGTTACTAAATGTGTCTCCAACCATTGCTCGACATGCATGGACTGATTTTTGTCAAACTTGGCACAAAGACAATACATGAGTATACACATGCAGAAGATGTTGTTTTGTAATCTGACTGAAGATGGCCGACTGACGGCCTTTAACTCAGTACAGCAAAATTACTAAAACCACTGGGGCTATAACATTTTATGTCTTTTTTACTTCCGCCAGGGAGCATTTGCATTCAAATGCATTTGCATGCATTCGATCGTGTCCGTCCGTGTGTGTGTGTGTGTGTGTGTGTGTGTGTGTGTGTGTGTGTGTGTGTGTGTATGTGTGTTCGTGTGTTCGTGTGTTCGTGTGTTTGTGAACAAGATATCTGGAAAAGTTCTGAACGGATTTGGATGAGAGTTGTTGGGAAGATTGCCCTTGGGATAAGGAAGAATTGATTAGTTTTTGGTGAAGCTCAGGATATTATTCCGGATCCAGGAATTTTTTGAATGATTTTTTTTACCATTGGAAGATAGGGCTCAGCAGTGGCCACCCACGGTGGGAGTGTGCGCTCTACTGAGTGGCGTTCTAGTTCTTCTTGTTGTTTTTTTGTTAGTAATGTCAATTATGGAGCTTGAGAATAAATAACGCCCTGGCAGGAACATTGGTTCTGATGAATAGGTCAAATCAGTTGTATAAATGCCAAACACTCAACATGCCAAAGTCGATGTATATAGCTTTTCTGGAAGCCTTGAAAGATGTGTGTTATAAAAGAAAGTTTTAAACGAAATTACACAATACAATACCTTCATTTTGTCTTCTTAAATGTTATAGAAATGCAGGACTCAGCACAATTATCCTCGAAGCTATTCTTGCTCAATAATTATGGGCCATTGTTTGTTACTGTTGGACCATCCTTGATCATCACTTTTGGATGGGTTTTCCTTGGAGCTTCCAAGTCCCACAATAAGTTTGAAATGTCTCTTGGTGTAATTAATGTGGAATGTTATCGAAGATCAGTAGTTTGGCCTGTTTGTGCCACAACCTATTTGGGAATTCTCGTACTTGCTTGTCTTTGTTTAGCCCTAAAGGCGAAAAGGTCTTGCTCGACCTGCAATGAGCCCAAATTAATAATGTTCAGCATGATCAGCTGCCTCATCGTGGTCTTGGCATTTGTTCCAGCATACAACAGCACCCATGGAAAGTTCAAAGTTGCTACTGAAATGTTTGCCATAATTGCCGTAGCTTATGGACTTTTGGGTTGTATATTTTTGCCAAAGTGTTATGTCATTCTTCTTAAAGCTAAACAAACATGGTACTTGCCATGATGATAATCAAAGAATATATTTTAGTCAGGGCCCTTAGGGATATTTTGGGGCCGTTTGGTTCAAATTCTTCCAAAAGCACCAAATTTGGCCCAGATGTTGCCCATGCCATACTCTTTCGATTTTTGACGGGCGCCAAGACGGGCGCCCCCCCCGGGGGGGCCCATATTGGCGAAATACTAAATGGCCGCCACCCGGATTAGAGGAAAATCAGTTAAATAACCAAAAGGGTTGGAATCATGTATGATACCACTTTTCATGGGTTTTCGAGGTGGAGGAATCCAATTATGATGTTATTTTGATGATTCGAGGTCAAGGTCAACCCTCAAGGTCATCTTAAAAAAAAACAAAAAAAAAACCACCTTTAGAGGCCATTTTTCCCCGCAAAGCGAGGGTTGGCCTTTTTCGGGAACCGTGGTTGTTGTTGTTTTTCGGTCCCCTATTTGAAGCAATGTTTTACGGCCGGATGCCCTTCCTGACGCCAACCCTTTTTGCCGCCTTTAACGACAAACAGGGAATTACCAGTGAACTGGTACTCAAGGTCATCTTAAAGGTCATTTTTGAGTCAAACATGTCGGTTTTTGAGTTCTTTGTCAAGATTTACGCGAGGTTCACCATTTTATGTTTCTGGGTTGGGTAATCGAACTCTGACCTTATTTTTGACAATTAGAGGAAATATTTACATGTCTATTTCCTAATTTTCAGGCATATGCAGTTCATCAGTCTAATTACAAAGGTACGGATTTTGATGTTTTATGAACTGTATGCCATATCCTTGTGTTTAATTTTTGTGCGATCATGATCCGGGTTCATGTATACATGATTGTATACATGTCATAAATATGACGTCATAGGTCATGTGACCTGGCGGCCATTTTGGATTTTATGAAAACCTTAAAAATGGATCCCTGCCTTCATTTTTCGATCGATTCATTTTGAACTTTGACCACTCATAGTACGCCATGTGATTGGATGCATATCCTAATTATGACGTCATAGGTCAGGTGACATGGCGGGATGGACCGGTATGGTCCCCGGATCATACCGCCCTTGGCGCCCGTCAAAAATCGAAAGAGTATGGCATGGGCAACATCTGCGCCAAATTTGATGCATTTGGAAGAATTTGAACCAAAATATCCCTAAGGGCCCTGAATATTTGCAGATAAATTGCATTAACTTGAGTAAAACATTTAAACTCATTGTACAATGTCTGCCAAAAGTCTCAGAGAAATAGATTTGAGTTATAAATTTACTCATTTTGTGACCTATTCCAGAAAATCAACGGATCCAATGTTTTTGGCACTAATGTGAAATTATTAAAGCTCTTGTGACATCAACACATTGTCTATTCCATAAACATCAATAATAATTTGTGAGAATTGAGTCCCAATGTCAAATTCACAAACAACGATACACAACGATACCCACCGAACTTAGATGCAGGAGGATCAAGCCTGAGTTATATACACCATATCAATTCAATCTAGCAGTTTATCAACTTAAATTCACTTGAGGTGGGGACGTGAGGGATGGAAGATTGGGGATGAGAGCAGTGATGCAAGCACATGTATCACCAGGATGTTTTATACATGTATATGTTGGAACCCATCTGTGGATCAGTCCCATCGACCGATGGGTCTGACCCATCTGTGGATGTGTTGTTCACCTTGAAGGAATGTGTATGCATCAATGGTGGATGAGTATGTTTATTTGAACCTAAAAATAAGCAATTGATGTCATAAATGTTTATAAAGCAGTCCGTGACATGTGGTTTGTCGATAACCGTTTGTCGATAAGATAAAAATAAGATAATGTCGCTCCATTTGATTGAAGAGCACCATTCTGTCAACACATTCCTTCAAGGTGAACAACACATCCGCAGATGGCGCAGACCCATCGGCCGATGGGACCGATCCACAGATGGGTTCCAACATATATATTATATTGTTACGGTTACCCAGCCAACCCAGTTGCACAGTTTGAATCAGGTGAGCCATTTCAAAAGACCACAATAGTCCCCCAAATCAGAGTCTTCATGTTGGATCATGCATCCAAAGCTGTGTTCCCGTGCAGATTGAAGTCCGAGACCCGGGCGAATGATATGCCGATGGCAATCACGTGGCATATTTTAATATTTGACCAAGCAACCACGTCACATGATGCCAGCTATCTAGCAGTAGAGGACTGTGATCACTCTCTACCTTCAACAGTTTATCTCAAGACCCACTAAAGGAAACCATCAGAACAACACTTACAAAAATGTCCTGTGGTATTCCTGTGGTATTCCTGTGGTATTGCCAATTACCACACGAATTATCACAAGATTTTGAAAAAGGTCTCGGTATGACAGGAATACCACACGATTTCCTGTGGTAAATTACTACAGGAAACTAATTTCCTGTGGTATTGCTAATTACCACATGAAGTACCACAAGATTTTGAAACAGATGTCGGTATGACAGGAATACCACACGAGTGCCTGTGGTAAATTACCACAGGAAACTAATTTCCTGTGGTATTGCTAATTACCACATGAAGTACCACAATATTTTGAAGCAGATGTCGGTATGACAGGAATACCACACAAGTGCCTGTGGTAAATTACTACAGGAAACGAATGTCAAATTTGGTGTCAGGAGTTAGGGATTCGAACCTAGTGGACAAATTTTTTTGTCCGGAGGTAGCGAGTCGACGCCGGCTGGGTGAAAAACCCCGCCCAACATTTGGAACCGAAATTTTTGTAGTCGAGGCGGAGAAATTTGTATAGTCGATTGGGCGTACGAAGCACGATATCGCGTCTTCGACAAACCTAAATTTGTATTGGAAGTAAAATAATACGCGCGCGGGAAAAGACCTTCCGAAAAGCGGATGTCGGAGGTCGACGAAATGGAGGTGCGTAGCGAGGCTTCTGTCAGCTTAGGGAGTGAGCCGGAAATGGGGGAATTGGAGGATAGCATTGGAACTTCCCTCTCTACGGAGGAGGCCCCGATGGATTTACAGGCCTTAATGAAGTTTATGCAGGGAATGTAAAGTGGGATGGAAAATAACATGAGGGAGAACAGTGAGCGAGCCAGTCGGCAATTGAACGACGAAATTCAGGGAATAAATGATAAGATGGGAGAAATGAAAAATAAAATGGAGTCCCAGGGGAATGAATGTACGGAAGGAATGAAAGGAATTAGTGATCGATTGGAGGGACAAATTGAAGGAATGGGAAGTATAATTGATGAATGTACAAATAAATTGAGGGAAGGACGACCGAATGGTGCCGCCGGGGCGCAGGAGAAGCCAAAGGTGGCAGAATGCGAATCGGAACGGGGGAAGGCATATTTGGAATTGCAGCGGGAACGGCATGTGTACAGGTGAGCGTGGAGTGCCCACAGATAGATGGAGTAGGACTGGCAGTTGAGTGACATTGCTGGCAGTGAGTTGGATCCCGAGAAGAGTGACAGTCCCGGTGCGATCCTGCGCAGTCGAATTGCGCAGTCGAGTTGGTGCAGGAGAGCGAGTTGCGCAGCACGAGTTGGTTCGCAGTTCTCAGCCTGAGAGAGAAAGAGCCCGAGTTGAGTTGAGCAGCACGGTCGAGATCCTGAGCGAGCAACATCCGATTAACGAGCGCTGAACGCCTTTTGGGCAGTTGGTTTTGATACGAGGCAGTTGGTTTTGATCCAGAGAGTTGAGTTTGCAGAGAGGAGGACTGTGGTTTGAATCGACCTCGTGTGGAGCTGCTGGCCTGCATTGGACGCGTGGCGCTTGGAGCGAGGCCTTGTGCACTTGGAGTGAGGGACCTCGTGGTGTGCGATCGAGGCCGAACGGAGCGGTGTTGGACGGCAGCCACAAAGACGAGATGAGGCCACATCCGCGAATACACTTTACATAAAAGACGTGTTATTTTCGTATTTCATCCCCCTCGTCTTGTATTTTATATCTGGTGTGCGGGATCCCGATTAGGATATAGATTTACCGGCGCGTGCATTTTCCTGTCCTTGCTTTTCACAATAAACCCTTGTATTATTTTTTTATATTCCTGAACGCAGTTTTCCGGGTGGTTGATCTTAACAGTTAAGGCTGCAGGGCTCTCGCCATTCCCCTCCATCCCGCGCTTGGGTGCTTTTGGTTTTGGAATCTGCCATTGAGTTTTCGCCTCGGAAGTTAAAGCCTTCGCGATCGGCATCTGCGACCGCTGTTATTAATTTCGGCGGTTGCAAGACATTTTCTGTGGTACAAATAGTACCACAGGAATTGTTTTACAACAGAAATAGCACAGCGATATTACTACAGGAATTGTACCACAGAAATGTTTACCACAGGAATGTTTACCACAGGAATTACATGTACCACAGAAATTCCTGTGGTAAAAATGCCCGAAAAAAACACAAGAATTGTGTGTGGTAACTTCCTGTGATTTTTTTTTGTAATTACCACAGGACATTTTTGTAAGGGAATCAGGATCAGCTAGGAGACTGGCTCAGGTTTATACATGTATTAAAAATAAAACACCATAAACAAGAGGCAAAAATATTAAAAAAGTCAATAATTTCCCAAGCTAATCACTACGCGACACTCTCTCCCATGGAATGGATCAGGGCAACGTAATGAAAAGATTTGGGTCCATGCATGCGCTCAACAGAAAAGATACAATTAGGGGAAAGACAAGCTAGACCACTACCTGACCTTGCGTGATGGGTTATAGACAAACTTCCACGTCCTTCAACGGAGGTTCTACGAGTTGAAGACCAGCGGCTCCTGGAGGGTGTTATGTCCCCCCCCCCCCCCCCCCACACTCCACCACTGTGGCGGTGGCGGATAGTGCCCACCATGCGCTCTGTTTGATGCCCACCATGCATCATCTTTATTACGTTAATGCTCAGTCACGGGGCACTACCAACCAATGGCCATGAGGTTCACGGTAGCTCCCCTGGTGCACTGAGATGTAACTGCAGTGCTACTTCCCTCCATGTCCATGCCAAGTCTACGCCAAGACCAGCACGGCACAGTATAGGACGGCACAACAGTGAGGTTAAACCCTGCGACAATGTTCAGCATAGCGACCAGATTGACGAGGCACCATTGAGCGATCCAGCAAGCGCGAACGAACTATATTCCACCCATGCAGTGATACAGAGCATTGTCTTTTATTACAGCTCCTGGTGAGCATAACCATGCCTTACTCTCTTCTCATTTCACACATTGGCATGAGCGTCTCAGCCTGAGTAGCTACCGAGCACATGGGGCACGTATGATCAACAATCCTCAAATTTTCAGGGACTCTTTGTCCCAAATTGAAGTGCTATGATTTAACCAAGTTCAAGGCGTTGCTCAAGCATGCTCGCGCTGGCAAGAGTTAAATCTATAAGGGGGGGGGGGGGTGTGTAAGACAGATGTAGGTATAAATACATGTTAAGAGTTGGCAGGGTGAGATTAGAAAAAAAAACTCGGGAAGACAGATGTCTATGTTTTCAAATGTCACATGTCAACCTCGAGGCACCAAGGTGAGTGCACCAGTTACTGGGAGAGTGCCACAGTAGAAAGATTTAAGCACACTAATTTGTGCTGTTTGTTATTTTACCGGTGAAACAAACGTACGATAGGAAGCAGAAGGATATTTAATAATAAACGTATAAATCCCCACTGTCTTCCTTTAAAACACTAATGCTATTTAAAAGCAATCCCAAAATGACTTTCCTAAGAATCCCCAAATTAATAAAATACAAATGTCACAGATATCAATGCAGCTATGAATTAACTTGTGACTTTCGAGGCAGTAACTTATCTCGGGTACGTAACAATTTTGTAAACTAAAGCCCAACAGGTTATAAATGGGCAAAGTGTCAGCTATGAACATGTTCAAAAGGATCAAGTCCAGTGGGTGTGCACAAGATGAATCCAATCAGCCAGTCACATTGCAAAAAATCCTCAGAGGGTGAAGCCTTACATCACCGAAGTACGCAGATGAGGTGACTTCGCTGGAGGCGGCATGAAAAAAAATAAAATAAATAAAAAGTTCCCAAAGCACAAAACCTGGTTGAAACAGATTACGAAGTCAGTTTTCAGTTAATCACTGAAAATGAAAGTTAAATATCACAAGTACATCAGCGTACAAATATGTATATATACATACGACTCACAATAAGTTAGGGATATTGTGGGAGTGAGTTTATTTTTTTTATAGGGGTTAGGGTTATGGTATTGAAATCAAGAATGCTGTGTTTTTTCACACTCATTAACAACCATAGAATTAGGACCAACAACTTTTTTCAACATAATTAATACACAAAATCAACCACACCGAAGAACCTGCCAATATCCCTACCTTATTGTGAGTAGTGCATATATATATATATATATATATATATATATATATATATATATATATATATATATATATACACTACCGGTCAAAAGTTTTAGAACACCTCAATTTTTCCAGTTTTTATTGAAAGTTACGCAGTTTAATGTCCAGTGAATAATCTGAAATGGTACAAAGGTAAGCAGTAAATTGCTTGAGGTAAAAAAAAAAAGTTTAGGTTAGCAAAAACAGGAAAATAATGTAAATTGCACAGTTATATTGTAAAAAAACAAAAAAGCCTTCTTCAGGGAACAAGTGATGGGTTAACAACTTACAGCTGTTCTGCAGCAATGTAAGTAAATTAAGCCTTGAAAGTTGATGCAAACAATAATATTCTTACAGGTGTCCCAACCTCTGCTGATTACTTGATTACAAACCCCCTGTCTGTATAAAAGCAGTATTGGAACAGACGGTTATTACACCCTCTGAAGCATTCTTTGGACAATATTGCACTGCAGGAAGTAGTACATTGGAAACTGGAGGAAACTCTGAGAGGAAGAGGTCTGGCAGACCCAAAGCCACAACAGAATCAGAAGAGAAGGTTCTCAGGGTCAACAGCTTGCGTGATAGGTGGCAAACAGGACAACAGCTTCAAGCACAGCTTAACACTGGTCAAAGTAAGCAAGGCTCAGTTTCAACTGTGAAGAGAAGACTTCGAGCTGCATGTTTGACAGGTTCGAGTGGCAGTAAGAAAGCCATTGCTACGATGGAAAAATAAGAAAAAGAGGCTTGCCGAGGCCATGAAGCACCGCCAGTGGACTAATGAAGACTGGAAGAAGGTCTTCTGGACCGATTAATCAAAATTTGAAATCTTTCGTTCATCATGCAGGGTTTTTTTACACCGTCGAGAAGGCGAAAGAATGGTTCCTCAGTGTGTGACACCAACTGTCAAACATGGAGGAGGAAGCGTGATGGTCTGGGGCTCTTTTACTGGATCCAGAGTCGGCCACTTGCACAGAGTGACTGGCACCCTGAACCAAAAGGGCTACCACAGCATTTTGCAACACCATGCAATACCCTCTGGTATACACTAAGTTGGTTAGGGGTTCATCCTACAGCAAGATAATGACCCTAAACACACCCCCAGGCTATGTCAAAACTACCTTCGAGGAAAATAACAAGACGGTAGGCTTCAAATCATGGTATGGCCAGCACAGTCTCCAGACTTAAACCCCATCGAGCTGCTTTGCGATGAACTGGACAGAAGGGTGAAAGAAAAGCAAGTACTTACTTTTTCCACATGCGAAATTTGCATTTATGTTTATTTAAATTATACAATGGACTACAAAATGTAAATGTTTCATGATATTTGTTATATTATATCACCGTGGTCATTGGTGAAGTCCGTATGAAGTCCTTCCTAGGCACACCTCAGCTCCTCACCACATACAAGGCTTTCATCCGCAGCTCAATGGAATACTGTTCTCCCCTATGGGCTGGTGCTCCTGCCTCACACCTAGCTCGGCTTCACGCTGTTGAAACCAAAGCTTTCAGAATCATTGGAATCTCCCTCGATGAAGCTATCTCTCAGGGCCTTTCACTCACTCACCACAGGCAGGTAGGTGGTCTTTCTGTCTTCTACCGACTCCTCTCCGGCCTTGCTCCCCCAGCTCTCTCTATGCTCTGTCCCCCAAATATTCCTACAGGTCGCACAAGATCTTCCAGCAACCCTCTGATGGTTAAACTGCCGAAAACTCGTCTCTTTGCTCACCTTCACTCTTTCATTCCTCTTTTCTCCCGCCTCTGGAACAAACTCCCACACTCCCTTCAATCCCACTCCTCCCTCCAGGTCTTTAAAACAGCTGTTCACCACCATCTCTTATCTTCCCCCATCCAAAACCTTGATCTTTTCTACCCCCACTAATTCACCCCAGACCCACCTTGTTTGAAATTCCAACTTCTTTCCTGGAAGTCCTGACAGTGTCCATATGTTTTATACCTCTCCCACCCCCCCACCCCCCCTTCCCATGCCTCCCCACCCAAAGCCCTCTCCCTCCCACAGATCTCTCGATGTCTCCATGTCTCTCGGTCCCTGCTCTCAAATGTTGTGTTTGTGTCCTTCCCCCTCTCTCCCCATCTTGTCTACCGCTCCCAATGTTATTTGTTTTATGTGTCGGTTTGTCTTTCTGTGTGATTAATGTTCGCTCTTTCACGAGCCTCGATCTTGTATACAAAAAAACAAAACAAAAAAAAAAACGTTATCTATCAATATTGTTGAAATGAAGATCAAATAGCTGTATGTTGAAATATGTTGAAAAAGTCAAAACTTTACATGGGGTGTACTTACTTTTTCACGTGACTGTATATATGTATATATATGTATATATATATATATATATATATATATATATATATATATATATATATATACTATATATATATATATATATATATATATATATATATATATATATATATATATATATATATATATACATACATACATATATATATATATATATATATATATATATATATATATATATATATATATATATATATATATATATATATATATATATATATATACAGTGGAACCTTGACTTACGAGTTTAATTCGTTCTGTGACCGAGCTCGTAACTCAATTTGCTCGTTTCTCAAATTAAATTTCCCCATTAAAATGCATTGAAATGCTATTAATCCGTTCCAGCCCGCCAAAAACCACACCAATTTTTTATTAAATATACAGTATATATAAAAATATCTCGCGCTTTATATTTCACCTGTATGCAGCATACAAGTTGGCAGGATGGCCTGGACTGGAGGTACGCACACTTGACTCTAAACTGTCCAGCCTGGGTTTGAATCCCGACCCAGCTATAACCTGTCATGGGTGAATCACAGGCAGGGTGATTCATCAATGTGTGTACCGCTAAACTGGGCGCCCCGTTTGCGTCCCATTAGTTGTTGGATGTTAAGGATCTCACCGTGTTTTCCACAAAGAGAAGGCGAGCTATCGCCGGCACTCTGAACAAGTTGTGGCCTGGCATGCTCTTCTCCTCTGCCGTTATATACGTCCTCCTCGGCATCTTTTTCCAGAAGAGCCCTGTCTCGTCACAGTTGAAGATTTGCTGGGGGATGTATCGTTCGGCTTCTATCAGTTCGGCAAAAGTTATAATAAAATCTTCAGCTGCCTTCACATCCGCCTCACCAAGTCGACAACACGCACACCTCGCTCATGTTTTTCGACGATTGCGTGTTTTATATCCAAGCACATCATCCTCTTCTTCTTCTCAGTTATAATAAAATCTTCAGCTGCCTTCACATCCGCCTCACCAAGTCGACAACACGCACACCTCGCTCATGTTTTTCGACGATTGCGTGTTTTATATCCAAGCACATCATCCTCTTCTTCTTCTCAGTTATAATAAAATCTTCAGCTGCCTTCACATCCGCCTCACCAAGTCGACAACACGCACACCTCGCTCATGTTTTTCGACGATTGCGTGTTTTATATCCAAGCACATCATCCTCTCTTCCCTTGGCACTCATACGCGATATACGGCAGAGATACTTGCACGGCAAGATAACCACGTGACCGGAACCCACCTGGTGGCGGGTAGCGTAAGCTCGTAACTCAGATCTCGGCTCGCATCTCAAAGCAATAAACCGCCCGAGCGACGGCTCGTATCTCGGAAAACTCGTAAGTTGGTGCACTCGTAAGTCAAGGTTCCACTGTATATATATATATATATATATATATATATATATATATATATATATATATATATATATATATATAGCTACAGGAAGTGGTTCTGGTAAAAAAAAAATCTTCAGATGTTTGGGAAGCCATTATCTGAGTCCACAGATCACCCTGTGTGAGGTGTTTAATTTGAGAATGCACACTGTTAAGGACAATGCAAACTTTGCAACAGATGAACAGAAAGGTGAAGTGAATTGAAGGAACAGAAAGGCTGCTGCCTCGATGCAATCCTCAATTTTTCAGGGACTCTTTGTCCCAAATTGAAGTGCGATGCTTTAACCAAGTTCAAGGCATGCTTTGAAGTGGTCTCTGAGAGGAGCTGCCTGCCTTGACGTGGTCTCTGAGACAACAGCAGAGCAGTAGATTCGACAAGTAGACTGACCAGTAAATTAGAATGACCACGGTGCAGCAAAGTGAAGTTGGTTATTTAAAGTCATGGGTGGGAGGGGGTCATTGAACCTGTCCTGCTTCACATACAGAAGACTCCCGATTCCCTCTTTACTAGTTGAATCAGTCTTAAAAATTAATTCTTCCACCAGAAGGGCAGTGCACAGCTGGTCCCCCCTCATGTCTTGTGATGCACTCTTTTGGTATTTTATGTTTTGTACACTTTCAGCAAGCTTTATGTCTTCTTTGATCCAGAGATATTTTATGTTGGCAACATCAAATGCAGTCTGTGTCTGCTTTTGTCATCCCATGTTGTGGTCTTTTCAAAACTCTTCCAAATGTCTTGGCTGTGCTTCAGTTCATTTTGACATTCAACAGGCCAAAACAACTATTTTAACCCAAAAGCACTGAATTATTTTAACTGAAAACATTTTCACCAAAGTACAAAACACGTTCCCTCACAGCCCAATTGACTGAACTTTTAGCACAGTATATAACATCACCATATTTCATTTAACTTTCACCTACTGCACAATTATATGTTACCAGCATAGGTATCCACACCTTGTGCAGAAGGAATTTAACGTTCATAAAAAGAGAGGTACTTTGGTGTAATTCCAATTAATTAATTTAGCAGGCAATATGACAATAATAATGTAAATATAATGACAATATATACAATCTTCCATATATATATATATATATATATATATATATATATATATATATATATATATATATATACTAGCTTGGCTCGGCTCGCGGTCGATACTGAGGAACCGGATTATTTTAGCTGAGGCTAATGACTGTACCTGAGTTGCTGTGTTGTCATGATTTTCACCAATCATAATACAAACAATTACTTTGCACAAATGTATTTGTTGTGTTTGTGATATTACATTTTTATAGGCAATTTAGGTTGAAGATTTAGGTTGAATGTTTTTTTTTCAAGAAAGAACCCCTCAGCACATACATAGGGGAGGGGTAGGTGCAGACTGGAAGTTTGGAACGATTACACCTCACTACCACGTAATTCAAAACACCTTACCACCAAGTAATTCAAAACACCGCACCACCACGTAATTCAAAACACCTCACCACCACGTAATTCAAAATACCTCACCACCAAGTAATTCAAAACACCTCACCACCATAAAACACGTAATAAAAACACCTCACCACCACGAAATTAAAAACACCTCACCACCACGAAATTGAAAACACCTCACAGCCATCAAGCACGTAATAAAAACACCTCACAGCCATAAAACACGTAATAAAAACACCTCACCACAACGAAATTAAAAACACCTCACAGCCATAAAACACGTAATAAAAACACCTCACAGCCATAAAACACGTAATAAAAACACCTCACAGCCATAAAACACGTAATAAAAACACCTCACAGCCATAAAACACGTAATAAAAACACCTCACCACCACAAAAATAAAAACACCTCACAGCCATAAAACAAGTAATAAAAACACCTCACCACCACAAAATTAAAAACACCTCACAGCCATAAAACACATAATAAAAACACCTCACAGCCATAAAACATGTAATAAAAACACCTCACCACCACGAAATTAAAAACACCTCACAGCCATAAAACACATAATAAAAACACCTCACAGCCATAAAACACGTAATAAAAACACCTCACCACCACGAAAATAAAAACACCTCACAGCCATAAAACACGTAATAAAAACACCTCACCACCACAAAATTAAAAACACCTCACAGCCATAAAACACGTAATAAAAACACCTCACAGCCATAAAACACGTAAAAAAAACACCTCACCACCACAAAATTAAAAACACCTCACAGCCATAAAACACGTAATAAAAACACCTCACATCCATAAAACACGTAATAAAAACACCTCACAGCCATAAAACACGTAATAAAAACACCTCACAGCCACGAAATTAAAAACACCTCACCACCACATCATTTAAAAACACCTCACCACCAAGTAATTCAAAACACCTCACCACCACATAATTCAAAACATGTCATCACCAACTAATTCAAAACACACCACCACCTAATTAAAAACACCTCACCACCACGTAATTATAAATACCTCACCACCATGTAATTCAAAACACCTCACCACCATGTGATTTAAAAACACCTCACCACCATGTGATATTAAAACACCTCACCTCCACGTCATTTAAAAACACCTCACCACCACATAATTCAAAATACCTCACCACCACGTGATTCAAAACCACCACAACGTTTATTAAAAACGCTTCACAACCATGGAAACAAAAGTTTGAGGGAGTCATTAAGTGACAACACAGACACTGCCCAGATGTGTCGATATCTATCTATAATTCCAGTAATCTCTGTATGTGTGTTTGTTTGTTTGTTTGTTTGTCTGTGACCGCTGTTTCTCGACAACCACGTGTCCGATATACTTTAAACTTGCCAGGTATATTGCTGGGGACCCGAGGATGTGCCTTTTCAAGGTTTCATATTAATCGGACAATTACTTACCGAGCTATGTCCAAAAAACGATTCAACCAATCAGAGAGCAGCGAGCTATCGCGTGTGCCGAACGTGGCGAACACACTCTGCCTCGGACGGCACATTTGAGAGCGTATTCATTTATTTCACGTTGGCAAACTATGTTGCCGCTATGTTGGCGTTAAACTATGTTTTAAAACTAATTAAAACCATTTCATGTAAATAGAGGGGGGGGGGGGGGGGGATTGTCACTGTACTCGCAAGCCGTTCGCCGTTCGCTTTGGCGTTGCGAATGAACCAAAACATTTCATGGACCAAACCATTTCATGTAAAGCGTTCGCCGTTCGCTTTGGCGTTGCGAATGGACCAAAACATTTAATGGACCAAACCATTTCATGTAAATAGAGGGGGGGGATTGTCACCGTACTCGCACCCATGTACCCACGTACGGGCATTGCACCCACGTACAGGCATGCCCTAGTATAGATAAATGACTGTACCCGAGTTGCCGTTTTGTCATTGTTTAAACCAATCATAATTCAAACAATTATTTTGCACAAATGTATTTGTAATATACGTGATATCACATTTTATAAACAATTGAAGTTGAAAAAAAAAAATTCCCAAAAACATTCCAAAAAAAAAAAAAAAAAATTCCCAATTTTTATTTTTTAAATACCCTTAGGACATACCGACGGGAGAGATATGTGCATACCAGAAGTTTGGTACGATTTCACAAAAGTTTGAGAAAGTAGTTCAGTGACAACACAACACAAGACAACACAACACAGGACAGGACAGACGCTGCACAAATACATATATATATATATATATATATATATATATATATATACATACATATATATATATATATATATATATATATATATATATATATATATATATATATATATATATATATATATATATATATATACATACAGTGAAACCTTGACTTACGAGTGCACCAACTTACGAGTTTTCCGAGATACGAGCCGTCGCTCGGGCGGTTTTTTGCTTTGAGATGCGAGCCGAGATCTGAGTTACGAGCTTACGCCACCCGCCACCAGGTGGGTTCCAGTCACGTGGTTATCTTGCCGTGCAAGCATCTCTGCCGTATATCGCTGCTGCTTTGTTTTCGCATTTTTGTTAATTTGGAAAATTTCTTAGTTTTAACCATGGGTCCTAAGAAACTGAGTGCCAAGGGCAGTGCTGAGAAGAAGAAGAGGATGATGTGCTTGGATATAAAACACGCAATCGTCGAAAAACATGAGCGAGGTGTGCGTGTTGTCGACTTGGCGAGGCAGTACGATCGTAGTACTTCTATGATATGTACGATTTTGAAGCAGAAGGAGTCGATAAAGGCTATAACGCCAGCCAAGGGCGTTATGATTATTTCAAAGCTCCGGACCTCTGTCCATGAAGAGATGGAGAAGTTGTTGTTTGTGTAGTTGACGGAGAAGCAGCTCGCAGGAGATACCGTGACCAAGAGCATCATGTGTAAGAAGGCCCGAGACATTTACGGGGATTTGGTGCAGCAGACGGCGGGAACATAAACGGACGAGGCATCGGAAGTCATTCAAAGCCAGTCGGGGATGGTTTGATAATTTTAAGAAGAGGACCGGCATTCACTCCGTCATCAGGCATGGTGAGGCAGCAAGCTCGGATGTGAAGGCAGCTGAAGATTTTATTATAACTTTTGCCAAACTGATAGAAGCCCAACGATACATCCCCCAGCAAATCTTCAACTGTGACGAGACAGGGCTCTTCTGGAAAAAGATGCCGAGGAGGACGTATATAACGGCAGAGGAGAAGAGCATGCCAGGCCACAACTTGTTCAGAGTGCCGGCGATAGCTCGCCTTCTCTTTGTGGAAGACACGGTGAGATCCTTAACATCCAACAACTAATGGGACGCAAACGGGGCGCCCAGTTTAGCGGTACACACATTGATGAATCACCCTGCCTGTGAAACACCGACATGACAGGTTATAGCTGGGTCGGGATTCAAACCCAGGCTGGACAGTTTAAAGTCAAGTGTGCGTACCTCCAGTCCAGGCCATCCTGCCAACTTGTATGCTGCATACAGGTGAAATATAAAGCGCGAGATATTTTTATATATACTGGATATTTAAAAAAAAATTGGTGTGGTTTTTGGCGGGCTGGAACGGATTAATAGCATTTCAATGCATTTTAATGGGGAAATTTAATTTGAGAAATGAGCAAATTGAGTTATGAGCTCGGTCACAGAACGAATTAAACTCGTAAGTCAAGGTTTCACTGTATATATATATATATATATATGTCGGTGACAGACTCAATGTCCACCCTAATGAAGAAGAGGAGTAACAAGATTTATTGAAGAACCAATCACGATCGTGGAGAGTTAGAGAAAGATCAGGACTCAAAGGAGGCTGGAGGATTCTCAAG
The DNA here is from genome assembly GCF_964187855.1 of Myxine glutinosa. NCBI lineage: Eukaryota > Metazoa > Chordata > Myxini > Myxiniformes > Myxinidae > Myxine > Myxine glutinosa. Next base: position 132,375,652 of record NC_136263.1, read on the forward strand.
ACACTCTAAAGAAACTCAGCAAAAGCAAGTCTTTTATGCAATAAGGCAAGATATTCATTGAAGGTCTCGCGAGATCTCGGAGACGGTGGGAGGGATTTTCGAAGCTCCACACGGTCTCCACGTTTTTCGAAGTTAAGTCTGTTCACAATTGTATTTTGTCGAAACTGTATTTATCTTTCGGTGTGTGAAGTTATTGTGTACAACTTTGGTTGTTTCTCGGTGTTTATCTTTCATAAATTGATCGTCTGTTTGCCGTGTCGTGTCTTGAGGCCTTGTACAGTGTGCACTGTACAACCTTGAGGCTTTGTTTTTCTCTCAGCGGTCTGTCGTTTGTGATCCAATAACTTTCGTTCTCTGTATTCCCAGGCTTTTCACCCATAGCCTACTTCCTTGTGTAAATCTCAACTAAAAAAAAAACAAACAAAAAAAAACAAAACAACATTTCCTTCTCTGTTCTCATTCGTTTATTCATTCTTATTCGTTCGTTCGTTCTTCGACCACGTGTTTCCCCCCCATTTCCCCAGATAGTTTTCACTCATTAACCTTCAATGTTTACACTTTCCCCTCAAGTTATGTATTCCGTCATATTTTATAACACCTTTTTCTTCTTCTTCTTTAAAAGGCTGCTTTCAACTTGCTCACCAAATCAATTCATCCCAAAAAAAATATCCATCTCCTATAGTGCCTTTTTTCTACATTCCCTAAACTCTCCTGCACTCCATCCTCCATCCAGCGTCCTTAAACGTATTTTTAACTCGAAGGTCAAAAGAAACTCATTTTGCAATAAATGTTCGTTTCCCATAAATCGTACACTTTCAAAAATCCAATCTCACCCCTCCCCTCCAAATCTTCCCCATAACCCCTCCCCTCCAAATCTTCCCCATCACCCCTCCCCTCCAAATCTTCCCCATCACCCATCCCTTTCAAATCTCCCCCCTTGCCCCCTCCCTCCTAAACTACCCCCTCACCCCTCCCCGCCAAGACGCCCCCTCGCCCCTCCCCTCCTAGACTCCTGCCTCACCCCTCCCCTCCAAATCTCCCCCATATCCCATCCCTTTCAAATCCCTCCCCTTGTCCCTTCCCTCCCAAACTCCCCCCTCACCCCTCCCCTTCAAATCTCCCCACCCTCATTGCTTCTCAATTTCCCCCCTCTCACTCCCCCTCCTCAAAGCGTCCTCCCCGCTTCTTCCCCCTTCAAACTCTCACCTCCATCTCCCCCAACCTTCTGCCTCGCTCTTCCCCCTCCTCAAATAACACCTCATTGTGGCTCACCCAATCACCATCAAACCTTTTGTCCGCCCCATCCTTCCCTTTCTCCGAGCTATTCTGAAATCTCTGACACACCTTCAACAGCTCTCCCTATCTCTTCCACCTCTTCCACATCTTACCCTACCCCTCCTCCCCCCTGTTCTGTATCTGATGCTCCCCCTTCCTCTTCATTAACGGTATGGACCTCAAACATCCGGGGCCTTCGTTCAAACTTAACTGATCTCTCCATACAGGTTGCTTCTGTCAAACCAGACGTGATCTGCTTAACAGAAACTTTCCTCCTTTATGATGTCTCTGCTTCCATAGTATCTCTCCCGGGCTACTCCCTCCTCCGGTATGATAGACCTGAGCCTCGTCCTGGAGGCGGGGTTGCTATCTTTATCAAAAACTCTCTTCCTCACTCGCCCTGCACTGCACTCTCTCCACCTCACCCCCAGGAATACCTCTGGCTACGGCTTCCCCTTCGCTCCCACCTCTTGTTCATATGTGTGTTGTACCGTCCACCAAACAGTGATGACTCCATCTACATCTCGCTGTCTGATGATATAGACCAACTTCTATCTACTCATCCCAACTCTCTCTTCCTCATATGTGGTGATTTCAACTGTCATCATGCCAGTTGGCTGGGTGTGGGTACCTCTCTCACCAGCCATGGCTCCTCAGCAAAGGACTTCTGCGACTCACTGGGACTGACACAATCTGTCAATTTCCCGACCCGGATCTCAGTCAATGGAACATCTTCTCTTCTGGACTTGGTTATGACTAACTTCCCTGAAAATGTCTGCTGCTCTTCTTCTGCTCCGATCGGATCATCTGATCATGTCCTTGTTAAAGTGGACATCTCTCTGACCATCCTCAGGGAGCCTGCTCAGCGTCGACGAGTCTGGCATTTCACTCAGGCCAACTGGCACGGTCTTCAAGCAGCCATCAATCATCTGGACTGGTCTCCCATCTCTACCACCTCTGACATCAACTCATCCTGGGAATTCTTCCAAAGTAAATTGCTCTCTCTCATGCACAGATTTATCCCATCTCGTCTTCAGTTGTCATACCCTTCCTCCCGTCCATGGTACACGGAATCTTGTGGTGAGGCTGTTGCCCAGAAACAACTTGCCTTCGTCTCCTGGAAAGCAAATCCAACGGAAGGAAATCTCATTTCCTTTCACAAAGCCCGAAACAAGTGTGTGTCCACCCTCAGGAGAGCCAGGAAACAATATCTCTCCGTTCTCAAGACCGAACTCTCTTATCTGTCTCCCTCTTCCAAATCCTGGTGGCGTCTGGTCAAATCCGTTTCTGGTGTTTGTTCCCCCTCCATCCCCTCCCTTACCTCAAATGGCTACACAGCTGACTCCGCACCTGAAAAAGCTGAATGCCTCAACTCTGTGTTTGCCTCTAAATCTTGTGTCCCAAACCCATCCCTCTCTGTACCCACCATACCCAGTCGTACCCTGCTGCTCCTGGACTCCGTGTCCTTTCCTCCTGACAAGGTGGAAAAGTTTCTGTCAACCCTCGACTCTGATTCTGCAACTGGACCCGACGGCATCAGCCCACGGGTCCTAAAATCCTGCTCTGCTGCTCTATCTCACCCTCTCTCTGTTCTCTTCACCCTCTCTTTTGCTCAAGGTCAACTGCCATCTGCTTGGAAATCAGCCAACATCACCGCTTTGCACAAAAAAGGTGCAAAAACAGATCCTAGCAACTACAGACCAATCAGCCTTCTCCCAATTATCAGCAAAGTCATGGAATCCATCATTGCTTCGGATATGAAATCTTTCCTCTTCTCCAATGGCTTGATCTCTGATCATCAATTTGGTTTCAGACCAGGTCACTCTACTCTGGACATGCTGCTTCTGCTGTCTCAACAATGGATGGAGGTCCTCAATGCCAAACAGGAAATTAGAGGTGTCTCCCTCGACATATCACGTGCCTTCGACACGGTCTGGCACCCCGCTCTGCTCACCAAACTCTCCTCCTTTGGTATCCATGGAAATCTCCACGCATGGCTGGCGGACTTCCTCTCTAGTCGTCGTCAACGTGTGGCCCTGAATGGGTTTCTCTCATCTCCTCTTCCTGTTCAGGCTGGAGTTCCCCAAGGCAGTGTTCTGGGCCCCGTGCTTTTTCTGGTCTTCATCAATGATCTCTCTGACTCTCTCGAAAATCCTCTCTATCTCTTTGCTGATGACTCCACTCTCTGCCGCTCCATTCCTCTTCCCTCAGATCGGCAGTCTGCTGCCTCCTCACTCTCTGAAGACCTGGACAAAATCACAGACTGGTCAAACAAGTGGAACATGTCTTTCAATCCTGACAAATCTCACACTCTTACTATGTCTCTCCGAAAAGATCGACTGGACAACCCTCCCATCTACTTTCTCAACAATCCTCTCCAAGAAGTTCTGTCGCTCAAGATTTTGGGTCTCACTATCTGCCATGATCTTTCTTGGGAAAACCACATTTCCAAGCTGGCCTCCAAAGCCAGTCGCCAACTTGGCATCCTCCGTCGTGCGAAGTCCTTCCTCGGCACACCTGAGCTCCTCACCACATACAAGGCTTTCATCCGCAGCTCAATGGAATACTGTTCTCCCCTATGGGCCGGTGCTCCTGCCTCACACCTAGCTCGGCTTCACGCTGTTGAAACCAAAGCTTTCAGAATTATTGGAATCTCCCGCGATGAAGCTATCTCTGAGGGCCTTTCACTCACTCACCGCAGGCAGGTAGGTGGTCTTTCTGTCTTCTACCGACTCCTCTCCGGCCTTGCACCCCCAGCTCTCTCTGTGCTCTGTCCCCCAAATATTCCTACAGGTCGCACAAGATCTGCCAGCAACCCTCTGATGGTTAAACTGCCGAAATCTCGGCTCTCTGCTCACCTTCACTCTTTCATTCCTCTTTTCTCCCGCCTCTGGAACAAACTCCCTCACTCCCTTCAATCCCACTCCTCCCTCCAGGTCTTTAAAACAGCTGTTCACCACCATCTCTTATCTTCCCCCATCCAAAACCTTGATCTTTTCTACCCCCGCTAATTCACCCCAGATCCACCTTGTTTGAAATTCCAACTTCTTTCCTGGAAGTCCTGGCAGTATCCATATGTTTTATACCTCTCCCACCGCCCCCTTCCCATGCCCCCCCCCCCCAAAGCCCTCGCCCTCTCTCAGATCTCTCGATGTCTCCATGTCTCTCGGTCCCTGCTCTCAAATGTTGTGTTTGTGTCCTTCCCCCTCTCTCCCCATCTTGTCTACCGCTCCCGATGTTATATGTTTTATGTGTCGGTTTGTCTTTCTGTGTGATTAATGTTCGCTCTTTCACGAGCCTCGATCTTGTATACAAAAAAAAAAAAAAAAAAAAAAAATAGCTTTTCCCAGAAATGTTGAGCAATTTCGGAGAAAAGGGCAGTGGACCAACTGCCCCTCCCTCTTGTCCTATCTCCAGAACTGCCAAGAGAAACTTTCTTCAAGGACATCTCCCACTCAGGATAGAAACCAGGCCTGCATTCCAATTTGTTATTGTCTTACATTCCAACTTGTTTTCGTGTTCTCTTTAGTGACCTGGCTTGAACTGGTCTCAGGCCATACTCCTTTCTGCAAAGTAAAACTAAAGCATATATGTTGAAGCAAGACATAATTGAATGAAGCAAAACACAATTAAAAGATTCAATTCTCACATCCCTCCTCTTGTCTCATTTGAGACAATGTATCAAAGAGACAACTTGTTTAATTTTGTCAATTTGTCAATTTGTCAAAGAGACAATTTAGTGTCAGCATGCAGGCATTTCTTTGTACTCTGCAGTCCATCCTCTTCATGCCCGTTCGCACCCGGGGAAGCCTCCAGCTCGCCCTTGCACCAGCGTAGGCCTCTTGCCTTCAACAGCCCCAATTTTTGGACTGAGAACGCAAGACTATGGAAAACCGAGACAAAGATACACCTACAATGCTTCATTTAGTGGTGGGAGATTGTCGCCTATCAGGCCCTCATGGCCAACCTCTCCTTTCTCCAAGTCTCCATGCCGTGGTTGTACATGTTGTAGTTGTAACAGCTCTCCTTTGGCAGCCAGACCCGAAGCTAGATCGACGGGGATTAACTCGCACTGAGAGCTTGTAATACATGAGAAGCAACAGACAATTCCCACAGGGGATTTTACAAAATCACCACAATCATCAAAAGCATCAAAAACATCAGAATCATATTCTTTTGGGACAAGGGGAGACATACGTGGGGAATTAGCCAATACTAGTTGGGAGTTGGGAGAGTTGGGAGAGGCAATCATTGCTATTTCCATCTTCTACTGACTCCTCTCCGGCCTTGCTCCCCCAGCTCTCTCTGGTTCTGTCCCCCAAATATTCCTACAGGTCGCACAACATCTGCCTGCAACCCTCTTATGGTTAAACTGCCAAAATCAAGACTCTCTGCTCACCTTCACTCCTTCATTCCTCTTTTCTCCCGCCTCTGGAACAAACTCCCTCACTCTCTTCAATCCCACTCCTCCCTCCAGGTCTTTAAAACGGCTGTTCACCACTATCTCTTATCTTCTCCAATCCAAAACCTTGATCTTTTCTACCCCCGCTAATTTCACCCCAAATCCACTTTTTTGAGGTGCCGACTTCTTTCCTGGAAGTCCTTGGTGTCCTTGCGTTTTATGCCTATCCTGCCTCCCCCCAGGCCCTCTTCCTCCCCCACATCTCCCGATGTCCCTGCTCTCAAATGTTGTGTTTGTGTGCTTCCTCCCCTTCTCTCCCCATCTTGTCGACCGCTCCCCTTTTTATATTCTTTGTTTGCTTGTTTGTTTGATTTGTTTGTTTGATAAATGTTAGCTCTTTCACGAGCCTCGACTCTGTATACAAAAAATATATATATATCTAATGACTCTGGCTCGTCCAAGGACTCGTTCGGATCGGCGGACAGGACCATAGTCTTTGTGGGAGCTTTCTTCGACGTCCATCCTGTAAAGTATTTATTTTCTTACACACAAAAGCACAAAGGCTTTCATGAGTGCCCCCCAAATTACTACGCCGATTACCACCACAAGTGCGGTCAACAACCACTTAACAATTGTGCCTGTCCATCCTTTGAACCAATCTGCGATCCATCCGACATTCCAAGAGTTTTCACGTGAGACACGATCAATAGTAAGCTCGTGACTAGTCTTTCTTAATCTTGCCTTTGCAGCTGACACGCCCTCCGATGGATCCAGTATGTATGTGCAACACTTTCCTTCTACCACCCTGCATACCCCTCCTTTCTCCGCCAATAGCATATCCAAAGCTACCCGGTTCTGCATTACCATCGTGCACATGTGAACTACTGTCTAATAATTTGTTATGGGCTGTAGCGGTGTCATTAGCTACCTTTCCCAAAGCTAAAGCCATCTTATCTATCCGGAATCTATTCATAATGGTACCTGCTCCCGGGAAGAAAAAGCCTGGCACCTTTTCCCATCCTGCTCCATGCAACTTAGTCATTCCGTCTTCGTTCCAAATCGCTCTCTTGCCTCATCTATTTAGAGGCTTTAAATATAAGTTGTCTAATATCTCGACATCGGGAAGAACCGATCCTAGATAGTGTAGAAGTAGAATTTCTACTTTGTTCTACTACTAAAACTTCAAGAAACTCGTTTTAGCAAAATCAATGTTTTATTCACTTTAGAGAATTTGTTGTATACTAAGCCGAGATCTTTAATGAGTCTTTGTTCCAGTCTTTGTTGAAGCTCGTTCGGTAGATCTTGTTGAAGCTCGGTCTGTAGGTCTTCAGAACTTCACAGTCGGTCTCCCAGTTTCACTGAACTCCAATCGCAACTTTCTCTTGGTTATAAAGGACCAAACTCCTTTGATGTCACGGAGCATGCAGGGTCAACCCAGGGGTTAATACCCCTTGGGACATGAGAGCCTGCAAGCGTCTCTGGTTCCTTTATCCAAAAAGCCTTATTTAGCCATAGTTTGGGATAGAAAGCTAAAAGTGCTTCATACCCCTTTGAGAGGTCATTTTCGTATGACCTGTCTGAGGGGGAATTTTGCCCATGGTTAAAACTGTCAGAGAGGTGACAGATGCATTTTCTAGCCTGTGTTCAGTGGACTGAACATAGGCTATTTTTGATTAGACACAGATGGCAGTCCAAGAGCGTTACACATTCTGTTCCTTAAATTAACTCTCTCTTGACCACCTGTTAGCTCTTTCACAGAGGCTAAGAAATTCAAGAGAATTCACCATTTTACCAAACTGCACCACAGAGCATATTTACACCAGATCACATTGTGTAGTTTTAACAATAGGGTCAATATGAATATTTTATTCCACAACAGTCCCTGGTTTTTTTCTTTTATGTTTATATTAACCATTAATCTAAACATTACCACATTAAATATTCAAACCACCAATTTGGTAATTCAATTTCCTAAGGCATACACCGTCATTCTGGAAGAATTTTGATCACAATACATTTCCTTGTTCATTGACTCTTTATATGTTGATAATTCAATTCAACTCATTTGCATAAAGATCACAAAACATTTCACCTTTACCAAAACGCAATAATTTCAGTTCATCATTAAAATAATTAAGCATCTGCAACATTTGGCAAAATGTTTGCCTATAATCAAATATTGACTTTCTTTGTTTGAAAAAAAGGGGCTGATTACTTGTGTTTGAAATTCCTGCATGAAGCATTTTTCTTCTGATGTCTTCATAACACCTACACTATTTGCGTAGGATTTTCTGCTGTTGTGATAGCTGGGCAGAGTCATAGACTGACCCTGCTCTCCATGCAGCATCCTTGCCACTCTTGCTGTGAGCCATAGTAGATTTGAACAAGGCCTCCATCCAGTTGTAGTCGACTTGCCTCCTCATTCATCGTGAGCATAGAGCAAGTGTTGATGTGATGTTGATTTGTCAACAAGATGTGGAGCAGGGATGCCGGATGCATCCGCAATGATGATGTTTGGACCATGGTACTCAGTTGTCCATGGTCCATACCAGGAGCACACAGCAGAATCGTGCACAGCTGTTGTGAAGGAAAAGGCGCAGCCGTTCACTTGCAGCTCCATGCTGGCTCCCCGGAAGTTGGTGAAGTAATGACACACATCACCGTATCCCGTAGAAGTTGCAGGTAAAATGTCATCGTCCTGCAATTGCTGATGTGATGAATGTTCGAGGTATTCGAACAAAAGTAAGTGATCGCCCTTTTCCATATGTTGCAGTGTGACCCAGACAAATGGTCACATAATTTTCCCTTGGTGAAGGTAAACATCCATCTTACAAAGGAGTATTTCTTCATCATTCTTTGAGAAAGAGGGTGTATGCCAGGATTAACTTCATTTTTCACAAATTGTCCTTTCTCAAACTTCTTCCCAGATGTCGTTATCACTCCTTTTGGGATGTGATCTGGTCTTCCCTTTACTCAGCCACATTTATATCTGCTCTCCACACAGATTGAATCAGATGGGGTACATTGTAACATGAAATCACTATATTTTATAACAACTTCACACGAATAATATTCAAATCAGATATGTGTTTTATACTACTAAAATAAGAAGAGCATCCACAATTGCTTTCAGGTTCATATAATTCAAAAATTAAACTCATGCAGGTATTGTAACACAACTTCAAAGAAAATAAATGCATTAATAATGAGTATATATGATTTAAATCACAAACAGGATTATCTAATTCCCAACAAATCTTGCAAACAAGCAAACTATGCATAATGTATTATTATCATAGTCCTCCCCGCTTTTTGTTTTTCTTTAACAGTGTAACTTGTGGTGATATGAGTTCATCGATCTTGTAAAACGGACACAGTTCACAACATTTTGTTATGCCCTTATTTTAACTCTACTGTATTCATTTGCAACATCACTTGATTCAATCTTTGAATCTCAGTATTCATGTCGCCATAGAAGTCTTCCTCTTGTGGTTCCACATTCATTTCCTCATTTGTTGCTTTTTTTATTTCCTCTTTTGTGGCTGCTTGCACTATCATAGTGTTGTTTGTTATCTTATTCAAACCCACCGTCACTAAGGTTTTCAAGCAAGCCACCACTAAAACTATTGCCAATATAACCACTAATCCAATAAACAAATATTGGAGTATCTCAGCTGCTACTCCTTGTATATGTTCATACCTATAACATAATTATATGTCAATGACATTCAACATTATATACCAAACTAACAACTTCTTAAAATGTGACTAAAGAAAAATCCCTTAATATGTAACATACTCAAAATGCCAGTGCAACAATGATTTGAAGAATTAACTTCAAGGGGTCAATAAATTCATTTTATAACCAGATCTAATTTTCCCATCCAATAGTTTGCCTTGACACATGTCATATTATAACACTTTAATAAACCTTCAGAAATGTTTCCCATCGCAACAACTTCCCTTTTACAAATAGCCATGTGTACAGCTACCACCTATTGAAACCCCTACTTTTGTAGAAAATATCCAAATAAGTGGTTTTATGCCCCCTTAACTGTTGCTCATCCATTTCATGCAACTAGTGAATACTACTGACACCAGTATGCCAATATAGGTAGGTGTGCCAGATTAACAAATATGTTGTAGGTACACGTAACATCGTTTTCTGAGTGTAAAAAAACGTAACAGCATGGTCATGTCTGCCCCTTGATTTTAAGATGCACAATGCATTTCGTTGAAAACTCACAATAGTTCAATTCAGCAAGATTGTTTTTACTATTTTCCATATCATCTATGCCTAATATACATCCATACATACAGCACAATTTATATGCTGATAAAGGTCAAGTTTATATATGTCAAAAATCCATGAGCAGAGTACTCTGGGAAGTCAGTGTAAGACCTCTTCCAAATTTGGCTAATTTTGTACTCCCTCATTTTTTTATGAAGCTCATATCCATAAATAGCCATTATTCTCATATAAATTCTATCAAAAATAGAATCCCAAAATTACTCACAATTTTACGATTAATTAATGGCTGCTCATAACCGAGCACATCAAATCTGTATATTCCATCTCCCTTGACAAAAGAGATAATGTTCATAATCAAATTATATTCCTATTTTATTTTACGAATTCTCTGGATATTCGATCCCATCCACATGAAACTATCTATGTCCAGATGAACACATTGTCGGTTGCAACAATCTTATAAGATTGACAAAAAACAAACAAACAAACAAAAACACAAACATACACAAACCCATGCATTATGTATATTTGTTTGCGTTGGAACCATTATTAACAGATCAAGATGGGTGTCAATTTTATTTCAATTTCGTAAAATTTGTCCTTTAATTTTTTAACACGCTAATACACAAATAGACAAAAAGTTTATGCTTAGAAAAAACCCCTATAATGTCACATTGAAATTACCCTTTCTGGTCCCCACACTAATTTATCCAAATTTGACAGTACATCTATTTACATGTCAGTCGACCACTGACCTATCAGCATGCAAAACAATAGTCCAAAATTCCCACCTGATGATCATGTGACGCTTGTCACTTGGTTTCCAAAAAATTTTGCAAAGCAATGTTCCACACTTTTGGGAAAAAAATTTTTTAAATTGTTTTCCCCAAAATGCTCCCTAAAACCACATTTATAATTGGCAAATATGAGGCTTCCAGAATGAACTCTAATTCTGGATCTTTTAATTCATGTTCCAAAAAAAATCAAATTTTGGCATTTGATCAATTAATTATTAATTTGCTAATAAGCAAAAAGTAAAATCAATTCTTGCTCCGAAATTTTTTCAGACACAAGAAGCATCAACAGTTATTCATGTTGGTCTGATGATTTAATCTGTTGAGGCCATTCGTCATTTGGGATCTGCAGCAATGAAGGCCTAATCATTATCTGAGGTACCGGTAAGCACTGGTACCTTGATCTTGGTTCGTCCTATGAACTAGTCTTCCTATTTGAATATGGACAACGTCGTTTCCAGTGTCCAATATTTCCACAATTAAAACATCGATTTCTGTCATTGGCTGGTCTGTCCACCTGTTCACTTGTATCGCTAGGCTGCATCTCCAGATCCCTGAGTTGCCACCGCAATCTCTGGTTATCTCCTGAAACATGAAAAAATTCTCTGTACCGTCCTTTTTGGGGAGACAAATGGGACAACTGTCACTTTTATGCCTATTTTGGAGGGCAGTTGTGCATTTATCTCCTCCAATGTATCCTGCATCGTTTTTATTTTAAGTTCAAGGTCCAATATACGTCCTTGCTGTGCCCTTTTCCTGGATTCAACATCCCAATAATGGAAGGCCAGCCAGTCTACTTTGAACTTCTGTCTCTTCCTGGCTTTCAATTCTTCTCTGAGTGTTTCCAATATGTTCCTATCAAAAGTGCCATCCCGTGGGAATTCCCCTTTTCGTCCTTTAGTCCATTCATGCCAGGATTCCACATCTTTAAGTGATTCTGCACCATATTTCTGATACATGGAGTTGATACAAGTACCTCTTTGACTCAAGTCTAATTGACTTTGTTTATCCTTGCAGAGTCCACTTCCCATCTTTTCTGTGTGTGAGTAACACTCTATACTCACTCAATGTACCAAATAACTACTAGGACTACACATCGGACTACACCTATACCCACTATCAACTGTGTGTACTGCAAAAATCTCTGAAGTTTGTTCCACCTTATTCAGAGTAGCGTTGAATACGTTGTTTTCTAGCTTATCCCTATAAGCTCCACTCTGTGGTCACCCAGGAAGTATCTCTCCACCTTTTCAATCGATGACTTCAGGTGATTTCCAGAGAGTCTCCCTGTCCTGTGGCTTTTCCCACACCCCAATCTCACTGATCGGTGTTGCAGATGAGTCTGGATCAGTAAGTCCTGTTGAGGGGGGATCAAACAAAAATAACCACATATAATATAACAAATAACTACTAGACTCACCACCTTGCTCATCGTCCAAGGTTGTCTTCACATTGATGTTTCACAAATATCTCAAAGCTTCTTTCTTGAGACCGCACTTTTTATTCATCCATCAATTGACTTGATTAAATTAAATTTAAATTAAATCAGTTCAGATTAAATCAATCAGATCAGTCAGATCAGAATCAGAATCAATTCAATTATACAATTTCAATCAATTTATCAATATTAATCAATAAAATTCTAATAATAATATATAATCAAATATCATAAATGATAATATCAAAAGTCACATTTATCAGTCTGATAACTCTATACCTAAGCCTTTTCCCAATGTTGCCAAAACAGTTCCGTCCGCTGGCGGAGATATTTGATCATGGTCGTCACCTTTGAGCCATACCTTCCGTCAATTGACAAATAACCGTTCTGCCTCTGGATCATATCTGACATATCTTTCAATCTTGTCTGGTCACAAATTCAAGTTTAACAACCACTGAAGGCAACTCAACCCTGCATTTGTGAGACAATCAGCCAAAATTGATCAGACAGATATAAAACCAGTTCATTGGGAAATAGAGAGAAAAAAAACAAAAAAACAACATGTCTCACTTTGAATGACACTCAAAGTTCTTGACAATTAAAATGTTGTAAGATTCCTGAAATGCCGTACCAATGAACGGCAATTAATTCATAATATTGACCAATGCAATCCAATCCCACTGAAATTTCAACACTCCAATAAACTTTGTAACTTGTAATACATCATTAATCCTGGAGGGCTGTAAAGCTATCCTTAAAGTCCATGCAATCAATTTACATCGAAAACCTAATGATCACATGCCTGACAATCATAGCAATTTTCATGACTGTAAAACCATTTTCATAATCATAGTCATACCATAATCATCCATTGCAGAAGACAAACATTTCCTGTATCATCACATCCACGTGGTATAATCAGCAATGAAACAGTTATCATTAACAAAATTTGAGACTGAACATCAATAATAATCAACAATATGACAATCATGATGACAATGATGAATCTCATCAACAATGAGAGAAAACAATGAGAACTATGAAAGGTGAAAACAGATAAAAGATAGGTAAAAGAGGAGTAAAAAGAGGAGGAAAGAGGGGAGGAAAAAGGGTGGGGCAAGGGAGTAGGAGGAGTGGCAGGATGCACTGAAAAAGGAGAAAGCAAACAAGGGAGGAATGAGGCTGGGGGGGGGGGGGGGTGGGGCGGGGCTCCCTTAGGGGTATTAATACTATGCGAAATACGACACTCATTGTATTATTATAAAGATAACTGTGTATTATTGGCTGCACTCATTCTCCTTTACAAGGCTGGCAGAGACTATATGATAAATACTGTCTCCCTCTCAAACTTCTGTGCAAGCCATACACTCATCTGTGTATTATTTAACCATATGAACTGTGTTGTACCATTGCACAAATTATTTTAGCAGTATGGGGCCATGGTTTGAGGGGAGGGGGGAGAAAGAGGGGTGAGGATAAAGAGCACATACCCACACACACAAAAAATATAAAGAGACCACATAATAAGGTGATATGCTAAATCAACATGGGATCCAATGAGATATGGGATCAACAATCCCATACAATCCTATACAATCAGTAATATAATATAACACATAATATAACAAGTAATATAACATGACTTGGTGGGGAGGATGATGGCAGGATGGGGTTAGGGTTAGGATTGGGGTGGAGGGGACAGGAAATGGAAGGGGGGGGGGGACGGGGACGTGATGTTACTTTACCACTTGAAAGGGTCACCAAATCCATGTACCTGTAAATTCACCCATATATATACAGATCTAAGTTTTGTTTCATCAAACAGGTACAATTTTGTGTTTTCTTCCAGTTAATTGCCTTGCCACATGGCATAGTATCTTATAGCAATAAATTCCCTTATGTCCTCCCCAATACTCATCTGTAACTTACATATGTAATTACAATTGTCTCCCAAATGTGTTTGGCCTAAATAGCAGTACCTGTTATCTACCAAGCAAGTATTCCTTCACATAAGATCTCAACCCAAAAAAATTTTTTTGTTGAAAAAAATCTGGGAGCTCCAATTATATGAATGCACACTTCTCAGGATATTTGAGGCTGCTGTCTCCAGGTACACGCAACAGGTAACATCATGTTCGGATGAGTACATTTCATTTATTTATGCAATAAACCCTTAAAAAATGTATATTGTCCTAATCCGGAGTCAGATCAGATCGGGAAGTGTCAGATCAGGAGGATGAGTACTGAAAATAAAATTATCAAATGTACATCCCATGGTTCTAATTTTTAGAGATTCCGTATCCGAGTGGCATGGGATTGTCTCACATTAATTTGTATCTTGATTGAATGATTTTTAGCTGTGATCCAAGATGGCTGCCGTCATAAACCCAAAAATCCCAAAAAATATTTTTTTCTAATCAGGATGTAAATATACAGGTAAAAAGTAAGTTTGGAGAGAAAAAAGAAAGGGGAAGGGGATGCAGAAGGGAAGAAAAAATTGGGGGGCAGGGAGGGGGTTGGATAATGGTTGGATGGGGTGAGGGTGAGGAGTTAGGATGGAGGGGGGCAGGAAATGGAAGGAGGGAGGGGGAAAGGGCAGGGGAAGGTTGGGGGGGGGGGATGGGGCAGGAGAGGTTGAAAGAGGTTACATGTAAAAGAAAAAAATCGTTTCTGATCCCATATGTAATAAGTGGACAAGGGACTAGGAGACATTTGCACACATCACCAAGTGGTTGCTATGGGTGACCTGCCTGCACGCATGCCACCGTCCAAGGCTGGAAGTGTAAAAGATATCCTCTGTCCACTCGTGCACACAGATTTGCCTGGCGCGCGCTACCACGTGTCGGATTAACTCTTATGAAAGTGCTAAACCCACATTTGTGCCACAATGGGAATTTATGTTTGAAAATCGAGCCAGCTGATTTTCCCTTAGCACTGTACGCGGTATAAAATTCACTTTTTGTACAAAAATCGCTAGTTATTGAAAAATCCTCGGATAATCGTTAAAAAATCGCTGTTCTGCTCCTGCGACAGCATATCTACTCGTCCATCGTGACCACATCAAAAAAAGGGGGCTCACCATAGGAATCCCTACAGGAATACTATAGAAGTCTCAACCATAGGAACCCAACATAATTTTAATCAGCAAACAAAAGAAACGGGCAGATATTTGACGCAGACCATTAAACTGGAATCACGTATGAAATCACATGAAATGAACAGAAATACACAAAAGCATACGAAATACACAAAATCGATTTTCAGTTTCTTTTCATGACTGGACGAATGCAGCACCCTTTCGCTAACGCCCCGGGGTTCGTTAGTGGCTCTTTGAACTCGTAGAATGTACCGGGAAAAAAACCCAAATTAGAGAAAAAAGAAAAAAAAACAATTTTTTGAAAAGTTTGAAAAAAAATCGTCATGACTTCTGAAATTTTACACACCTTAAAGACTCCGGGGGGGGGGGGGGACCAATGATCCACCCACGAAGAGGTATGCCTCGTGGTTTTTCCCACCTTCCACATATCAACAAAAATACACAAAACTCAAACACTGGACAATTATCGCAGATTAACATCATACTACACAGATAACAAACAAAAAGCTTACCTGGTCTGTGCAGTCGACTCCCCGTATGGGCCACCAATTTGTAGAAGTAGAATTTCTACTTTGTTCTACTACTAAAACTTCAAGAAACTCGTTTTAGCAAAATCAATGTTTTATTCACTTTAGAGAATTTGTTGTATACTAAGCCGAGATCTTTAATGAGTCTTTGTTCCAGTCTTTGTTGAAGCTCGTTCGGTAGATCTTGTTGAAGCTCGGTCTGTAGGAACTTCACAGTCGGTCTCCCAGTTTCACTGAACTCCAATCGCAACTTTCTCTTGGTTATAAAGGACCAAACTCCTTTGATGTCACGGAGCATGCAGGGTCAACCCAGGGGTTAATACCCCTTGGGACATGAGAGCCTGCAATCGTCTCTGGTTCCTTTATCCAAAAAGCCTTATTTAGCCATAGTTTGGGATAGAAAGCTAAAAGTGCTTCATACCCCTTTGAGAGGTCATTTTCGTATGACCTGTCTGAGGGGGAATTTTGCCCATGGTTAAAACTGTCAGAGAGGTGACAGATGCATTTTCTAGCCTGTGTTCAGTGGACTGAACATAGGCTATTTTTGATTAGACACAGATGGCAGTCCAAGAGCGTTACACATTCTGTTCCTTAAATTAACTCTCTCTTGACCACCTGTTAGCTCTTTCACAGAGGCTAAGAAATTCAAGAGAATTCACAGTTTTACCAAACTGCACCACAGAGCATATTTACACCAGATCACATTCTGTAGTTTTAACAATAGGGTCAATATGAATATTTTATTCCACAACAATAGCATGTACCACCCCAATTATCCGGTAAATAGGGGTACGCTTTATCATCACATATGAACATCATTCCATGGGGTGGGATCAGGTGCGTGGATAGACAATGAATTCCCGTCATTATCCCATTGGTCCTACTAACCCCCCTAGAGAATGTTATAGCCATTATATTGTGGGTGTGCTTATCATGTAGTACCACTCATAGTGTAATCCCGGTTTCCCCTTTTCCCATCTTTCCGGGAAGGGTGTAAGTACATGCCGATTCCCCCATGTGCAAATGGCCGGAGCCCTGGAGGCAAACTACCCCCTTCGTGGTTTAACCCAAATGGGGGAGGGCCTATCAGCCACGTGAGCAGCCAATGAAGGGTGATAATTAAACGGTCGGTTACAACCCTTGTTATTGTTATCACCCTCCCTTTTCAAAATGATAACCAGACATGGGGAATCGATGGGCTGTTGAACAGAGATTGTTAAGGAACAAGGGTAAAACTATCATTTGTATCCTGGCATCGCTGGTCTGGGGAAATTTCATGCATGACCAGCACTGAGTCCTGTTCTGAATTGTTGCTACCTCTCTTGCTACTTTCCAATATGTGTTCTCATCATTTCTCACTTGAGCTTCATCCCGGGGGTATGGTTTGAGTATGATTTCAAAGTTTGCTTTTAATAGGCCATCCCTTATTCCTGCTCTGTACCATGCTTTACACCTAAGCTTCATGAACATGCCTTCCTCCAAGTGTGTGTGCATACGTATCCCGAAATCGGTGACCTCCATCTGTATCCCGGCTGTTCCTCCACCTTAAAAGTTTCAGTCCCCCAGAATGATATTATACGAACCTTCTTCAATACCGGTTTGTATCTACTGCCGTTCAATGACACCTCCCATGTCACGGTTCTCCACATACTATGCCTGCCGCTCATGATTGTTTCACGAAAACATGGCAGTGATATTTCCTGGCCCAGCATTACGGTGAGTTGTCGTGGGAACATTCTTTCCCATGTGCCACTACTACCGACTATTATGTCATCACTGTCACCACTGACGCATGTTACTTTTGCTATCAGAAGCATCATTCCTGGGGCTAACAACGTCATTACTGTGTTGTGGTGTCTGATGCTTGGATGACCAACTTACAATGCGTGGTGTGGATCCAGGAGGGTTTACCCTTGCAGAAGAATGTGGTTGGTGTAGTCAACAGTACCTGGAATGGCCCCGCCCACCTTGGTTCCAGGGCGTTCTTGCAGGTGAAGTGTTTCACGAGCACCTGGTCTCCAGCTTGAAAGTCGTGGATGGTGTGGTCTGTTGGTTCAGGCAACGCCTCCCGTACTCATGCGTGAATGCGGCGCACCATGTTGGACAATCATATGCAAAACTTTAAAAGCATTTCATCCATCACAGGCAAATCAAGTTTGGACATGTCCACCGTGGCCGAAACAGGCAAACTCATGGGCTGGCCCATTAATATCTAATGGGGGGGAGAGGCCCGTGGTGCGACTAGGGGTAGATCGAGTGCTCATCAACGCAAGCGGGAGAGCTTCAGGCCACTTCAAACCCATGTCCGCACAGATCTTTGCTAGCTTGAGTTTCAGGTCTCCGTTCGTGTGTTCCACCAGTCCCGCTGATTGCGGATGGTATACGCAATGGAAGGATTGTTTTACACCCAATGCCTTCAAGATGCCTTTAATTACATCTGCCGTAAAATGTCCCCCCTGGTCTGAAGATATATTTTGGGGAATCCCAAATCGGCACATGAAGTCCCGCACGAGGGGCTTAACCACTGTCTGTGCGTCTGACTTGACGCATGGATAGGCCTCGACCCATTTTGTAAACATGTCCACGATTACCAAAATGTAACTGAACGACATGCTGGGCTGCATATTTACGAAATCGAATTGGATGTGTACGAATGGCCCCAGGGTTTGGGGTGGGCCGCGTTATGTGGGTACTTTGGCGGTGCCCCCTGTTGTGTTGTTGGCAAACTATGCATGACTGACATATGTCCGATGCAATACGTGACAATCCCGGGGCCGCCCAAGAATATCTTACCTGCTCCATCACCCCCCTCTTGCACACATGGCCATTGTGGTGTGCCATGCATGCAAGCCAGGGTAACAGTTCCCTGGGTGCGATTGGTTTCCCGTCAAGGGTCCAAATCTCATCTACCCTGGGCCATGTGGCCCCCCTCTTTATCCAGTCATCACGTTCAGCTGACGGTGCTGCGTCTTGCAGTCTCAAAATGTCGGCATCGTTCGATGCGATGTCTGGCCACGTGGTCGCTACCTTGGTAGTCTGTGCAGACCTCCCTTTAGCACGCGTAATCATCGGCATATTTCGTCCTATATGTTGTTCGGCTGCCTTACCCGCTGCCGCATCTGCCCTGGTGTTGCCCCGGGGAACGTCCATGTCCAGTTTCTGATGAGCGCGGCATTTTACCACCACGATAGCGCGGGAAAGCGAAATGCTCTGGAGTAAATCCTCGACCAAATCACCGTTCGTTATTACCGAACCCGCAGAAGTAAGAAAACCTCGCATTTTCCAAATTGCCCCTTTGTCATGAGTCAGTGTAAATGGTGATGGCAAGACCTGCCACCAGGGTGCATGCTCTAGTTAGGGCGCATAGCTCCGCCTGCTGGGCCGAATATGTAGGTGGAAGGCTCCCATTCTCTACTGTCTTGTTATCGGAGCACACCGCGTACCCAGATAGCAAAGACCCATCCCATGCGCGCCTAGCCGACCTGAGCACACCGCGTACCTGTCCTTCAAGTCCGGGCATACCGTAGACACCTGCTGCACCACCTCGATGCACACATGGGGGTCACCCTCCTCTGGTGTAGGCATCAATGAGGCTGGATTAAGAGTAGTGCAACGCTCAATGGTAATGTTCGCCGTGGTGATCAGTGCGGTTTCATATTGCATCAACCTAGTGGATGACAAATGTTGGGTTTTCTGCTGTAGTAACAGCGAAGTGATGCAGTGTGGCACCCGTAACATTACTGGGTGTCCCATGACAATGTCCACTGTTCTTTCCACCACGTATCTAGCCACTGCCACAGCTTGCAGGCACACCGGAAGCCCTTGATCGACCGGGTCTAGCTTTTTACTAAAGTAAGCTACAGGTCGCTCCTTCTCCCCATGAGTCTGCGTCAATACGGATTGGGCAAAACCCGCCACCGTGTGAATGTAAAGGGTGAATGGCTTTGCGTAATCAGGGAGCCCTAAAGTTGGTGCCATAGCCAACGCTCTTTTCATGACCTCAAAACAGCGTATCATGTCGTCTGACCAAATTATTTTGTTTGGGGCTTCTAGTTTGGTGGCCTCGTACTGTGGCTTAGCGAGTAGCACATAGTCGATTATCCAAGTGTGGCAATAACCCGTAATACCTAGGAAACGCAGAATTTCCCGCTGCGTGCGCGGTCGCGGCACTTCCGTCATAGTGGCCACTCGCTGCGCCTCCAGTTCTCGTTTGCCGTGTGAAAAAGCATGGCCCAAATAAGTTACCACCGGCTGTACCAATTTAAGCTTTTCTCGTCCCACCTTGTGGCTCTTGGCGGCCAGGGATTTTAGCAAGGTCTCCGAATCCTCCTCACAGGCTTCTTTGGAGGGGGAACAAATCAGCAAATCATCAATGTATTGCAACAACACTGACACGTCCTCTAGGTCTCGGTGCAACGCTTGGGAGAACAGGGTGGGCTATCAGCGAACCCTTAGGGCAACAGTCCAGGTGTACTGGCGACCCCTGTAGGTGAAGGCAAACAAGTGCTGTGACTCAGGTGCGATAGGCACAGAGAAGAATGCAGAACACAAATCAATGACAGTAAAATGTGTCGCATCTGGTGGGATGGATGACATGAGGGCCTCCGCGTTTGGTACTACCGGGTGTATGCTCTGTATCACTTTGTTTACCTCCCACAGGTCCTGGACAAATCTCCATTTGTTTTTCTTCGGCTTCTTTACCGGCAGTATAAGCGTGTTACATTGACTATTAGTTTCTACAATTATTTTCTGCTTTATCAGGGAATGGATTACTGATGCAATACCCACACTGGCCTCATGTCGTAATTTATACTGTCTTGCCCTTGGGAGGGGCACCCCAGGTTTCACTGGTATCACCAAAGGTGCAGCGTCCCGAATCCGACCAACGTCATTATCATGTTTAGTCCACAAATCGGCCGGTATATCATTCAAAATGTCATCTGAATCTCCCGGGTCCTTGGGTACCTCCCTCACAACATGGGAGCCCTTAGGGGGCAAGTCTACTTCTTCAAATACCCCTTTCCCCGTTTGTAGCGGGGTGTCGATGACAAACCCTTCCCCATTCCCGAGCATCCTTACTACCCAGTGGCCCACCAGCTGAGAGGCGATGGTCGGGGCCCGTCGTAAGCATCCCATCATCCAGCCTACGCCCTCCGGTGGCCACCCTTCGGCAGTGATGACGGTGACGTGAGCCTCTACTCCTTCGGGGTATCGGGATTGCGCATGTTGCTCCGGTATCAGGTTTACCTCGATCCCCACTCCGTCTCGGCCAATCCATACTCACGATAAATGCACGTTTGAGGTCTTGCCCAGCGAGTCTTTAACTAACTCCCGATATTCCTCATTGTCCCCCTTTGTGTCATAGTAGGCCGTACAGTGGGGTGGGTCGTATCTTACGTCCGCCATGATTTGATTTATTTGTAACCAATTTCGCAGTTCCTCACCTTCGGAACATACCCTATCAATTATTTCTTTCAAATTTGTCAGGGTCCCTTCGCCTAGCCTCCACCAATACATGGTAGGGCCAGCGCGGTACAATGCCGCCATCAACAGGTGACGTTTAGATTCTGAAACATCTACAAAAACTCCCTGCTCTGTACATGAAATTTGGCAACCTAATCGACAAGGTAAATCCCGTCCTAACAAATTAGTTGGGGCGGTTGTGGTAATTAAGAAAGCATGCTTAGCTTCTAGTGGGCCGCAGACCACTCTCACTTCTTCCGAAATTGGGAGTGCTTTGGGTAAGCCCAAGACACCCATGATTTGAACATTCTTATGTGTGGGGTGCAAGGATGGCAAATGCTCCTCATTAATAGTACTACGGGTCGCCCCCGTGTCCCCAAGAAACTCTAGCTGTCGTCCGTCCACGTCCAGAGTCAAGTTCGGCTCCTCTGTAGGCGACATGGTCAAAAGGGGACATTCTTTAGGCGACTCGTCCTCATCCCATCAATAGGCTGCATGGTTTCCCTGTGGAGGGGGTCCACGGGGCCCCTTGCGGAATTTTCGGCAGTCGCGTTTCCAATGTCCCATCTGTCCACAGTGGAAGCACACCCCTTGCGGAATCGGCGGAGCTGAGGGTGCGGGGTGTCCGCCGTTGTTACGTGGTCCCTGTCGTCTCGGTCGTCTAGCTGGCTGCTGGTCTGGTTGTCTCCATTGTTGCGGCCAGGGTGGTCCCCGCTGTCCCTTTGTCTGCATATTGACGTGTCTATTTATCATTGTCATCAAAGTCATTTTCATCATCATAGTCCAAATTACCTTGGGGAGTTTCCCTAGCGTTCCAATTCTGGGCATGCCCACAGTCTCAGTTTCCCCCTTTATGATTGTTCTGGGCCTGTCGTTCCTGTACCAACATTTGCAGTATGTCATCCTTCACATCAGCTTTCTTCTCGTCAGTCACTACACTGGTCGGCTGCTTCGCATAATTTGTCAGTTGAGGTATTTCTCCATCCAAGTTTAACTAATTGGATGCGCTTCCTTATTGCGGGCCTCATTCCTTCCAATAGGAAGTTGTTCAGAACAGGTACGGGGACATCCGCCACCTGGGGAAACCCTCCCCATTTTATCACTGCTCCCTCCAATCTTTCTCTCCAGTCTGCTGCCACTTCGCATTGCTTTTGTTTTAGGGCATATATTTTGTTCCAATCGGGCCCCGCGGCTGGCATTAAAGCGGCTCGTACTCCAGCCACCAGCCGGGTGACACGAGTATTCCATCCTGCCGCATCTAGGGGTGGGTCTAGTTCCTCATTTGGCCACTGTCCGTGCACTTTCGCCTGTTCCCACACCCGTGAGGGCAGTATAGCTTTTCCCATATGGCAGACGTCCTGCCAATCTGCCTCCGAATTTTGTATCCACATCAGCAGAAACTCGGACACTTGATGAGGCTGTTCTTTTATCAAGGTTTTTACCCATTCTTCCAAAGCAGTCAAATCGGATTCCCTCCAAGGTACTCTAGTCGTATTGGGTCGTTCGTTCCCTGCAGCTCCCCGTATGCCTATGGTTTTAACAGGGAACATTCCTGTCATAATCTGTGGGATTCCATTCCCAGTAAGCCCTGCCGGTGAGGGGTATAGTCCTCCCGGCCCTATCGGTGGCGAGAACCCTGGAATGTCCATTCCCTAGTCTCCCCCATTATCCCTTTGGTCCTCTGAACGGGTTACCCGGGCTAAGGTAGTCCTGGGGGATGCCTGGTTGGATGGGAGCGACCCCCTCCTTTTCTAACACCTGGGCAGGGTACCACCATCCGTTCTGAACGTACGGTGGAATGATCCACTTTCCCTGTGTCATGTCCCACTGAGGGGCTGGTGTGCCGTCTCCCTGGGGTCCAGGAGTTGCCAACAGGGATGGGGAGGGTTGTGCCTGGAGCCCGAGGACAGGGTCCAGGTCTTGGGAGGGTGGATGTCTGGTAACTGCCCCCCATGTCACAGGGTCTCTACCCTGAACCAGCTGCAGACACACAAGTTTTCTCTTGCTGCCACGTCCAGGGATATTGGCTACAGTGCCATGGGCCTTAAACTTCCTGATTATATTGTGTACGGTGGACACAGGAATATCAAGGTCTCTGGAGATGGACTTGTAGCCTTGAGATTGTCCATGCTTGGCTACAATCTTGTGTCTGACCTCCTCAGACAATTCTCTGGTTTTCTTTCTATTGTCCATGCTCATTGCAGTACACACAGTGACACAAACACCAGAATGACTCCTTTTCTCTATTCAAACTGGTATATTGGAGGCTCCTGCAACTCACCACAGGTGAGTTCAATTCCAAAGTAAAGGTGAATCACATGCTTGAAATCGAATTATTTCTAACAACTTTTTAAAGTGATAATATGCCACTTACATTCTGCTCCTGTAAGCACTTGCATCCCAATCTGTGCCAAACGTTGTGGGATTATTGCTTGGATTTGGAAAACTTATAGGAAATAGGCATCCTTTTTTAACAAAAACACCAAAGCATGTGTAACAAAAACACCAAAGCCATGCAAAACTACAATAAATATCAAATTTAATGTAAAACGCATGGGCAAGAATATGTCTAACAAATTCCTCAACTATACATAGAAAACAAAAGCTGGCGTTGACGAGTATCCATCACTTTTAATGCATTTTTCTAGTCATTTTGAATCATCATTGTGGTATCAAAGAGGAAAAATACTGAAGCTGCCTACATTGAGGAAATAATAAGAAGGATGTTACATTGAAGGATGTTTCCAAGAATGATGAAGAAGGATCCTACCATACATGCAAGAAGGATGTTACATTGAAGGATGTTTCCAAGAATGATGAAAAAGGATCCTATCATACATGCAAGAAGGATGTTACATTGAAGGATGTTTCCAAGAATGATGAAGAAGGATCCTACCATACATGCAAGAAGGATGTTACATTACAAAGTACCTGTTTGATTTTCAAACAAGAGCTTAAAATATTCAGTGTCTGTGAATCACCAACTCCTCGCAGAAAAGTTGTGAGTACAACAAGACACTAAAGACTAAATTATTAAAGGTATCCTTTTATGAAGCCACCCAATTAAAGCATCTTCTCACTTCTTTTTCCGAGCTATTGAATAGCATCTGGGCACAAAAATACAGCATAAAAAGCTAAAGGTGATGGTGATGACAGCTAAGGTTTCTATTACAATTTTTGTATTTCCCTGTGTACTACTGTATGCTGGTACAAATGCCAGGCACACTAAAATGAAGCTAATCATGCTGAAGGTGATGAATTTGGCTTCATTGTAGTGTGAAGGTATCTTGTGAGCATTTATTGCCAGGCACAAACAAGTTATCACTAATATGCCAATATAGAGAAAAGCACAGGTAATCCAGATTGGGCTTCCACCAGCACACTCTAAAATAATTGTTCCTGGACGAGTGTCAAAATTGTGAAAAGGACGTGAAGATCCTGTTACTGCCCAGATAGAGCAAAACAGCAGCTGGGGAACACAAAGAAGAAATGCAGAAGCTTCTCTTGGCAAGGATTTCACAGACGTCCATCGACCACCATCAGATCCTGCAATTTTGGAAATGAAAATTATTAATTAGTGTTGAACCTGACCTTTGTTCTATCATTTTATATCAAGACATTTTTCTTCTAAAATTCCAATGAACATATTTGCTTCTACATAATATGCCTGAATAAGCTTTTTTAGGCAGTTTATCTACATTTAAGTGACTTTTAATTGACCTATTGCTTTTTTCTAGTTTTCAGGTTATTTATCAATGAAGACTGCAAGACAGCAGCTGGGGCAAAAAGGCCACCGATGCTGATAGGTGAAAATGCTGCATATTTGTCCTGAATTATTTCCGAACTTGTGAGTTAAGATGAGTTAAAAATGATTTCACAGGGTGGGGCATAGCCGGGCTTGGATCTGTCGAGTGGAGAATCTGCTGTCCCCCTATCATGTGACCAGAATCTCAGCTCTGATAGGTGGACGTTTGTGAGAGGCATACACACATACACCGGACGGACAGACAAACGCTGTTCCAGATGGCATTACCCTACAGACTATGCAGTAAAAGTATGGCTGCCGAACCACGTGACTGATGACGTCATCATTTTTTTCTCAGCCAATCTATCTCTAGATCATGCTCAAGAACTTTCATACTGATCGGATCAAGTGATCTACTTGTCAATATTTGACGTCATATTGACGTGCCTATGATGTCATCAGTAACATCTGTTGTTCGCCATGGGGAGTACTTTACAATGAGCCACCTTTCTATTTTTTCCATGGAGCGGTTTCGGCAATATAGAGATTCAAAGATTTTCGGTTTTTCCAAGATGGCGCCCTACCACGTGACCTATGATATCATAATTATGATTAGAAAATTCTACAGGAGGAGGTGCTCCTATGGTGAAAATTTTGTGTCAATCGGACCAACAGTTGCAGAGAAAACTAATTTTAAAGGGAATAAACCCACAAAATGTCAACAGAAAGGACCTACATACATACTGTACATACATACGGACAGACAAATGCTTTTCCAGAGACATTGCCCTATGGGCCATGCTGTAATAACCTGTGCAAACTATCTTTTGATTATAGAAGTGGCTAAGCAGATGGCTTCTCTGGCATAATTGCAATATAATTATTGAGGAAAACTCCACCCATGAGCAAACAGAACCTTTCATACAAAAAAGCCAGCATTGACAGAAACACATTAAAAACACAATGGACACATTATATGAAGCAAAAGACATACAAGAGTCTTACATATATTATTCTATTGAATATTCATCATGAACAATCATTCTGAGTATTGCGCTGCAATGCATGTCCCCTACCGGCAGTCTGTCGTCCGGAAAACTGTTGGGGAAATTACCAAGGGTTATTTACCCACAGGTTCTGAATCGTTCCCAATCACTAATTACCTCAGGACAGGCTCACCTATGATTCACACTCGGGACTTCGATTTATACACCTTGCAGACAGGTCAGCAGAAGCACGAGAAAATAAGTTGTTGATAAAGAACCTTTCGAGTCACTAAATATCAGTAATTTATTATATTTTGCGGTTCACGATCGATGATCAATGTGTATATACAGAGGGGAGAACAAGTATTTGATACACTGCCGATTTTGCAGGTTTTCCCACTTACAAAGCACGTAAAGGTCTGTAATTTTTATCATAGGTACACTTCAACTGTGGAAGACGGAATCTAAAACAAAAATCCTGAAAATCACATTGTATGATTTTTAAGTAATTAATTTGCATTTTATTGCATGAAATAAGTATTTGATCACCTACCAACCAGTAAGAATTCCGGCTCTCACAGACCTGTTAGTTTTTTCTTTAAGAAGCCCTCCCATTCTCCACTCATTACCTGTATTAACTGCACCTGTTTGAACTCGTTATCTGCATAAAAGACGTCTCCAGACCGTCTCCGACCACAAAGACCGCAAAGACCGACCGCAAAGCCGTCTCCAGACCTGTCCACACTCAATCAGACTCCAACCTCTCCACAATGGGCAAGACCAGAGAGCTGTCTAAGGACATCAGGGACAAATTTGTAGACTTGCACAAGGCTGGGATGGGCTACAGGACAATAGGCAAGCAGCTTGGTGAGACGGCAACAACTGTTGGCGCAATTATTAGAAAATGGAAGAAGTTCAAGATGACAGTCAATCTCCCTCGGTCTGGGGCTCCATGCAAGATCTCACCTCGTGGAGCCTCAATGATCATGAGAAAGGTGAGGGATCAGCCCAGAACTACACGGCAGGACCTGGTCAATGACCTGAAGAGAGCTGGGACCACAGTATCAAAGAAAACCATAAGTAACACACTACGCCGTCATGGATTAAAATCCTGCAGCGCACGCAAGGTCCCTCTGCTCAAGCCAGCGCATGTCCAGGCCCGTCTGAAGTTTGCCAATGACCATCTGGATGATCCAGAGGAGGAATGGGAGAAGGTCATGTGGTCTGATGAGACCAAAATAGAGCTTTTTGGTTTAAACTCCACTCGCCGTGTTTGGAGGAAGAAGAAGGATGAGTACAACCCCAAGAACACCATCCCAACCGTGAAGCATG
This sequence comes from Myxine glutinosa, assembly GCF_964187855.1. NCBI lineage: Eukaryota > Metazoa > Chordata > Myxini > Myxiniformes > Myxinidae > Myxine > Myxine glutinosa. The sequence goes on from NC_136263.1 coordinate 132,402,963, forward strand.
GAGGTGGAAACATCATTCTTTGGGGATGCTTTTCTGCAAAGGGGACAGGACGACTGCACCGTATTGAGGGGAGGATGGATGGGGCCATGTATCGCGAGATCTTGGCCAACAATCTCCTTCCCTCAATAAGAGCATTGAAGATGGGGCGTGGCTGGGTCTTCCAGCATGACAACGACCCGAAACACACAGCCAGGGCAACTAAGGAGTGGCTCCGTACGAAGCATCTCAAGGTCCTGGAGTGGCCTAGCCAGTCTCCAGACCTGAACCCAATAGAAAATCTTTGGAGGGAGCTGAAAGTCTGTGTTGCGCAGCGACAGCCCCGAAACCTGAAGGATCTGGTGAAGATCTGTATGGAGGAGTGGGCCAAAATCCCTGCTGCAGTGTGTGCAAACCTGGTTAAGAACTACAGGAAACGTCTGATCTCTGTAATTGCAAACAAAGGTTTCTGTACCAAATATTAAGTTCTGTTTTTCTGATGTATCAAATACTTATTTCATGCAATAAAATGCAAATTAATTACTTAAAAATCATACAATGTGATTTTCAGGATTTTTGTTTTAGATTCCGTCTTCCACAGTTGAAGTGTACCTATGATAAAAATTACAGACCTTGACGTGCTTTGTAAGTGGGAAAACCTGCAAAATCGGCAGTGTATCAAATACTTGTTCTCCCCACTGTATATGTTGCTCGGCTTGGCTCCGCCCCTCCCGAAAGCGCATGCTGTGTCGCGCTTTTGACGTTCGCGAGATGAGGCTGAGGGCGCGCGGTGCAGCTTGAGGAGAACTCTAGAATAAACAAGAGATATCCATTTTTTTTTTTTAATATTTTAGTTTAATTAACGATATCTGCCAAACCACGTGCCCTATCGCAAATTCCCAAATTTTTTTAGTAGACTGACATGCTGAACAGATCTGTGAAGTTTCCCCTCGATTGGATCAAAAATGAGAGAGGAGCTTGGTTTTAAAGGTTCATGCTTAAAAACGTCATAACTCTGAAACCATGTGACGCATGACGTCATGCTCGCTGAATTTTTGTTCGTCATGGGTATGCTATTCTGCCTGCAAAGTTTGGCCTCGATCTGTTCAGCCGTTGCAGAGAAAAAGGGGTTTTCGTGTTTTCACGAAAACAATATGGCGGCCGAACCACGTGACCTGTGACGTCATAATTACCATTAAAATATTCTACAGACCGAGTCCCCCCTATGGTGAAAATTTGATCTCAATCGGTCCTATTATTGCAGAGAAAATATTTTTTAAAGGAAATTAAAACGTAAAATGGCACTGAGTTAAGGATCATCAGAATTATCAGAATTTCCAAAGTTCAAAGTGCCATAACTTTGTCAAAAATGATCGAAACGTCGTGAAGTTCGAACTTGATTTGCAACTTATCATGAGGAAACCATGTTCCAAGTTTGAAATTATTAGCATTAAGAGTTTAGAAAAAAAGTCCGGAAAACTATTCTTTGCGTGACAGACTGACAGAATGACGGACTGACAGACGGACAGATGGAGGAATGGCGTGCAAACCTATAGTCCCCTCCGGTGTACACTGGTAGTGGACTAATAACAACCCGAACTTATCCAGAAAAACATGATCTGAAACTCAACACTATTAGATATATTTTCAGGTGGGAGGTGGGCTTTAAGACTTTCTATTCTAATTTCCACAGCCCAAAAATTGTGATTTATTTGTTAGTTAATTGACTGCTTCGTTGTTTGCTTTTACCGGTACCGTACGAGCAAATACCTCCACAATGGGTGGAATGTTTCTGAATTCTGATGCCTCAGTCTTGCACCCTGACGAAATGAATCCAATCATTCATTCACGTTTCAGGGCTGATTCTTGTTGACGCCTCGGCTTGCATTCTGACAAACGGAAGCCAATCTTTTTTCTTCTTGTGCTCCTTTTGGCTATTTTTCTTGGCGTTGTGATGCACTTGCTTGAAATTGCAATTTAGTTTTTGCTGCAAACAATATATTTTCCCAAAATAGATTTTATCTTATTTTTTATCAGGAACTAGCTTTTTTTTAAATCATGAAAGTGGTACCCTTAATTTTAAATCATGAAAGTGGCAGTGGTACCCGGCATTGCATCATAGTGTTGCCCGGTCTATTTTTGTGAGGCCTAAAACACTTCCCTACATCCACAAAGGAATGAGGTTGGGGACCATTTAATATTACCTTTAACATAGTTACAAAGGTTTAGGCACCACAAAGCAACTTGAAGTAGAAAAAAGCAAACTATAACTTTATTTTTTTTAATTTAACAGAAAAATGTTTTGCCTGAAACACTTCTTGGCACTCAAGCATGAACCTCTGACAGTTTGATGAGGATATTTTTGACCATCTCTGAGAAAATGGCAAGGAAGGGAGGGACAGAGAAAGAGGAGTTGGAAAGAGAGGGTGGGGGATTGAGAGAGGGGAGGGGAGAGAATGGAAAGGGGGGAGTGGGGAGTGAGGAGTGATGTGGGAGGTGGGAGGGTGATGTGGAGAGTGAGGAAGGGAGAGAGGGGGGTTGAAATTCAGGCAGATGTGACACCCAGTTTAACGTCCATCTGAGCGACGGAGCACAAATTGATGAATCACCCTGCCTGTGAAACACCGGTATGACAGTTTATAGCTGGGCTGAGTTTCAAACCCAGGTTAGACTGCTTATAATGAGTGTGTGTACATCTCGGCCTTCCTGTCGTGGTGTCGGGATTCATTGCTTTGTAGCCACTGAAATCTATTTTCAATTCTCTCTTGAACTCGTATTTCACTTTTCGCGTAGCTTTACTCATTCTAACCCTCTAATTTATTTTGCCTTCCTAAATCTGGGGATTTCCCCATGGAGAATCGAGCCACAGTATTGCCATGGAAGCTTGTAGAGATCGAATCTTGTAGAGTATTGTCTTGAATGTCAATTTGTACTTTTATTTTTAAAAACGACAACTGCTGTGATAATAAACGTCAATTCCACTGCTGTTGACTGTATTTCCATGGCTTACAGACATCGGTTGATAAGGAATGGCTGGCTTTGCAAGTGATTAGTGATGCATACAGCAATTCGTAGGTATGAGGACAGCGATAAATGATGTATACGATTCGTAGGTATGAAGCTGTATCATGCAGAAACCATTATGACCAGTTCCAAAGAAAGGAATTTTTTAAAACAGTATGGTGGATTAAGACTCACTGTGAGGTAAATGCAGGCTGATCAAAGGTAAGTCTGTTTTTGGTTTTAATTTAATAAGCCTGAATTATCTTTAAAAGGGATGTTTAAAGTTTACCCAATTACCCAGTTTTCATTAATTCCCATTAGTATGCTTGGAATCCCATTGGTATGCATACAAAGTTTTGGGCAGCTAGGTCTCATGGTTTTCATGTTATGGAGGAGACACACTGATGCACACATATTCACATTTATTATTATAGATACCACATATAGTTTGGCAAGAAATGTTAAGCTGAATCCAAAAATCTTCCTTTTTGAATTTGATCATTTTACAACAATGTACATTCATTTAACAGGTTTATAGCACTATAATGATAAATGTATCATGTATTTTGATTCAAATGTATCAGGTATCTGTATGAAAAGAAAGAGCATCGTATTATAAATCCTCTTCTGTCCTATACTGTTGTGAAAAAAAACAACTATTGATAAAACTTACCGTTATTAAAATGGTAAAGTCTCACTGTTTTTGTGAGTATACAGCTCACAGTAAGCGTAAGGAAAACACAGATCAGTACATTGTGCAATTTGCAAGAAATATTTGATGGCTTCCCAATGAATACCACACTGCTTATGTAGCAGCTTATCAAGAAAACCAACAAGAGGCCATCGATTGAACAGTTTTGACTGACTTTCGCCACATGCAGCTCCTGATGCAGAAATAATAGAAGACCGATTGCCACTGTGATGATTATCCCGAGCAAGGCAAATGCAGATAGCAACATAGCAAGTGGATCAGAAAAAGCCAGGTACTCTGTGGGCATGCGCACACATGAGTCATGAAACTCATTGGACTGGTAGCCTTTTTGACATTGATAGCAATCTTCAGAATCTGGTGAAACATGAAACAATGAGTATTTACTACTTTACCTCAGGCTATATTTTAGCGTAGTTCTGTTTAACAAAATATTAAACTTGGTCCATGTAGCTATTGCTATTATAGCTATCTTTTGAGAATCAGGTGTAATTTTATGAAGCCCATCATCATAATAATCACTCAACCATCCCATATTCTAGGGAAACTATGTGAAAATTAGATTAATATTATTTTAAGTGGCCTAAAAACTAAAAGTTGAATAACCTCGAAATGTTTGTGGCAGACTTCAGTGTTCAGTGGCTGTAAGTACTCGTCGATTGAAAACACAGGAAACTGTATCACATTGCTTTGAATCACTTCCTGGTATATGATTACCCTTAGTAATGGCACAAATGTCGATGGTATGTATACCTTCTTTGAGAAAAGGTAGTCTGCTTTACCTAGGACGTTCATAGCATTTTTTAAAGCTGCTTGATCTCTTAAAAAGTGTGTTTATAAATAAATTAAATTTAGTATTAAGTGCTATCGACAAAGATAGTTACATTGAAGGACTATCACTACCTATACATCTTACTATAATTCACCAAATGTCCGTCCGTCTGTCTGTCTGTGTCAGGTCGCAGATCTGTTACTGCTTAATGCCCTGTTATGGATGTCGTTCGACTAATATGTTATGTTATAAATGCTGTTTAAAAATGCTATTTCATGAAGTTAATAAAAGGTTGCCGCTTCGCTTTAGTTTAAAATGAGAAAATGCTCGCTTCATCCGTGCTGAACGAATGGCCTCGTTGTATACGTGTGCCCCTTGACGGCTAGATAAGCCTGAGTCATAAACCTTCTCTCTTTTCCCAGACGGCGCCTCAAACCGCGGGCAGGAAAATGGATAATATGCGCGTGGAATGTATAACTTTACGTAGGATGCTTGAATCGTAGACATAAAACCTTTGATAAACTGCCAAAACATTAACTATATTTCGTATAATCACAGTGACGCTTGAGTTACAAAAAATATGCTTTGAATTTATGTTTAAATGAGAAATGTGAACTGAAGGTGCATTTAACACCTGGAACTCATCAGAACGCCCTCATTTACTTTATGGTCTTATCGGAACCAAGAATGCAATCCCCCTTTCAGTGAGTTATATTTTCTGTCACCTCGGAGCCTTGAAACCACATCTGGTCCGGATCCTAACGGTGCGTGCTTCACTCCCCCAAGATGAAAGGACGGATGACGGTGGGGGCTCGGCCCACGGGGGATGACGGTGGGAGGAACTCTCACCAGTTCCTTTGTTCTCTCGGAGATTTTCTGATAAAACGTGTCCCTATATAAATGGACTGTGAATCAATGCATCCCCAGGAAGGCAGACGTGGCATGAAGGTGGTTCGTGCTGTAGACGTCTCACTCTCCTCCAGATCTGTATTAATTGGTATTTTAATAAAGTCTCGTCATTCTCATCTGTTGATGAACTTCTGTTACAATCGGTGGAGGTGTTCCCCACAATTTTGGTGCCATGACTTGGATGTGAGGGAAGGTGGATACTGGGAAACCATCAATGTTGAGGGCAGAGTTATGGGTGGTTGAGGTCGTTGTCGGTTGTTGTTGATCTGAAGCCAGGATTTTATTTCAGTGGTGCAGTTTGTCAGGATAGAGCGGGTTGTGGTGATTGAGCCGTTGCAGATGTCATCAGTTTTGCTTTGGATGAAATGAAAGGAAGGAGATGCAGTTGCCTACTGTGAATGACAGGTGGTGTGTGTTATCGTTGTTGTCTTGGAAGTTCAGTTGTTGACATAGTCCGGAGTGTTCTAATTTGCACAGGGAATGACAATTGGGATGACAATTGAAAAGAAAAAATTGAGTAAGTTACAAATTTTGTTTTGTGAATCTGCGGACAAGCTAGTTTGATGGGTACCCTGGGGTCTTCAGCGTGTCTATGTGTTTGTCTGTCTGTTACACCGGACTCTTGAATGGGTTTTCATGAGACGAATTTCAGACATAACAACAGTGAGAATCTATTTTGAGGGAAGTAAACAAAGTTATACAAGGCATACACCCAGTGGTACCAAATGCGGAAGGCCTTATGACATCTATCCCACCGGACGCAACACATTTTACCGTTATTGACCTATGCTCTGCCTTTTTCTCCATACCTATCGCACCTGAGTCACAATACTTGTTCGCCTTCACCTTCAGGGGGCGCCAGTTCACCTGGACGCTGTTACCCCAAGGGTTCTCCGACAGCCCCACCCTGTTCTCCCGAGCGCTGCACCGCGATTTGGCAGACGTGGAACTAAAAGGGGGTTCGGTGTTGTTGCAATACATTGACGACTTGTTGATTTGTTCCCCTTCCAAGGAAGCCTGTGAAGGGGACTCCATGGCCCTGCTAAGAGCCTTGGCGACCAAGGGCCACAAGGTGGGACGGAGGAAGCTCCAATTTGTACGGAAGGTAGTAACCTATTTGGGTCATGCCATTTCACACGGGAAGCGAGAATTGCATGCCGGACGAGTAACCGCCATCATGGAATCGCCACGGCCAAGTACGCAACGACAGATGTTGCGCTTCCTAGGTATGACGGGTTACTGCCGCTCTTGGATAATCGACTACGCGCTACTTGCTAAACCGCTGTACGAAGCCACTAGAATAGGAGAACCAAACTACTTGGTTTGGACGGACGAATTGATGCGCTGTTTCGAGGGGCTGAAAAAGGCATTGGTAACGGCACCGACTTTAGGACTCCCCGATTATGCGAAACCATTCACCCTTTACACTCATGCAGTAAGGGGTTTTGCTCAGTCCGTTTTGACACAGACTCATGGAGATAAGGAACGGCCGGTAGCCTACTTTAGCAAAAAGCTAGAACCGGTCGAGCAAGGGTTTCCGGTGTGCCTGCAAGCCGTGGCAGCGGCTAGGTACGCAGTGGAAAGGACAGCGGACATTGTAATGGGGCACCCAGTAACGCTACAGGTACCACACTGCGTCACTTCACTGTTACTACAGCGGACAACACAACACTTGTCGACCACTAGATTAATGCAATACGAAACAGCACTGATTACGGCCGCCAACGTCACCATTAAACGTTGCACTACACTCAACCCGGCCTCACTGATGCCCACCCCAGAGGAGGGCGAACCCCACGTATGTGTCCATGTAGTACAGCAAGTCTCCACGGTACGTCCGGACTTGAAGGACGTTCCCCTCGACAACCCCGATCGTGTGTACTACGTCGATGGATCAGCTAAACGCGGATGGGACGGCTCTTTGCTATCCGGATACGCGGTGTGTTCAGATAATGAGACGGTAGAAAGCGGGCGCCTTCCGCCCACATTTTCCGCCCAGCAGGCGGAGCTGTGCGCCTTGACTTAAGCATGCAGCTTGGCGGCAGACCTTGCCGTCAACATTTATACAGATTCAGCATACGCACACGGGGTAGTTCACGACAAAGGGGCAATTTGGAAGATGCGAGGCTTTCTCACATCTGCGGGTTCGGTCATAAAGAACGGCGAATTGGTTGAAGGGCTACTCCGAAGCATCTTGCTTCCCCCCGCGGTCGCGGTAATTAAATGTCGAGGCCACCAAAAGACAGACTCTGACGTCGCCCGTGGCAACGCCAGAGCGGACGCAGCGGCAGGAAAAGCGGCCAACCAACAAATAGGACGGAACATGCCGATGGTAACGTGAGCAAAGGGGGCACACACGCAAACTGCCAACGTACCGACCTCAGGACCAACCCCCTCCTCGCAAAATGGGTGCACCATCATCACCGCCTCACCGACTAATGAGGACGTTATAAAACTTCAAAACACAGCAACAGCAGCCGAACACGATGATTGGGTAAAACGAGGGGCCACACGCCCCGGACCAAATGCGATGTGGACCCTTCACGGAAAACCAATAGCACCCAAGGAACTACTGCCTTGGCTGGCACGTATGGGACATCAAAATGGCCATGTGTGCCAGAGGGGGGTGATGGAACAGATAAACTATACCTGGGCGGCACCGGGACTGTCGCGAATCGCATCAGAGGTGTGCCGGTCATGCGCAGTTTGCCAACAACACAACAGGGGGGCACCACCAAGGCACCCACATAATGCGGGCCATCCCCGACCAATCGGGCCCTTCTGTCATGTCCAGTTCGATTTTATAAACATGGAACCAAGTATGTCGTTCCGCTATGTCCTGGTAATCGTGGACATGTTCACAAAATGGGTCGAGGCCTATCCATGCGTTAAGTCAGACGCCTCGACAGTAGCCAAGCACCTCGTGCGGGATTTCATGTGCAGATTCGGCATCCCTCAGAAAATTTCGTCAGACAAAGGGGGCCACTTCACGGGAGAGGTGATTAAGGGTATCCTAAAGGCACTGGGCGTGAAACAATCTTTCCATTGCGCTTATCACCCACAATCAGCGGGACTTGTGGAACGCACCAACGGGACTCTGAAACTCAAGGTAGCCAAGATCTGTGCAGACACAGGTTTGAAGTGGCCGGAAGCACTCCCGCTGGCGTTAATGAGTATTCGGTCCACCCCGGGCCGCACCAAGGGCCTTTCCCCCCACGAGATATTAATGGGACGACCTATGAGTTTGCCTGTTTCGGCCCGATGGACATGTCCAAACTTGACTTGCCTGTGATGGATGACATGCTTTTAAAGTTTTGCAGAGGATTGTCCAATGTGGCACGCAGCATCCACGCCCGGGTACGAGAGGCGTTGCCTGAACCAACAAGCCACGCCATCCACGACTTCCAGACCGGCGATTACGTGCTCGTAAAACACTTCACCCGCAAGAACGCCTTGGAACCAAGGTGGAAGGGACCAGTCCAGGTGTTGCTGACTACACCAACGGCAGTCTTTTGCGAGGGCAAGACCTCGTGGATCCACGCCACGCACTGTAAGTTGGCCATACAAGCACCAGACACTACACCACAGCAACCACAGTAAGGATGGGCCTAATCATAGGTACGATACTATTGATAGCGACAGCAGCTAGGGGAAGCTCCAATCCAAATAGATGCGAAAACGGAACCCGACACCTCACCGTAACATGGGGACAAAGAGTATCACTACCATGTTTCGAACAGAAAACCCTGTACACAAATTGGGTAGCCGTAAGATGGCTAGCACTGTCGGCAGGGCCTGGACGGGTTGGCATTGTACTACGAAAGGTACGAGAGTTCCGGGAAGACGGGCAAGCTAGCATTAAGACCTTGGCCCAACCAGGATACCAATGGGGAACCCCTGATTTTAAGCTACAAACACGCACACGCCTAGAGAAAGGCATGACTATGCAGGTCCGGTGCAGCGTCTGGACCCCTGGCGCGGCCGGTGGTGAAAAGAAATACACACGATGCAGCGAATACATACTCACGCCGCAACCCCAGGATAAGGCCCCAAAGAAGGGTGAAAACACATATTGGAAAGTGGCAAGGGAGGTGGCAACAATTCAAAATAGGACACACTGCTGGTCGTGCATGCACTTTCCCCAAGCAGGCACCACAGGAATACACATGATAGTGCTACCTCTGTCCCTCAACGACCTCTGCTCACAACCTATCGATTCCCCATGTTTAGTCACCATGCTGGAAAGAGAAGGGGTTGGCAACGGCAAGAGTTGCAATCGACAATTTAATTATCGCCCGTCAATGATTGCCCATGTGGCTGAGAGGCCTGCCCCCGTCTGGGTCAAACCATAGAAAGGGACGGTCTGCCTCCAGGGTTCCGGCCACTTGCGTATGGGAGAATCAGAATGCACCTACACTCTCCCCGGGAAGTTGGGACAAGGGAGCTCGGGGATTACATTACGAATAGTACTGCAAGATAAACACAACCACAACATAACGGCTATAACATTCTCTAGGGGGGTTAGTAGGATTAATGGGGTGATAAAGGGACTCCAGTGCTTATCAACCCACCTGGTCCCACCCCATGGGACAATGTTTATATGCGGCGACAAGGCTTACCCCTATTTACCAAATAATTGGGGGGGGCACATGTTATCTGGGTTCAGTCCTTCCTGACGTTGAGATACTGGATGAGCTAGACCCAAAGTCCTTGGACAGGCGACATAAGAGGTCAGTCATGAACGAAGATGGAACCACTAAACTACACGGGAGCCTATGGGAAAAGGTGTTAGGTTTCTTCTTCCCAGGAGCGGGCACAGCCATGAACAGCTTCCGGATAGACAAATTGGCTTTGGCCCTAGAAAAGGTGGCAAACGACACCGCTACGGCTCATGACATACTATTGGACACGGTAATTCACATGCGTACAATGGTAATGCAGAATCGGGTGGCTTTGGACATGCTCCTGGCAGAGAAAGGAGGGGTATGCGGAATAATAGAGGGAAAATGTTGCACTTACATACCTGATCCATCTGAAGGAGTGTCATCCGCAATAGTGAGACTAAGGGAACCTAGCCACGCCCTGACGATCGATCGGATCGCGCGCGAGAACTCTTATAAATTTAGCTGGCTCACTGACTGGTTCCGGGGATGGACGGGCACCATAGTGAAGTGGTTATTGACCGCACTGGCCGTGATAATCGGGGTAGTAATTTGGGGGGCACTAATGAAATCTTTAGTCCTCCTCTGTATGAGAAAGTATTTTACAGGATGGAAAGTGAAGAAGCCGCCGACAACGACTATGGTTCTGACCACAAAGGCCGTCGACCTGAATGGGTCCTTCAACAAGGCAGATGTGACCGGCACTCCAGAAAATTGTATTGAATTTTGTGATGACTGTGATACTTGTGTTGAAAATCCCATGTGGGAACTGGCTGCTGCCTGTAATGATGTTTGTGATGACTGTGATACTTGTGCCGTAAACCCCTTGCGTGTACTGGCTAACGCCTCTTATGTATTACAAGCTGACAGCTGTACACCTCCTTCCGACCCAACTATGGATCTGATTGCGACGCTGGGTCTGGCAGTCGAGGGACCCGACGTGGATATCCTAGACCCGCAAGCCGACCAGGCGTCCATGGGAGACTTTGACATAAAGGAAGTCCCTCTCTTTGCTTCAAATGTTTTAAGTTCAAATGCTTCAAGTGAATCGGATTTTTACGCTCTGTACCCTGACCAGGAAAATGAGACACAAGATACTGACGACATTATGTATTGCCCAGAACAGCAGCACGTGAGAGATCTCATGGGCATGATCGTTGATTAACTTCGAAGATCTGCAAGGACCGCGTCTGCAAAGGGTGGGGGGAGCAAGTTCCGCAGGGGAGGTTGTTGGCCCTCTGGCGGGGCAGAACCTTATCTGGACCAGACGCCTTCGTTGTGGATCCGAAACGTTAATGGACTTTCATGTTCTGAGCCCTCAGGTTCCAAGCACGCACCACACGACACGTTCCGCCCTCAGGTTCCAAGCACGCACCACACGACACGTTCCCCAAATGCACGGGCGAGGCGCTATGTGCGCACAGTATGCCCTTGGGAGATACCCGCATTACACGATTGTCTTTCAATAAAGCCCGATGCGGCACGTTGTCTCTTGAGATACTTTGTCTCGACGAGACAAGAGGAAGGGATGTCAGGTCGCAGATCTGTTACTGCTTAATGCCCTGTTATGGATGTCGTTCGACTAATATGTTATGTTATAAATGCTGTTTAAAAATGCTATTTCATGAAGTTAATAAAAGGTTGCCGCTTCGCTTTAGTTTAAAATGAGAAAATGCTCGCTTCATCCGTGCTGAACGAATGGCCTCGTTGTATACGTGTGCCCCTTGACGGCTAGATAAGCCTGAGTCATAAACCTTCTCTCTTCTCCCAGACGGCGCCTCAAACCGCGGGCAGGAAAATGGATAATATGCGCGTGGAATGTATAACTTTACGTAGGATGCTTGAATCGTAGACATAAAACCTTTGATAAACTGCCAAAACATTAACTATATTTCGTATAATCACAGTGACGCTTGAGTTACAAAAAATATGCTTTGAATTTATGTTTAAATGAGAAATGTGAACTGAAGGTGCATTTAACACCTGGAACTCATCAGAACGCCCTCATTTACTTTATGGTCTTATCGGAACCAAGAATGCAATCCCCCTTTCAGTGAGTTATATTTTCTGTCACCTCGGAGCCTTGAAACCACATCTGGTCCGGATCCTAACGGTGCGTGCTTCACTCCCCCAAGATGAAAGGACGGATGACGGTGGGGGCTCGGCCCACGGAGGATGACGGTGGGAGGAACTCTCGCCAGTTCCTTTGTTCTCTCGGAGATTTTCTGATAAAACGTGTCCCTATATAAATGGACTGTGAATCAATGCATCCCCAGGAAGGCAGACGTGGCATGAAGGTGGTTCGTGCTGTAGACGTCTCACTCTCCTCCAGATCTGTATTAATTGGTATTTTAATAAAGTCTCGTCATTCTCATCTGTTGGTGAACTTCTGTTACGATCGGTGGAGGTGTTCCCCACACCTGTCTCTCCGTCCGTTCGAAGGTACCGCAAAAACGGCTGAACCGATCTCAACGATATTTTGGGTGGGTAATCCTGGGATCTCCTGGAGTAAAATAGGGTATATTGTTTTTCCAATTTCAGCTTTGGCCTCCAGCATTTTCACGTTTGGACTCCCATAAAACGTTATTTTCCCGGGTGTCGCACAAACGGCTGCACCGATCGGACTCGGTGACATCGGACAAAGACCTTTTATAAGGACATGGGTTGAATCCCTGCTTGAGAGAATGCCAACCTCCTCCCCGCCATCATGGTCGTCTCTCCAACTCACAATCCAACGAGATATGCGGAAAGGACGACCCAAAACCAATTATCTTATTTTTGATTCGTATATAAACATCATTAAAAGTAAATAATGACCTCAGCCAAATTTCAAATGACATGAGTTTAATCTCTACATGAGGGAATTCCACATAGCTATTTTGGTGGTGTATACGCTAACAGATCGCTGTCTCCATCGATCTTGCCAAGGCTGTAACACCTATCGGCTCAAAATCCTTTTAACGGTTGACTTGGTAGTTTTTACAATGAAGGAAACATTAACAATGTTGTTAAAAGTTTATTTTGTGATGAATTTGTGATTGGAGTTATGTTGTTTGGAAGGAAAAAAGAGATATCGAGTTCAAGTGAATGACGACATGCCGTGATGGTTTCTACCTTCTAAACGTGAACTTCATGGATCGCCATATGCAGATTCGCCACAGACCCACGATCGATGTTTCTATATGTGAAGGTACCCGTTTGTTTGCGAACGGGTACGTTTTTCATGGAAGTCCTTCACGAACTTGCTGTCCATGTCTGACGTGCGACTGAGGGTGCTACAGGAATGTGCGGGAGTAATGCATTCGATCGTGTCCGTCCGTCCGTGTGTGTGTGTGTGTGTGTGTGTGTGTGTGTGTGTGTGTGTGTGTGTGTGTGTGTGTGTGTGTGTGTGTGCGTGTTCGTGTGTTTGTGAACAAGATATCTGGAAAAGTTCTGAACGGATTTGGATGAAAGTTGATGGGATGATTGCACTTGGGATAAGGAAGAATTGATTAGTTTTTGGTGAAGCTCAGGAAAATATTCCGGATCCAGGAAGTTTCTTTGGGAATTTTTTGGGGAATTTTGTTTTCTGTTTTCCTTTAAAAACCATATTCTCTGCAATAATTGGACCGATTGAGAGCAAATTTTTGCAATAGGAGGGACTCGGTCTGCAGAATATTTTAGTGGTAATTATGACGTCACAGGTCACATGGTTCGGCCGCCATATTGTTTTGAGCGAAAAACACTAAAATCCAATTTTCTCCAAAACGCCTGAACAGATCGAGGCCAAACTTTGCAGGCAGAATCGCATACCCATGGTGAACAAAATCGTCAGCGAGCATGTCATGCATCACATGGTTTCAGAGTTATGACGTTTTAAAGCACAAACATTTAAAACCTAGCTACTCCCTCATTTGTGATCCATTCGAGGGGAAACTTCACAAATCTGTTCAGCATATTAGTCTACTAAAATGCCCTTTTGGAATTTGCGATAGGTCACGTGGTTTGGCAGATATGGTTAATTAAATGTAAATAATAAAAACATTTATATCTCTTGAACCACTTCATTGATCGACGTAAAACTTCATACTATAGTAGAAGTCATGAAGAGTAACAAGTGTGTAAAATTTGAAGATGATTGGATGTACGGTCTGGAAGCTGGAAGTTGTTATTGCGTGAAGAAGAAGAGGATTCGACTGTGGACGATTAATTATTTATCACATGTACAGACTTGCAGGCATCATTTGACACAATGTCCCGGGTTAATTTGAACCTCAAATAAAATTATAATTCCAGATTTGTCAATGGCTGAGGTATATTAACAAACGAATAATACAGATTTGGCAAAATTGGAACTTTTTTTTAAAAGATCGCATATTCACCCAGGGTTGTGAGCGGCTGACGAAGAAGAAGAAACCTCGCATGGGCTTCCCAGATCAAAAAATAATTCTGGCTCTGCGATTTTCAGGTTTATTTATCTATCTATCTATAATTCCAGTAATCTCTGTCTGTACGTTTGTACGTTTGTCTGTGACCGCTGTTTCTCGACAACCACGGGTCCGATATACTTTTAACTTGCCAGGTATATTGCTGGGGACCCGAGGATGTGCCTTTTCAAGGTTTCATATTAATCGGACAATTACTTACCGAGCTATGTCCAAAAAACGATTCAACCAATCAGAGAGCAGCGAACGATCGCGTGTGCCGAACGTGGCGGGCACACTCTGCCTCGGATGGCACATTTGAGAGCGTATTCATTTATTTCACGTTTGCAAACTATGTTGGCGTTAAACTATGTTTTACAACTAATAAAAACGAATTTGCGATTCATTCGCTTTCCTGCGCGTTTGTGCACGCGATGGCGATTTCTTTACCAAACTCCGGAAGCCGTTCGCTTTGGACCAAACCATTGCATGTAAATAGAGGGGGGGGATTGTCACCACTCGCAAGCCGTTCGCTTTGGACCAAACCATTTCATGTAAATAGAGGGGGGGGATATAATTTTAGATATAGATATAGTACGGGCATGCCCTAGTATGTCTAATGTACATATCTGGGCAGTGTCTGTTGTCACTGAACTACTCCCTGAAACTTTTGTTTCCGTGGTTGTGAAGTGTTTTTAATAACGTGGTGGTGGTTTTGAATCACGAGGCCATGAGGTATTTTGAATTATGTGGTGGTGAGGTGTAAAATGACGTGGTGGTGAGGTGTTTTTAAATCACGTGGCTGTGAGGTGTTTTTAATTAACATTGTGATATGAAAATAGTTTTCATATTTGTTGTAAATGTAGTTTAAACTCGTGGTTATGCGTTAGAGCAGTGTATTTTTTTTAGCAGCGTCGTCTTCAATGTTCATTTTTTTTTCTAATAAAGACATATTCTGTCCTTTTAAAACCACCAAAGTGTGTATTCGGTTTCCCCGTTTCATAAAATGTATTGTTTGATACGTATAATGCTTTAAAACTGTTTTTTTTGTTTTGTTTGTTTTACCTCAGAAGAGATATCAACATTTCATTTACCTCAGCGAATGTCAATCGCGGTGTCAGTATTTGATGAACTTATAAAGACTTAGGTGACTTATAAGTGTGACAAGCATGTGCACGGGATTCTTCCCAGAAGAATGAGTAGTCGCATTAGCTTGTACGACTTAAAATGAGCGAGTTTTGTTTTCACGTTTGGGCCAGTTTTACATGTTGTACCCCTAAGGAATGAAAGCACGTTTTTACCTGGCTTACAATTTTATTTGAAGTCACACATGCCTCAAAATACACTCAC
Organism: Myxine glutinosa; assembly: GCF_964187855.1. Lineage (NCBI taxonomy): Eukaryota > Metazoa > Chordata > Myxini > Myxiniformes > Myxinidae > Myxine > Myxine glutinosa. Next base: position 132,418,746 of record NC_136263.1, read on the forward strand.
TTATATCGAATTGAACGCTGAATCCGAAAATTTAAGTGAAATTGCCTTGTTTTTTTTTTTTACATTATCTATATATATAAAACACAGTTTGTGTGTGTGTGTGTGTGTGCGTGTGTGTGTGTGTGTGTGTAATGTTACCGATAGACTCCGAAACGGAGAGGCTCACGTGCTTGATATTTGGCATAGACATGGCCATTGAGCCTGGGACGAACATGGCTGAGACCATATATGACGAGATCCATATTTTTTATTCATATTTCCTTCAGCGCATTTCAGCGAAGTACCCGCTAATCTCAGCCAGTGCGAGCAGCTCGCTGATTCGCTCAGAGCGATCACGTGATGTTCCATCCCGTCACACGTCACACGTTTGCACGTGATTCAGGGCGAAAAGCCATTGCGTTTTTCACCTTTATGCGACCGTGTTTTGTGTCGATTTTGTGCGATATGAATTAAATTTTAATTCATATTTCGTGTTTACGAATTCGAATACGAAGGATTTCCCCTTTCGATTTCGAATACGAATCGAATATGAGCTTGAGTCGAGAGGGCGAATGTACGGGTTGGGAATGTACGGGTCTCCCCTCCCCCACCCGGCAATGCCGGGTACTTCTGCAAGGATCACGTGATGTTCTAACTTTGCCGCCATAATCTCACAGTTATGCGTTCGCACGTAATTCAGTTTTTTCACATTTCAGCGAGGAACATTGCCATTCACACCACATAGGTTTTTTTTCACTTTCATCTGATATTTGTGATTTATTTCAAACAAACTGTATTTCCCATCTACACGGCCATGTATTCCTATTAACGTTATGTAAAGTACATAAATTGTGTGGATTACATCATTTCTGGATGTGATCAATTGCCAGTAACCATCTATATCCCTCCCCTCCCCTTCCCTCCTCCCCCTCCCTTTCCCCCCCTCCCCCTCCCCCTACCCTTCCCCCTCCCTTCCCCCTCCACCCTACCCTCTCCCCTTCCCCCCATCCCCTTTCCCCTCCCCTCCCCCTCCCTTTCCCCCATGCCCCTCCCTTTCCCCCCTACCCCTTCCTTTCTGCCCTACCCCTTCCCCATCCCCCTCCCCCCTCCCCCTCCCCTCCCTTTCCCCCATGCTCCTCCCTTTCCCCCCTACCCCTTCCTTTCTGTCCTACCCCTTCCCCTCCCCTCTCCCCTCCCTCTCCCCCTCACTCCTCTCCCCCCTCCCATCCCTCCCCCTCCCCCTCTCCTCCCCTCCCCCTCCCCTCCCCCTACCCCCTCCCCTCCCCCATCCCCCATCCCCTCCCCTCCCCCCGCCCCTCCCCCCTCCCCCTCCCCTCCTCCCCTCCCTCCCGCTCCCCCTCCCTTTCCCCCCTCCCCCTCCCCCTACCCTCCCCCTCCCTTCTCCCTCCACCCTACCCTCTCCCCTTCCCCCCTTCCCCCCTCCCCTTTCCCCTCCTCTCCCCCTCCCCTCCCCTCCCCCTCCCTTTCCCCCATGCCCCTCCCTTTCCCCCCTACCCCTTCCTTTCTGCCCTACCCCTTCCTTTCTGCCCTACCCCTTCCCCATCCCCCTCCCTTTCCCTCATGCTCCTCCCTTTCCCCCCCTACCCCTTCCTTTCTGTCCTACCCCTTCCCCACCCCTCTCCCCCTCTCCCCCTCCCCCTCCCCCTCCCCTCACCCTCCACCTCCCCCCTCCACCCCTCCCCCACCCCCTTGCCCTCCCCCTCCACCTCCCCCTCCCCCCACCCTCCCACTCCTCGCTCCCCCCATCCTCCCACTCCTCCCTCCCCCCACCCTCCCACTCCTCCCTCCCCCCACCCTCCCACTCCTCTCCCCCTCCCATCCCTCCCCCTCCCCCTCCCCCCTCTCCTCCCCCCTCCCCCTCACCCCTCCTCCCTCCCCTCCCCCTCCCCTCCCCTCCCCCTCCCCCCTCCCCCTCCCCCCCCGTTCCACTCCCTCCCCTCCCCTCCCCCTCCCCCTCCCTTCACTTTTGGTGAAGATTTGGATCCGGATCCAGCTAGTAGAATTTTTTAAGTGATTCTTCACCATTGGGATATCGGGCCAAAAACGATACAAAGCAGGATATCTCAAAAAGTTGTGGACGGTTCATTTTGATTAAATGTGATTCTGTATTGTGATTTTCTGGTCTTCTCTGGGATACAAAACGTAAACTGTTCACCTGGTGGAGGTATGCTCTATGCTGAGTGCCGTGCCAGTATAATTTTGTTTTATTAGGTTTACTCTCCATGAAATGGAGAGTAACCTATTATTGGCGCTGAGGAAGCACCTTTAGCGATTGACTTCCAGCCAGTGTAACGCTAATTCCTGTCACAGGAATTCTGAGATCATATAAGTGGGCGTGGCAGTTCCTGATTGGTTCGTGTTGGGGAACGCCTTCTCGCTGCCGACGTGACGTAAATTCGCGCACGCGCACTGGTGAAGCTTACTCGATCTTACTCGATCCCATATTACATGTACTTTCATTGCATACAAATTATACTTCCTCCTAGAAATTCCATGCCCGAACCTCAGCGCAATCCAAGAGGATTCACTTGTTACTGCTAGAGTTTTTCTTATTATTATTCTTCCGCCATATTTTGCACCTCCGAAAACTTCATAATTAATGTTCTCAGCAACCGCTGGTCGGATTGACAGGAAATTTTCATCAAATGATCCTCTCGGCTCCTAGAATTTTTTCATGCTAATTATGACGTCATAGGTCACGTGGTGTGGGCGCCATCTGGTAAAACAAATTCAACTTTTCCCCTCTGTATCTCCGCAACGGCTCAATGGAAAAATTTGAGGAATGGCTCATTCTAAGGAACTCTTCAATGGGAACAAAAGACATGTGTATCGAGTATATTAAAAATGCTAACGTTAAGAGGTAAGAATTCGTCAAACAAAAAATTTTCTCCCCCGAAAATGGGATTTTTTACCCAGATGCTTAGTTAAAAAAAACTCAGAATGCGAAAATTTTTGAAGTCAAACGTCACATGGTTCGGCCGCCATCTAGTTTTCCGTGAAAAAACACAAAAAACCCTTTTTCTCCGCAACGGCTGAACGGATCGAGCCCAAACTTGGCATGCTTATTCGCATACCCATGGCGAACAAAAACGTCAGCGAGCACGACGTCATCCGACACGTGGTTTCAGAGTTATGACGTTTTAAAGCTCAAACTAGAAATGGAATCACCTCCATAATTTGTGGAGATATCGAGTGAAAACTTTACACAAATGTTCCGTATGGGGGTATGTTTCAACATTACTTGAGACGTTTTGATAAGTCACATGGTTTGGCCGCAATAAATAATGGAATTTAAATTTTAAAAAGCTTGTAACTCGTGTACCACTGCATGTATCGACTTGCATTTTTAATGGAATGTAGCTCTCATCAAGCGAAACAAGTGTGCAAAATTGCAAGATGATTGGATGTACGGTCGCGAAGCTATAAGTCTTTATTGTTGAAAGAAGAAGAAACACACCATTTTGTCTTTCCAGAACGTGCTCACGATAACGCGATCTCCCGCGGTCATTTGAACCTCAAAAAAAATTATAATTGCAGATTTGTCAATAGATGAGGCATATTAACAAACGAATGAAACATATTTGCTCAAATTCTGACTATTTTTAACTCGATCGTATTTCACTCAAAGTAATGAGGGACTGAAGAAGAAGCTGTCCATCCAGGACGTCATCACTATAACGTGATCTCCCGCGGTCATTTCAACCTCAAAAAAAATTATAATTGCAGATTTGTCAATAGATGAGGCATATTAACAAACGAATGAAACAGATTTGTTCAAATTCTGACTATTTTTAACTCGATCGTATTTCACTCAAAGTAATGAGGGACTGAAGAAGAAGATTCCCTTCCAGGACGTCATCACTATAACGCGATCTCCCGCGATCATTTCAACCTCAAAAAAAATTATAATTGCAGATTTGTCAATAGATGAGGCATATTAACAAACGAATGAAACAGATTTGCTCAAATTCTGACTATTTTTAACTCGATCGTATTTCACTCAAAGTTGTGAGCGACTGAGTAAGACTAAGAAGATGTCCATCCAAGACATCATCACTATAACGCGATCTCCCGCGATCATTTCAACCTCAAAAAAATTATAATTGCAGATTTGTCAATAGATAAGGCATATTAACAAAGGCATGAAACAGATTTGCTCAAATTCTGATTTTTTAAAAATCGATCGCATTTCACTCAAAGTAGTGAAGGACTGAAGAAGAAGAATTCCTTCCAGGACGTGATCATTATCACACGATCTCCCGCGGTCATTTCAACCTCAAATGAAATTCAAATTGCAGATTTATCAATAGGGGAGGCATATTAACAAAGGAATGAAACCGATTTGCTCAAATTCTGATTTTTAAAAAATCGATCGCATTTCACCTAAAGTTTGAGGTACGAAAGAAGAAGAAGAATCGGTTAGCTTCTCAGATAAAATAAATAATTCTGTCTGCAATTTCAGGTTAATTTTCTTTTTAAAATGGCTTTTTCTGCAGTCAGTGCATGGATTGACACGTGTGGATGTGTGTGTGTGTGTGGGTGTGGGTGTGTGGGGGGGGAGGGATGTGTGTGTGTGTGGGGGGGGGGGGGTTGGTGTGTGTGTGGGGGGGGGGGGGGGTTGGTGTGTGCGTGTGTATGTGTGTTAGGGGTGGGGGGATGTGTGTTTGTGTGGGTGTGGTGGGGGGGAGGGTGTGTGTGTGTGTGTGTGTGGATGTGTGTGTGTGTGTGTGGGGGGGGAGTGGTGTGGGGGGGGGGGGGGTGGTGTGTGCGTGTGTATGTGTGTTAGGGGTGGGGGGATGTGTGTTTGTGTGGGTGTGGGGGGGGAGGGATGTGTGTGTGTGTGGGTGTGGGGGGGGGTGGTGTGTGCGTGTGTATGTGTGTTAGGGGTGGGGGGATGTGTGTTTGTGTGGGTGTGGTGAGGGGGAGGGTGTGTGTGTGTGTGTGTGGATGTGTGTGTGTGTGTGTGGGGGGGGTGGATATGCGTGTATGTGGGGGGGGTGGGGGGTTCGTGTGTGCGTGTGGAGGACGAGGGGGTCGGATGTGTGTGTGTGTGTGCGTGTGGATGTGTGGAGGGGTGTGCATGTGGGGGGAGGGGTGTGGGGGGTGTTGTGTGTGTGTGTGTGTGTGTTTGGATGTGTGTGTGTGTGTGGGTGGGGGGGGGGGGTATGTGTGGGTGTGTGTGGGGAGGTGGATATGTGTGTATGTGGGGGGGGGGGGGGGGTTCGTGTGTGTGCGTGTGGAGGACGAGGGGTCGGATGTGTGTGTGTGTGTGTGTATGTGTGTGTATGTGTGGAGGGGTGTGTGTGTGGGGGGGGGGGGGGTGTGTGTCGGGGGATGCGTGTGGGGAATGTGTCTTGGGGGTGGGGGGGAGGGGGATGTGCGTTTGTCTGGATATGTGTGTGCGTATGGGGGGAGGGGGTGTGCGGGTGTTTGTGTGTGTGTGTGTGTGTGTGTGTGGATATGTGTGTGTGTGTGTGTGTTGGGGGTGGGGTGTGTGTGTGTGTGTGTAGGGGAGGGGGTGTGGGGGGTGGGAGGGGGGGGGGTTGGTGTGTGTGTGTGTGTGTGTGTGTTTGTGTGTTTGGAGGGGTGTGTGTGTTTGGAGGGGTGTGTGTGTGGGGGGAGGGGTGGGGGTGTGTGTGTGGGTGGGGGTAGGGTGTGTGTGTGGGTGGGGGTAGGGTGTGTGTGTGGGTGGGGGTAGGGTGTGTGTGTGGGTGGGGGTAGGTGTGTGTGTGTGTGTGCGTGTGGATGTGTGTGTGTGTGGATGTCTGTGTGTGTGGGTGGGGGGGAGGGAGATATGTGTGTGTGTGGGGGGGGGGGTTGGGGTGTGCGTATGGGGGGGCGGGTGTGTGTGTATGTGTGGAGGGGTGTGTGTGGGGGGGGTGGATTTGTAGTACGGAGGGGTGGATGTGTGTGTGGGTGGGGGGGGGGTGGATATGTGTGTGTGTGTGTGGGTGGGGGGGTTGGGTTGTGCGTATGGAGGGGGGGCAGATGTGTGTGTGTGTGTATGTGTGGAGGTGGGGGGGGTGTGTGTGTGTATGTGTGGAGGGGTGTGCTTGTGGGGGGAGGGGTGTTTGTGTGTGGGTGTGTGGGTGTGGGGGGGGGGGTGGATATGTGTGTTCGTGGGCGGGGGGGGTTAAGGAGGGGGGGGTTGGATGTGTGTGTGTGTGTATGTGTGTGTGTGTGTGTGAAGGGGCGGGTGTGTGTGTGTGTGTGTGTGTGTGTGAAGGGGTGTGTGTGTGTGTGTGTGAAGGGGGGGGGGTGTGTGTGTGTTTGTCAGGGTTGTATCCAAGGGGGTTGTTTCAAAGCATGTCCAATGAAAGTGGGGTTGTATCAAAAGTGGGGTTGTATCAAAAGTGGGGTTGTATCAAAAGTGGGGTTGTATCAAAAGTGGGGTTGTATCAAAAGTGGGTGCGAGTAAACCGGTCATCACTGCCAGCAGTTTTAAAGTGGCAGTTCTAGTTATTATTATTATCACTAATTTATGTTAGTGTGTTGCAGTTATTTTAACCAATAAACATCTATTCAGCAGAATCTCGAAAGCTCACCAGTAATATTTGTGTACTCTTGAGCTGAGCAGAGCATGCAATCAAAACAGCAGAAAGGTTGCCACTTCCGAGGAACTTTCCGTGATCCTAAAGGACAAGACTTGCTACATATCGAGTCAGGAACCTACCAAAAACCAAAGTACGTCAACAAAAAAGCACATTTTAACCCACTATTTTGCCATATTATTTCATCAAAATACATTGTGATGTTAGTAAAAATGAAACAAGTTAATTGTGGGATTATGTGTATGACATAGACAACATAAACAAGGTGTTTACAGGAAAAGGTATTTACAACCAGTTGGACACCATATCGTCGCCATATTAAACGGCTTGATCAATTCCATATGCAATGCCTTCGCAAGATTCTTGGCATCACCAGGTGAGACAGAATACCTATAACACCCCAATCCGAGACCGTTGTCGTATCCAAGGAATTGAGTATTTCCTGATGCAAGCCAAGCTTTGCTGGTCAGGATACCTCGCACGCATGGAAGACCATAGAATCCCAAGAGCGCTTTTCTATGGACAACTTAAATTTGGTAAACGGTCACGAGGTGGACAAAGAAAGCGCTATAAGGACATCCTTAAGTCTGCACTCAAATGTTGTGCCATCCCTGTGGTCATCTGGGAGCATCAGGCCACAAACAGGTCAGCTAATGTAACATTTCAGATGGCCAACGTACATCTCCGCCAGGACCAGGACCAGTCAGTCTATCTAAAAACCACCTTTAGAGGCTATTTTTCCCCGCAAAGCGGGGGTTGGCCTTTTTCGGGGACCGTGGTTGTTGTTGTTTTTTGGTCCCCTTTTTGAAGCAATGTTTTACGGCCGGATGTCCTTCCTGACGCCAACCCTTTTTGCCGCCTTTAACAACAAACAGGGAATTACCAGTGAACTGGTACTCAATTAGCCGACCTCGGAAGGATGACAGGCTGAGTCAACCCCCTGGCGTTAATTCAGCGATCGACCGGGATTCGAACCCAGGATCCTAGGATCCTAAGCCGGCACCCCAGCCGCTAGCCCAACACCAGGGTGTCCAGGGTGTCAACACCAGACCAGTCAGTCTATCTACGATGTGATATTTGTGATAGACGCTGTGTGTCCCACGTTGGACTATACAGCCATCGCACGACTCACAATGCTTAGTGAGAATACCAACGAAGGGAAGAGATTCAGCGAAAATGATGACTCACACCATCACAGGGTATGCATCTATATAATAGGCGAAGGTGATTCTGTCTGTCTGTCTGTCCGGGGGTGTGGCTTACTCCGTTTACAGAGTAGCTCCACCCATTCTTGGAGAGGCTTCATGTAAACAAATATCCACCATTTTATTAACTCGAATAGCTTTGAGGCCAGTTTAGTTAGGCCCGTGCTGTCTTTCTCTCTCACACAGGTTTATTTCAACTCAAATTCGATATATCATTTCATTTTTAACAGTCGCTAACATAGTTATAGACTCGGTTGAAAAAAAACTGGAGGAGAATCCCATGAAAGTTTCCATTTATAGAACGAAATGAATTCTCAAAGGCTTGTAAAATAAAGCCCATTCATTGAGTCACCCTCACGATTTTATCCCGAATTCACCATCTCATTTAATTTTTATCGATGGTTTTAGACTCGGTGTCAGAAATAATTGAGAACATTCACGCACACACGAGAAAATGCAGAGATATCTTTTTTAAAATCACGCGACGATGATACACGAAAATACACCGCCTAAAATAACAGTCGGGGAAAATGTCGACATATATTAAAAATTCGCTTTTTCTTTTCCGTTAAGATATATTACTTTTACTTCTGATGACAGTCGTCGCAAAACGACATATATTTCTTCGTTCTTATTTCATTCAACATTATTATCCAGAAGTAAAAACTAAAATATGTTTCAGGAAATTACCGAGAGATAATTCTTCGTTTTTTTTTATTAGTTATGTGCACATACACTTTAAATATGTTTATTTGAAATCTTTAATTTTCACAATGTAATTTACTTGCCATTTGATGATTACGAGACACTTCCTCTTGAGGATCGTGACAATTCATGCATTGCGTGGAAACTTCCATTTCCAAAATGAAAGACGGGAGAGGAGCGAGGAGTTGGAGAGTGAGGAGCGAGGGGTTGAGGAGCGAGGGGTTGAAGAGCGAGGAGTTGGAGAACGAGGAGCTAGGAGTTGGAGAGTGAGGAGCGAGGGGTTGGAGAGCGAAGAGCGAGGTGTTGGAGAGCGAGGCGCTAGGGGTTGGACAGCGAGGAGCTAGTGGTTGAGGAGCGAGGAGATGGAGAGCACGGAGCTAGGGGTTGGAGAGCGAGGAGCTAGGGGTTGGAGAACGAGGAGCGAGGGGTGGAAGAGTGAGAAGTTGGAAAGCGAGGAGCGAGTGGATGGAGAGCGAGGGGTTGGAGAGCGAGGAGCTAGGGGTTTGAGGGCTCGGGGTTGGAGAGTGAGGAGCGAGGGGTTGGAGAGCGAGGAGCTAGGGGTTGGAGAGTGAGGCGCTAGGGGTTGGAGAGCGAGGAGCGAGGGGTTGGAGAGCGAGGGGCTAGGGGTTGGAGAGCGAGGAGCTAGGGGTTGGAGAGCGAGGAGCTAGGGGTTGGAGAGCGAGGAGCTAGGGGTTGGAGAGCGAGGAGCTAGGGGTTGGAGAGTGAGGACTGAGGGTTGGAGAGTGAGGAGCTCGGATTTGGAGAGCGAGGAGTGAGGTGTTGGAGAGCAAGGAGCTAGGCATTGGAGAGCGAGGGGCTAGGGGTTGGAGAGCGAGAAGCTAGGGGTTGGAGAGCGAGGAGCTAGGGGTTGGAGAGCAAGGAGCTAGGGGTTGGAGAGCGAGGAGCTAGGGTTTGGAGAGCGAGGAGCTAGGGGTTGGAGAGCGAGGAGCTAGGGGTTGGAGAGCGAGGAGCTAGGGGTTGAAGAGCAAGGAGCGAGGGGTTGGAGAGAGAGGAGCGAAGGGTTGGAGAGCGAGGGATTAGAGAGTGAGGGGTTGGAGAGCGAGGAGCTAGGGTTTGGAGAGCGAGGAGCGAGGGGTTGGAGAGTGAGGAGCGAGGGATTGGAGAGCGAGGAGCGAGGGGTTGGAGAGCGAGGAGCTAGGGGTTGGAGAGCGAGGAGTTCCGGTTTCGAGAGCGAGGAGCTAGGGGTTGGAGAGCGAGGGTTTGGATATCGAGGAGCGAGGAGTTGGAGAGCGATGAGCAAGGGGTTGGAGAGCGAGGAGCTAGGGGTTGGAGAGCGAGCAGCTAGGGGTTGGAGAGCGAGGAGTTCGGGGTAGGAGAGCGAGGAGCTAGAGGTTGGAGAGCGAGGAGCGAGGAGTTGGAGAGCGAGGAGCTAGGGGTTTAAGAGCGAGGAGCTCGGGGTTCGAGAGTGAGGAGTGAGGGGTTGGAGAGTGAGGAGCAAGGAGTTGGAGAGCGAGGAGCTAGGGGTTGGTGAGCGAGGATTGAAGGTTGGAGAGAGAGGAGCTAGGAGTTGGAGAGCGAGGAGTGAGGGGTTGGAGAGCGAGGAGCGAGGGGCTGGAGAGCGAGGAGCGAGGGGTTGGAGAGCGAGGAGCTAGGGGTTGGAGAGCGAGGAGCTAGGGGTTGGAGAGTGAGAAGCTAGGGGTTGGAGAGCGAGGAGCTAGGGGTTGGAGAGCGAGGAGCTAGGGGTTGGAGAGCGAGGAGCTAGGGTTTGGAGAGCGAGGAGCTAGGGGTTGGAGAGCGAGGAGCTAGGGGTTGGAGAGCGAGGAGCTAGGGGTTGGAGAGCGAGGAGCTAGGGGTTGAAGAGCAAGGAGCGAGGGGTTGGAGAGAGAGGAGTGAAGGGTTGGAGAGCGAGGGATTAGAAAGCGAGGGGTTGGAGAGCGAGGAGCTAGGGGTTGGAGAGCGAGGAGCGAGGGGTTGGAGAGCGAGGGGTTGGAGAGCGAGGGGTTGGAGAGTGAGGAGCTAGGGGTTGGAGAGCGAGGAGCTAGGGGTTGGAGAGCGAGGAGTTCAGGGTTGGAGAGCGAGGAGCTAGGGGTTGGAGAGCGAGGAGCGAGGGGTTGGATAGCGAGGAGCGAGGGGTTGGAGAGCGAGGCACGAGGTGTTGGAGAGCGAGGAGCAAGGGGTTGGAGAGTGAGGAGCTAGGGGTTGGAGAGCAAGGAGCTAGGGGTTGGAGAGCGAGGAGTTCGGGGTTGGAGAGCGAGGAGCTAGAGGTTGGAGAGCAAGGAGCGAGGGGTTGGAGACCGAGGAGCTAGGGGTTTAAGAGCGAGGAGCTCGGGCATCGAGAGTTAGGAGTGAGGAGTTGGAGAGTGAGGAGCAAGGAGTTGGAGAGTGAGGGCCGATTGGAGCAGAGAGTGAGAAGCGATTGGAGAGGAGAGTGAGGAGCGATTGGAGAGGAGAGTGAGGAGCGATTGGAGGGGAGTGTGAGGGATTGGAGAGGTGTGCAAGGGATTGGAGAGAAGTGTGAGGGATTGGAGAGGAGTGTGAGGGATTGGAGAGGAGTGTGAGGAATTGGAGAGGAGTGTGAGGGATTGGAGAGGAGTGTGAGGGATTGGAGAGGAGTGTGAGGGATTCGAGAGGAGTGTGAGGGATTGTAGAGGAGTGTGAGGGATTGGAGAGGAGTGTGAGGAAGTATTGGAGAGGAGTGTGAGGAAGTATTGGAGAGGAGTGTGAGGAAGTATTGGAGAGGAGTGTGAGGGATTGGAGAGGAGTGTGAGGAGGTATTGGAGGGGAGTGTGAGGAGGTATTGGAGGGGAGTGTGAGGAGGAGTGGGATTGGAGAGGCATGAGGGTGGAAAGAGGAGAGTGTCAGGTGGAGAGGAGTGAGGGGTCACATATTATGTGAAATAAATAAATTGTGTTCATTACACCATTTCTGGATCTGATGAATTGCCAGTAACCATTTTGTAAAATTTAATGTGCAGCATCTAAATCAAGATGTCCAAATGTCACACACGTCCATGCCCGTGGGATCCTACTAGTGCATCTATATTATAAAAGAGGAGTGTCTGTCTGTCTGTCTGTCCTTCTCAAAACTACTCCCTCAGTTTTGGGGCTCACCTCACCAAACCTTCGGTGTAACGTTTTGGGGTCCCAGTGGATGTTGTTTTGGGGTCCCAAAGTCCCAGAGGGAGGGAGGAGGTTTAATAAATTCCTCAATAAAATTATGATTTTGAAATACCATTATTATGGAGATGCTGCTGATCCGGAAGTGAACAAGATGACGACGATTTTCTGGTTTGATAATGTCTCGATACAATCGTACTTTAACATTTTGATATCTTAATTTGAACTTTGAAATCGAATCTTAAAGATAACAGAATTATACAAAAAACAAACCTGTTCACAATGCTGTGGGATCCTTAAGATGGTGACGATACAAAGCAATGGACTCAACAACCCCAAACGTCAATCACGTGAAGTGGGATGGAACTGGAGCACTCTAGTCTTGGCCAGATTGCATTATTGACTCCCCGATGGACAATTTTGAACTATTTAGGTTTCTGACTACTTATATGTGAACTATCATTTTGCTGCTGTCACATACACATACCAAATGCAATGCCATACCATCATTGCACGAATGCGCAATTCACATAAAACTTGGAAAAACTGGGAAAGTTTTTCACCTTTATACCTCATCCCCATCCCAATATGTCAGATGCATTCATATTTTATCCAAGCCTCATGAAGAAGTGTGGAATTATATCACATGCAGGATAAGGACATTATTAGCCCCGGTTGTTATTAGTTGGTTTGGCTCTCCATTATTAGTTGGACTTTGTCCGAAATGGAACCTTATGGTTCGGGACTCGTCTGTTTGTCCATCTGTCCGTGCGTCCCCAGCCATATCTCGGACATGTATGGACCGATTTTGTCCATACTTGGCAAAAAGACAACAAATTATGGGATACATATGTACATTATTTTGTTTCGCAATGTGATCAAATATGGCCTACTGGCGGCCATTTTAGTTGTAAAAAAACAAAACAACCAATGTTGAACACGTCCTCAACCATTTCTCGGACAAGCATTTACCGATCCTATTCAAACTTTGCACACAGATAATGAATCATGGCTTACATAAGCACTTTTTTTTTTTTCGAGATCAGATCCAATATGGCTGACTGGTGGCCTTTTATTACTAAAACGTGTCCTCAACCATTTCTCCAACATACATGGACCAATTATTTTCAAATTTGGCACAAAGACAATACATAAGAGTATACATATGCAGAAGATTTTGTAATCAAACAAAAAATGGCCGACTGGCGGCCTTTAACTCCGTAGAGCAAAATTACTAAAACCATGGGGGCTATGACATTTTATGTATTTTTCTCTTTGTTAAACAATCAATAATGGAATTTACACAGGAATCCAGGTGCCAAGGTGAAATACCTAGGTGAAAATTCCAAAAACGCCAATTCCCGTTTAAACTCTTCCTCTTTTCTACCCCAATCTCTTTTCCATTTTCTCGGCTTCAGGTCCTTGCTTCATTTTATTATTCATCCTCCTTCCCCCTTGTTTGCCAATGCTCTTTTGGTTTATGTCCACGAAACTCAGAGCAAACCGTATGTAAAGACAAATTAGGGCACAAAAAACGTTTTTAAAAAAATGCATGTATGTGCGATTGTGCGTGCTCCTTGTATTTTGAGAGCTTACCAATGAAAAGAAAAGTTTACCAATGAAAAAGCATGATATCATTATTAAATGCACGACCATTTTATATATGTTCTGATAAAATAAATGAACCAACCATTCTTTCTCCGTTGGCCCACACAATGCTGTCAGTGTGGACAACAAGTCTCTGGTTAATGGCAGCGGAGAAATCGTAGATTCCCACGACACTGAGCTGCACATCCGAACCATTAATTGGCTGCCAGTTGACAATTTCGTAAACTGCCAAAGGGTCTCCATTTTTATCAAAACTCACTATTTCTCCCAAATTCCCCACAAAGTGGGTGTTCTTCAGATAACGAAGAAGCTGATAAATAACATTGCACGCAATGTTGAATGTGGCAAGCCATGTAACTTCGTTGAATTAAAATGTTTATTTCCTTTGTTTCTTATCCTTCAAGAAATAACTACAAAGGGTAATAATCTTCTGGTATACATTTAGAGTTTGCAAATATCTATATCATTTAATTGTTGCTTCAAAAAGATAACTGACGCATTCCTTTCGACTGACTCATAAATTTAGGATTCTGAAAATTTGTTTGATGGTGATGAACTTGATAGAAAATACAAGACTATCAAATATTTATAAACAAAAACACGAGTACATAATTTGTACCAGAAGTCATAATGTACTTATCTCCTGTTGTTGGTTTTAATCTCCATTTGCGGATTTCATAAGGTGGAATGGAGTTATGGTCATTCCCACGGATCAAATTCATTCCCACTGTTTTATTACTTCCAATTGCTGCAATGATGACTATCACAATTTCAGAACTTCCCAGTTGTCAGGTTATCCTGATGTCATGTTCCCAATCCTGGTACTTGGTCTTTTTACCTCCGCCACTTAAGGTGGGCGGAGGTTATTTTTTCACCACTGTTGTGTCTGTCTGTCTGTCTGTCTGTGAACAGGATATCTCAAAAAGTTGTAGACGGATTCGGACAAAATTTACTGGAGAGGTTGGGTGTGCGACACGGATGAAATACTTAGATTTTGGTGAAGATACGCATTTGGATATGAGAATTCGTTTTAATTTTAAAGTGGTTCTTCACTATTGAGAGACTGTACTAAAAACTATATATAGCACGATATTTCAAAAAGTTACGGACAAGTTATGACAAAACTAGGTGGATGAGTTGGTTAATTGATGAGAACAAGTCAATTGGTGCCATTCTAGTTACTCTCGCAAGATAAGAGGGTATTGCATTTGGGTCGATTTGTCAGTCATCAATGTTTGTCCGCACATCATTTACCAAATGTAGACGACAATATTTACATGTTATCTTTTTTCAACCAAGTACCTCTATAAAGGATGTTCAATTAGAATGTGACTACGTCTATAAACTATGCACAGTACAATGTGAATATGAGTATGTCTATATAATACGTACTATTATAAAAACACACAACACAAGTCCGGGCTAGGGTATGTAATCTTTGATTGCTCGATCTAGTTATTTCTGTTACTGAGACCAAAGTTGCTGGCATGATTTTTGCATTACACCTCAATTAGCAAGACCATGCTTTCCTTTTTATATTTCAGTATTATGTTCCTTTCCTTGCTTTCTATGTCTACATTTTATGGATTTTTTAATGGAAAAAAGGAAATCCCATTTTCAATGAATGCACTTAGTTCGTGTTTCTATGGCTTTTCTGGAGCTGAGAAATCAAAGTTTTTGCAGATGTGTTAGTGGATTACTTTGCATACGTTGTTTTGTCATTGTACATACATTTATTGTTGCATTAATTTTTTGCATCCCGAAAGTGGTGATGGTGCTTTCTGTTTAAGCTTTGTATAACCGGCACTTGTTCAATTGACTCAATAATGCCATTTTCATAAAGTATTTGATGCAGTATGAGCATTGTGTTGCAGTATGAGCTTAGCGGTTAGGATGCCGGCTTGGGATCCTAGGATCCTGAGTTTGTTAATCCCGGTTGATCGCTGAATTAACGCCAGAGAGGTTAACTCAGCCTGTCATCCTTCCGAGGTCGGCAAATTGAGTACCAGCTTGCTGGGATGAATGATCCTGGTGTGTACCCCGATTTAGAATAGGTACACCGTATCCCTGCGCATCGTCAGAGGTGACTAAGGGTTGGTGTCAGGAAGTGCATCCGGCCATAAAAATATTACCTCAAACAGGGAACCATGAGGTCATGGGGCCTGCAAGTCTAAAACCCTGCTCTAGTGGGGAAAATGGCCTTAAAGCGATCATTCATTCATTCATTCATTTGGTGCAGTATCCTTGATCTTGGCAATTGATTAATTATAACTCATTTTCTTTTTGGGAGTTTCTTGTCACGTTTTCTTGGGCATTTATTATAATTCGTTCTTGGTCTTAAAGGTTTATTTTCTTTTTTAAATAATTCGTGTACTGAGGCTTTCTTAAGTCTTATATCTAGTAAATAAATTGTTCTCATCCATATCACATACCTGCCATGGTTCAAAGTTGCTGATTGTAGCACATGTACCATTTACAAATGGACCATTTCCAGGCAAGCATGTGTGTAGGTCATTCAGTGCATGTGCGATTACATATACAGCGATGTATGTATTGTAAGTGGCTCGAAGCTGTGACACATCAGTGAAAGGTGATGCAGCCTGATGAAGATCTTCCAAACCCGTGCAACGAGTCTGTGCATTTCCCTCTTTCCAGATGCAATTGAATGTTACTTTCCATAACTTTGCAAGTAAATCCTGGACTGAAAGTGTGTTCATACTGAAGGGATCTGGATTGAGTGGTGTGATTGTAGTGTTATATGCAAAGTTCATATGAAGTTTTTTTACTTCGGCAATTTTCCTTTCTTCACAATCCTCAAAATGAGAAGCGAGAAGTTTGTCTTTGTGATGTTTGAGATTTCCATAAATGAATGATTCTGATCTCATATAGTTGTGATTAATGACTTTTGAATGCCAATGATCATGCAAACTCACGACTGTTGAATTGGTTGATTGAATTTTGTATTTGTTAATGTTCAAAATGGAGGAATTGTTCAATTCCATAAGAGCACAATGTGTTGCCCTTCTTTGCTTGGGCATTTTGTTGTACGTAGTATAGCCTTGACTGTGAGGCAATTCATTAAAACAAGAAGACTTTCCCCTTGAAATAAAAGTAATGTTTTGTCCTGGTAGTTTGGTTAGAGTAGATTAGTTCTCATTGGATTTAGAATTACAAAATAAACTTCAAACGTTTGCCAAAAATTTTTTTCAGAAATGTTATCAGTTTCATCATTTATGGGACAACTGTAAAAAAATTCACTTAAAACATAGGTGTCTATAAAAGCAAGCTATATAAAAATTCTGTTAAGTTCATATTTATAGAACTTGCCAGAAGGAGCGAGAACCTCAGATTGAGTAATGTTGTTGGAAAAGAAAGAATTTTTTTTCCATTTAAATTTCATTCCATTTCTTGGATGGTGTTTGATGTTGAATACTGGCGATTGTTCATGTTTGCTCAGTGTTTTCGTGATCTCCAGGCTCATTTCATCCACGGGAAGGAAGCGTGGTCGCAAACCTGTTAGATATTCATGCAGACCTGGAATTTTGCCACGCACTAAGGACAAGCCAATGGTACCTTGTAGAAGGTGAACATGCTGCAACGAGGTGAGCTGAGGTGAGGTTACCCAGGCTTCACTCGCAATCCAAGTCTTCCCAGTTACATTTAGCTCAGAAAGTTGATTGACAAGTGGCAAAAAATCTTTCTCTGTTGCAAACACCAAAATAGCTTTTGCTGTTGTTTGTTGTACAATGGTCCCTACATGTGGAATGACATGTAAATATAAAATATCTCCTATCTACAACACTGACCTACAAATATATATATATATATATATATATATATATATATATATATATATATATATATACAACTATACCCCCTTAAATTTTACAAAATAATATTGTATAAAGCAAGGTAAATTTTGGCATGGATACAAAAACACTTTTTGCACTTTTTATAATCTTTTTGCACATGGCATAACTTCCTAAAACAGCACAAGCCCACCACTGCAGTAAATATAAGTAAGTAAACAAATTAAATTGAATAAAATTAATTTCTGGTAAATTAAGGATGGAAAACAAGACCACACAATCTCAAGTGAGATGGTATCATAAATATGAGGACTTATTTTAACGTTTTGGCCATGCCTTCATCACGGAATGCGTAATTGTTTTTTTATCAACAAAAACAAAGATGCCACAGGAAATAAAACACCACAGTAATCAACAATGTAAGAATATGTTATTTTATCATCCAACTTTTAAAATACACTAAACCTATATTTAAATCCTAAACACGGGGTCTTACCTAAATGCTGGATCATATTTGCATTAAACACTTTTGGGAGTATTTTGCGAAAAGCAATGCAGGCACCAGCAAGCTCTGCTTCTGCAACAAACTGGGCAACTCCACTTTGGCCATACTCATCATGTGCAGCTAATGTTCCAATGTACAGCCAGCCAAAGTAATTTACCAAAAGAGCGATTGCCGAAGCCTGATGAGCATCACTTGGGATTGTGCGTAGAAATGAAGGAAAGAGTCTCTTGTCACTCAGACACTTGCACGAAGAGAAATAGCTCACCTGCGACAAGAAATCTGTGAGCCTTGCTTGTAAGTAGCTGAATATGAGGTTTCTGCTATCTTTGGCTTATAACTACATGTAACATTATTTTAGCTCAACAAACAATTTTATATTTATTGGTGCATGTTTCTAACTCTATATTCTATTATCTCCAGAAATATCCAGAAAAATAAAATTACGTACAGTATCCAATGTGCAGTATGACATCTACCTGAGGTATGTACCAAAGTCCCAGATGATGCGATGTAATCACAGAAAGTGCTGAACCCATATCACCAATAACAGCACATGGTGAGTTCTTATTGTCTGGAGGATCTGGTGGAACAACCACGGCCTCCATGAACTTTAGCGATGCATGTAACGCTCTTGTCACATGATAGCATGTGTCAAAAATGGTATAACCTAGAGTAACATTGGAAAGCAAGGATGTGTTGCCGTTTATCTCCTCAATAGCAAATACCATACCCATAACCCAGCGCAGAACTCTAGGGTTGAAACTGATTTTTAAAAACAAGAATTTAAAAACAAGAAGGGTTGAAACTGATTTTTAAAAACAAGAATCATTTGAAGTAAAATGATACCACTAATACCTTTACTGAAATGCACAAAATCCTGTTCTGGTTCTTATCCTAATTAGCACACATCAAAAGCAGCAAAGATTTACTTGTCCTCAAAAAACCTACAATACAAATCAAAAAAACCTTCAAAAAACCAAAAACCTTCAAAAAACCAAAAACCTACAAAACTTTTTTTCATTTTATTTAAGAGTTTTAAAATATTGGTAAAGTTGCATTCCATTAAAGAACACCAGGCATTTGTACATTTAATTCATTGCGGATTACCCATGGGTGAAATGGGAAAGGTTGTTCAAAAACTATTATTGATCATCAATGTCATAAAAATTAGTGAACAATTCCTCACAAAAAGAAAAAAATACGTGATCGTTTTTATGAAACATTTTTTGCCAAGAATGTCGGAGCTGAGATTCTGCTGCCAACTAATTCAGAATGATGCAACATCCTCGGTAAACTTTTCAGGTTAATAGTTGTTTAGAAAGTCATGCATGCCACTTTAGTAGAATTAAACTTTTCTTACTCTGTGCAGTTGGGATACTGAGGTGCTCTATCAAACTCCTGCCGGTTGCTCATCGTCCCGAAGTGCACCGGAAACAATCCACCCACAATAACGTCTTCCGTTGGAACATCTAGGCCTTGCACCATTAGTTCCCCATGAATGCTTGAAAATGTTTGAGAAGCTACAACAATGATCAGTTTTATGATACACACAGATAAATGCCAGCCATAGCTCGAGCCCAAGCAGATCATTGTATCCGCAAAGATAATTTTCTGCAAATCTTCTAGTTCTTGCCTCTGTTGTCAACAACGGCACATTGTCTGGTTTATAAAGAATCTCTTCATTCAAGAGACTGATTCAACTCAATGTTTCATCATTTTAAGGGTACGAAAGCACATAATATTGACACCGCTTTTGAAAAAACACACAGATTAAATAATTTTTGCTCTTATTTCTCCCATGGGTAGCCAGTTGGAAAAATCCACCATTCTTCACAATAATGACACCAATCTTGATATAACGAATCAGAATCAAAACCTGTGGTTATCAGGGCTAAATATTGCACCGCCTGATTGCCGTATTATGAAATTATGTTTGTGAACAAGGTACACCATAAAACAACCCCATCGAGGATAAGTTTGCAATAATTCTTAGGTCTTCATTTTTTTAACCATTTTGGATAGTTAATAATATAATATAATTATTGCAAAAGATGTAATTTGTGACTGCACTGTCGAGATTATATTATTGGAGATTATATAATTGTGACTGCACTGTAAAGATGACAACACTGTTATTCTATACATACCTACCTACCTTATAATATACCAAATAAGATGCGGTATATAAAAAAGACTTCCTAAATTATTTTAACTTTCACTGTCTCCAAAATACTTGTATGTTAACTATCATCATTTTTACATTTTGTAGCTTTATGGTAATCTATCCACATTCAGTGCAGGCATGAAATACAGGAAAGGTAAAGAAATGGCTGACAAATTGTAATTTTACCCATTAAGGATGTGCCACGCATCAACACTTCAGGAGATTCAGTAATCAAACACATTGAATTATAAAAGTAATAATGAATTTTTTTAAATGCACAAACAGATGATGAGGTCATACATTTGGCAAAATGGTTAGAACTTATGTATTGTATGTACCGGTATTTAATTTGGTTATAACGTTGTTGAAGGTTAGGGTAAGATTAAAGGGGGCATAAGAGTAGATGTGATGAATAAGCTTTGACTTTGGGATGATAATACAAAAAAAAAAATCCTCGATGAACATGTGCTATATGGGACTGGTAGGATAGCCAAGAGGTATGTATGTTAACTCGCCTCTGAGCTGTCTAACCTGGATTGCATGACATGAAGCCTGAGGGTACGTCTGCTGCCATTAGTTGGACCCCATGAGGTCCTTCGTGAAGAGTATGCGAGTTATCTCCAGCACCCTGGCAAAATTCCAAATTCCTGCTCTAACCTAATTAGTCAAATGAAAGGCTGGGCCAGCTGGTTCCTGAAAGATTTGGGCCAAATACATTCCCTGCTCAACTCCATGAGAAGATGGGGAAAAATGTGATCATTAGAGAACGAAATATATTGACATTTGGTATATGCTGCATATGGGGAGGGTGGGGGCAGAAAGTTTGAGTGGGGTAAGACCAAATAAAAGTTTGATTGGGGTAAGACTATGAAGAAAATCAATTCCCAAGCACGAAAATCCTGAAAGGGATAACTATCTGAAATTTATTATTTGCCTCATATCTGATGTCAAAGAAAGGCAACATATTCCTCATTTCAAAACCTTCTCCAAAGAATGCTGTAGATTTTGAAGAAACTAGCAAAGGAAGCTGGTGAAATGGAAATGAGTAAATAGTGAATGTGGTTATTTGTTTATATACACACACACCACCTTAATATAATTCACCAAATGTCCGTACGTCTGTCTGTCTATCCGTCCATTTGAAGGTACCGCAAAAACGGCTTTTTTTTCTTCTTTTTTTTTCTTTTTTTGTATACTGAATCGAGGCTCGTGAAAGAGCTAACATTTATTTCACAAACAAATCAACCAGACAAACAAAATATACAAAAAGAGGGAGCGGAAGACAAGATGGGGAGAGAAGGGGAAGCACACAACCACAACATTTGAGAGCAGGGAGAAGTGTGGGAGGGAGGGGGCTTGGGGGCAGGAGGCGTGGGAAGGGGAGGGGGGGGGGGGGAGAGGTATAAAACACAAGGGGACCGAAATTAGCGGGGGTAGAAAAGATCAAGGTTTTGGATGGGGGAGGATAAGAGATGGTGGTGAACAGCTGTTTTAAAGACATGGAGGGTGGAGTGGGATTGAAGAGAGTGAGGGAGTTTGTTCCAGAGGCGGAAGAAAAGAGGAATGAAGGAGTGAAGGTGAGCAGAAAGTCTTGATTTTGGCAGTTTAACCACAAGAGGGTTGCAGGCAGATCTTGTGCGACCTGTAGGAATATTTGGGGGACATAGCCCAGAGAGGGCTGGGGGGGCAAGGCCAGAGAGGAGTCGGTAGAAGACGGAAAGACCACCAACCTGCCTGCGGTGAATGAGTGAAAGGCCCTTGGAGTTAGCTTCATCGCGGGAGATTCCAATGATTCTGAACGCTTTGGTTTCAACAGCATGAAGACGGGCTAGGTGTGAGGCAGGAGCACCAGACCAGAGGGGAGAGCAGTATTCCATAGAGCTGCGGATGAAAGCCTTGTATGTGGTGAGGAGCTCAGGTGTGCCAAGGAAGGACTTCGCACGATGGAGGATGCCCAGTCGGCGACTGGCTTTGGAGGCCAGATTTGAAATGTAGTTTTCCCAGGAAAGATCATGGCAAATAGTGAGACCCAAAAGCTTGAGTGACAGAACTTCTTGGAGAGGATTATTCAGAAAGTGGATGGGAGGGTTTTCCAGTCGGTCTTTTCGGAGAGACATCGTAAGAGTGGGATATTTATCAGGATTGAAAGAC
The DNA here is from genome assembly GCF_964187855.1 of Myxine glutinosa. Classification (NCBI taxonomy): domain Eukaryota; kingdom Metazoa; phylum Chordata; class Myxini; order Myxiniformes; family Myxinidae; genus Myxine; species Myxine glutinosa. The sequence goes on from NC_136263.1 coordinate 132,440,521, forward strand.
ATGTTCCATTTGTTTGCCCAGTCTGTGATTTTGTCCAGGTCTGCAGAGAGTGAGGAGGCTGCAGACTGCCGATCTGAGGCACCCCCCCCCCCCCCACAACTTAACTTCCCGGGTATGTCCATGTACCCCCCACCCTAGGGGTTAGGAAAAACCTTGTTAACAGAAAAAAACTCATTCCCTCATAATTTGACCTCTGGTGACCTCATTAGTGACCTCATTTGCATATAACACATATCATTGTAAAGAGTGTCCCAGGGCAAACATTTTGAGGGGTCATATGCAACCATAGGATGACGAGGTAAAACGTTATGGCCATTTGAATTTCGCCTACCCCTAATTTTCGGAAATCACTGACACAGGGGGGGTAACATCAAAATATGCGTGGGAGGTACCTTGGGAATGAGTTTTTTTTTCTGTTAACATGGTTTTTCCTAACCCATAGGGTGGGGGGTACATGGACATACCCGGGAAGTTAAGTTGTGGGGGGGGGGGGTGCATGTAAACCCTACTCAGCCCACGGACTACTTGAAAATCACAATAAACCTAGTTTGTAATAAATGTTCGTTTTTAATTAATCATCTACTTTCTAAACTCCCCCCTCACCCCTCCCCTTCAAAACTCCCCCCCCCCCCGACCATCATTCTCCAATTCTCCCCACACGCCCCTCCTCCTCAAAGCTGCCTCCTCCCCACTCCGTCTCCCTTCCATCTCATACCTCCACCACCTCCAACCTTCTACTTTGCTCTGCCCTCCTCAAACAACCCCTCACTGTGCCTCATCCCATCACCATCAAACCTTTTGTCCTCCTCATCCTTCCCTTTCTCCTAACTCTTCTGCAATCTCTGACACACTATCAATAGCTCTCCCTACCTCCCCCTCTCACCCTTCATGTTACCCTTCCCCTCCCCTCCCCTGTCCTGCACCCGATGCTCCCCTCCCTCTTCCTTAACGGTATGGACCTCAAACATCCGGGGCCTTCGCTCATACCTGATTGATCTCTCCATACAGATTGCTTCTGACCAACTAGACGTAATCTGCTTAACAGAAATTTTCCTCCTTCAATATGTCTCTGATTCCTTAATATCTCTTCCTGGTTACTCCCTCCTCCGGTATGATAAACCGGAGTCTTGTCCTGGTGGTGGGGTTGCTATCTTTATCAGAAACGCTCTTCCTCACTCTCCTTCCACTGCCATCTCTCCACCCCACCCCCAGGAGTACCTCTGGCTATGGCTTCCTCTCCGCTCCCACCTTTTGTTCATATGTGTTTTGCACCGTCCTCCAAACAGTGATGACTCCATTTACATTTCGCTGTCTGACTACATAACCAACTTCTATCCACTCATCCCAACTCTCTCTTCCTCATATTTGGTGACTTCGACTGTCATCATGCCAGCTGGCTGGGTGTTTGTACCGCTCTCACCAGCCATGGCACCTTAGCAGCATAGGACTTCTGCGGCTCATTGGGACTGACACAATCTGTCAATTTCCCGACCCGGATCTCAGTCAACGGAGCCTCTTCTCTTCTAGACTTGGTTATGACAAACTTCCCTGCAAATGTCTGCTGCTCTTCTTCTGCTCCAATTAGTTCTTCTGATCATGTGCTTGTTAAACTGGACATCTCTCTGGCCATTCTCAGAGAGCCTCGTCAATGTCGACGAGTCTGGCATTTCACCCAGGCGGACTGGCATGGTCGTCAAGCAGCCATCAATCATCTGGACTGGTCTCCCAACTCTACTGCCTCTAACATCAACTATTCCTGGGAATTCTTCTCAAGTAAACTGCTCTCTCTCTCATGCACAGATTTATCCCATCTCGTCTTCAGTTGTCATACGCTTCCTCCCGTCCATGGAACACTGAATCTTGTGGTGAGGCAGTTGCCCTGAAACAACTTGCCTTTGCCTCTTGGAAGGCAAATCCAACTGAAGGCAATCTCAGTTCCTTTCACAAAGCTCGGAACAAGTGTGCGTCTACTCTCAGGAGAGCCAGGAAGCACTTTCTCTCTACTCTCAAAACTGAACTCTCAAACCTGTCTCCTACCTCCAAATCCTGGTGGTGTCTGGTCAAATCTGTTTCTGGTGTTTGTTCCCCTCCATTTCCTCCCTTACCTCAAATGGATACACAGCCGACACCGCACATGACAAAGCGGATGCCTCAACTCTATGCTTGCCTCAAAATCTTGTGTCCCAAACCCATCTCTCTCTGTACCCACCTTACCCAGTCAAACCCAGCTGCTCCTGGACTCTGTGTCCTTCTCTCCTGACAAGGTAGAAACGTTTCTGTCAAACCTCGACTTTGATTCTACAACTGGACCAGATGGCATCAGCCCATGGGTCATAAAATCCTGCTCTGTCGCTCTTTCACACCCTCTCTCTCTCTGTTCTTTTCACCCTCTCTTTTCCTCAAGGTCATCTGCCATCAGTTTGGAAATCAGCCAACATTCCTACTTTACACAAAAAAGATGCAAAAACAGATCCTTGCAGCTTCAGACCAATCAGCCTGTTCCCAATTATCAGCAAAGTCATTGAATCCATTATTGCTTCGGATACCAAATCCTTCCACCTCTCCAATGGCTTGATCTCTGATCATCAATTTGGTTTCAGACCAGGTCACTCTACTCTGGACATGCTGCTTTTGTTGTCTCAACAATGGATGGAGGTCCTCAATGCCAAACAGGAAATCAGAGCTGTCTCCCATGACATATCACGTGCCTTCGATACGGTCTGGCACCCCGCTCTGCTCACCAAACTCTCCTCCTATGGTATCCATGGCCATCTCCACGCATGTCTTGTGGACTTCCTCTCTAGTCGTAGTCAACGTGTGTCCCTGAATGGATTTCTGTCATCTTCCCTTCCTGTTCAGGCTGGAGTTCCCCAAGACAGTGTTCTGGGCCCTGTGCTTTTAATGGTCTTCATCAATGATCTCTCTGACTCTGGAAAATCCTCTCTATCTATTTTCTGATGACTCCACTGTCTGCCGCTCCATTCCTTATCCCTCAGATCGGCAGTCTGCAGACTCCTCACTCGCTGCAGACCTGGACAACATCACGGACTGATCAAACAAGTGGAACATGTCTTTCAATCTTGACAAATCTCACACTCTTACTATGTCTCTCCGAAAAGACCGACTGGACAACCCTCCCATCTACTTTTTAACAATCCTCTCCAAGAAGTTCTGTCACTCATTTTGGGTCTCACTATCTGCAATGATCTTTCCTGGGAAAACCACATTTCCAAGCTGGCCTCCAAAGCCAGTCGCCGACTGGGCATCCTCCGTCGTGCGAAGTCCTTCCTTGGCACACCTGAGCTCCTCACCACATGCAAGGCTTTCATCTGTAGCTCAATGAAATACTGCTCTCCCCTCTGGGCTGGTGCTCCTGCCTCACACCTAGCTCGGCTTCACGCTGTTGAAACCAAAGCTTTCAGAATCATTGGAATCTCCAGCAATGAAGCTGATTGTGAGAGCCTTTCACTCACTCACCGCAGGCAGGTAGGTGGTCTTTCTGTCTTCTACGGACTCCTATCCGGCCTTGCTCCACCAGCTATATCTGTGCTCTGTCCCCCAAATATTCCTACCGGTCACATAAGATCTGCCAGCAACCCTGTTTTGGTGAAATTGCCAAAATGAAGACTCTCTGCTCACCTTCACTCTTTGATTCCTCTTTACTCCCCCCTCTGGAACAAACTCCCTCACTCTCTTCAATCCCACTCCTCGCTCCAGGTCTTTAAAACAGCTCTTCACCAACATCTCTTATCTTCCCCCATCCAAAACCTTGATCTTTTCTTCCCCCGTTAATTCACCCCAAATCCACTTTTTTGAAATACCAACTTCTTTCCTGGAGGTCCTCGCAGTGTCCATGTGTTTTATACCTCTCCCACCCCTCCCCGTTCCCATGCCTCCTCCTCCAAAAGCCCTCTCCCTCCCACAGATCTTCCGATGTCCCTGTTCTCTGCTGTTGTACTTGTGTGCTTCCCTCTCTCTTCCAATCTTGTCTCCTGCTCCCTTTATTGTATGTTTTGTGGGTCCGTTTTTTGTGTGATTAATGTTAGCTCTTACATGAGTCTCGATCTTGTATACAAAGAAAAAAAAGAAAAGAAAAAAAGAAGCCATTACTGAAAAGATGTATCTTAGCATCTTGATGATACTGCAGGCATGGGGAGAACAGTTTTGTTGCCGGAGGAGACAGAAATTGAACTTTTTCTTCTAAATTCAAAATACGTCTGGCGCAAGCCGAACACTGCACATCACACAGTCAACAGCATCCCCACTGTTAAGCATGGTGATGGCAGAATCATGTTACAGGGCTGATTTTCAATAGGAGGGACTGGCAAACTTGTCAAGATAGAAGGGACAATTTGTGGTGCAAAGTGCAGGAGAATCTTTCATTAAAAACCTGTTTGAATCAGCCATGAATCTGAAACTTGGTAGGAGATTCACGTTTCAGCAGGACAACAACCCAAAGCACACAGCCGAAGTTACATACACCGCATTGGTTAAGGAACAAAAAGATAAATGTCCTTGAGTGGCCCAGTCAGAGCCCCGACCTAAATCCAATCAAAATCTGTGGCATGACTTGAAGATTTCTGTGCATCAACGCTCCCCACGCAACTTCACTGAGCTTGAACAGTTTTGGACAGAATAATTGGTAAATATTTCATTTATGACGAGACTTGAAGATTTCAGTCCATCGACTATCCCCATCAAACTTGGCAGAACTAGAGCAATTTTTACGTGAAGAATGGGCAAATATTTCACCATCTCACTGTGTAAAGCTGGTAGAGACCTAAAAAGACTCATATCAGTCATTGCTGCAAAAGGTGCTTCCACCAAGTTCTAACCTAAGGGCTGAATACTTTTGCAACCAGTGAATTTTGATTTGTACATTGAAGATATTCCTGACATGTAATCCTGTTCAACTGTAACAGCTTTTAATTTGATCTCTTCAATTATGAATGAAAAAGTTCGTTTGGAAAATTTGTTTCTACATAATTTGTAATTTATCTAAATATGGCATTATTGGTCGGGGGTGAATACCTTTGCAGGCCACTGTAAATGTGTGCCATGTAGCGCCACTTTGAGTGTGGCTGGAGAGGATATTATGGGTGATGCTTCAAAGGCCTTCATTGTATCACGTGGAAGAGGTCTTCGCATTATTTTCGCCTTATGTCCGAAAGGCTTGATAACTATACTCGCACATAAAAGAATTATGTATGGCGTAAAAGAATTATGCATGAGGTAAAATAATTACTATGGGTAGTTTTAAAATTATTTTGAGGTGCACTGAAGTGAACCATGGCCATAGACCTTTGCAATGGATCTGGGAATGAAAACATCTAGACCCATTTGATTCCAGATCCCAGACTGAGCTTCGAGCTGGGATCATAAATAACGGACAGCTCACCTTGCAGGTTCAGGAGTGAGGGAGTCACCAAGTGAACTGTGTCATAGGAACATCCTGCGGAGAATGCATTTTTTGTTTACTTAATCGAGGCTCGTATAAGAGCTAAAAAATTGTTTATTATGAACTCGCATTCCATTTGTACATACTTTATCGATGTATTCACATTCTTATTGTACATACTTTATAGATGTACACGATTGAAAAAAAAAAGATATCGTGTACGACTGGCTACCACTAGGTGGCTTGTGTGGCCTACATTAGCACGTTCTGTGCGGACAAGCAAACAAACAAGAAAACGTCATGCAAAGCACGATACTTTCAAAATCCGCCCCCCCCCCCATCCCTGAAAGTTTTCCATTTATACAGCAAATGATCCATTTCACCAAGATTAAAATTCACGATCTTGATCAAAGCTCGGATTAATGGGATGAAAAGTGACGATTTTTCAAATTAAAAATGATGCTTTTAGAAGTTTGACCTTGAGTTGACCGTTGTCCTTTTGACCTTAAAATAGTTGGTTTCCCAATTCAGCGAGGCAATATGCAGATGCTGTTCAATTTTCAAGTAAATCGCATGAAAATTGATGGGTTTTCAGATGAAAATTAATGATTTCGGAAGTTTGACCTTGAGTTGACCTTTGACCTTTTGATCTCAAATGGGTTCCAAATTTAGTGACTCGGTGTGCAAATGCTGTTCAATTTTCAAGTCAATCGGATGGAAAATGGCGATTTCAGAAATTTAACCTCCAGTTGACCTTTGACCTCAAAATCAATTGGCTTCTGATTTGTGACGACCTCCACAACTTGGTGAAGTTTCATGACGATCGGTTTAGAATTGTGACCTGAAGGCCGGTGAGAAACAGACAGACAAGCAGACAGAATAACACACCAGAGTTAAGTTGCCAACCGGAAAGTCATGAGTTAATACACACCTGCATTGCTATCTGTGACATGTGTGCTTTCGAATTTAGATATTTTAAAGTAATTTAGTGTTTATTTAAATTAGTCTGAATTAATATGTTAAAAGTAGAATGTAGGGATTAATAAATATAATTTATTAAATCTCCTTCTGCCTCATGCCATAAGTTGGATTCACCTGTATAATAACAGACAGGACGTATTATTGTCTGAAAATATTTTCTACCGTGCTACCATCCGGGTGACTGCTGCACTTGCATCGGTGCCTCGAGGAAGCATGTAATAACGTACTCACATTCTTATTGCACATACTTTATAAACATACTGTTATGTCTGGAGGTGGAGCAAAATGTAGAGCAGAGTAGATCTGAGTAGGTAACATGCTTCGAGATGTCGTGATAAGGAACACTTCCTGTAATAAGTCCGTGTTTAGGCATTTTGTCGGTTAAGGTGTATGATTGTGAATCTACCAGGAGATTCGGGTGATAGTTAGTGCAGGGGTTAATCAGTAGAGCCCTTGTATGTCTCACCTAGTAGTCAAACCTTTGTCCATTATGGCACTGCAGACCACATAAACATTAGTTAGGACCTTTAGTACAACACTAAATGACGCCTTCTCCCCTGACATGACTTAGGAAGAAATCGGGCTGGAACACCGCCACAATTGACCGCCAGCATTTACACCTCCGAGAGGCCGATCCGCCTCGCATAGCACGTGCGATAACACAAGGACCACGGGGCCGGGGACAGGAGTGGCAGTGGCGCAGTGGGCATGACCTGGACGAGCCGGCGAGTCGTGGGAGGCGAGCAGTGCGCCAATGTGACGTCATCGGCCGGAGATATTGCCGAGGGTCAGACGCCATTTTCAGGAGTTCTGCAGATGAGTTGAGATGAGAGCAGGGTCCCAACCTGAGTAGAGAGCTCACTTCAGTTGAGCTGGAGGAGTTGAGTTGAGTGGAGTCCGGAGTGAGAGTTGATACGAGTGCAGTTCGTACGAACAGTTGCCGAGCGCCATAACCAAGTTCAGGCAGTTCAGATCGGAGATCCTGAAGACGGGTTCAGAGCGCGATGGGAGCTTGCTGTCCTGCTTTGGGCCCTCATGTGCAAACGGAGAGGGCGTTGGCTCGGGCCTTTGCATTGCTGTGGTGCTCGGAGGCGGTCGGAGAAGGCCTGGTGGCAGCCGAGCAGGGCTGTGTTACAAGAAGAAGATGACAGAGACAGATAAGCCTGATAGTCTAGTAGGAAGACTAGGTCCCCCTGTACCCCCCGGAGATATACTTCTAATCAGTGTTTCTAGATTGGAAAAAATGTGTAGAAAATGACTAGCTATGGCCCCAAGCTGAAACAATGTCCCACATACCATTTTTATGCAAATTACTGCTGCAAATTTTATGCAAAATTATGCAAATTTTATGCAAATTTTTGATGAGGAGTAGAGTTGAGGGGTCTTTGAGGGCTTCATCGAGGTGCTCTCGGTTGCAAGACTGGGTCATTCTGAGAAGCACAGCAGGGTCAGAGATCATGATGTTCTCCTCCTCAGTGAATCTCTCCATCAACAGCCTCTCCATTGCCTCACACACTGTTTTGAGGCAAAAGAGGGACTTTGCGTAGGCCTTTCCACTGAGAACACCTTTGAGAGATCCACTTGTTACTAGTTGTGCCTCAAAGAGAATCTCTGCATATCCAGAACCACGCATCTTGTGTCCAGTGAGCATCCCGATGTAGTTCATGGATGTGTGGAAGGGTCCAATCGTTACTACATGACTAGCAAATTCATTTGGCCAGCGCCAGATGATGGGAAGGGCTTTCATGCAGACACCCAGATCAAATGTATTCAGGACCCATCTCTGACCCACCTCAGCAGTTGCTGCCTCGGAACGCTTCAGTAGCTCACGAACAACTGCGTTGTCTGTGATCGGTTGGTGGATAGGCGTGCAGTAGTCGACTGTTGATTTGCTGGGTGGGGGAGAACCAGTTGCAGAGGTGAAACCCCCTAGCCCAGGCACAGGCTGCAGGCCATTGCCATGCCATGCAGGCACCAGGCACAGACCGATCACAGACAACGCAGTTGTTCGTGAGCTACTGAAGCGTTCCGAGGCAGCAACTGCTGAGGTGGGTCAGAGATGGGTCCTGAATACATTTGATCTGGGTGTCTGCATGAAAGCCCTTCCCATCATCTGGCGCTGGCCAAATGAATTTGCTAGTCATGTAGTAACGATTGGACCCTTCCACACATCCATGAACTACATCGGGATGCTCACTGGACACAAGATGCGTGGTTCTGGATATGCAGAGATTCTCTTTGAGGCACAACTAGTAACAAGTGGATCTCTCAAAGGTGTTCTCAGTGGAAAGGCCTACGCAAAGTCCCTCTTTTGCCTCAAAACAGTGTGTGAGGCAATGGAGAGGCTGTTGATGGAGAGATTCACTGAGGAGGAGAACATCATGATCTCTGACCCTGCTGTGCTTCTCAGAATGACCCAGTCTTGCAACCGAGAGCACCTCGATGAAGCCCTCAAAGACCCCTCAACTCTACTCCTCATCAAAAATTTGCATAAAATTTGCATAATTTTGCATAAAATTTGCAGCAGTAATTTGCATAAAAATGGTATGTGGGACATTTTTTCAGCTTGGGGCCATAGCTAGTCATTTTCTACACATGTTTTCCAATCTAGAAACACTGATTAGAAGTATATCTCCGGGGGGTGCAGGGGGACCTAGTCTTCCTACTAGACTATGAGCTCCACGTACATTTTGCACCAAAAGACATGTTTCTTTCGTAATTCATAATCCCCCGTTTTGTATTTGGGGTCTGGAGTGTGGGATCCCGATTTAGAATAGTTCATTACCGGCGCGTATTTTCCTGCCCTTGCTTTTCATTTAATAAATCGTTGTATTATTTTCTGTATATACCTGAACGCAGTTTCCTGTTTGATTTTAATAGATAAGGCTGCGGGGCTCTCGTCGTTCCCCTCCACCCTGCACGCTTTGGGCTTTGGTTTTGGAATCCGCTATTGAGTTTTCGCATCGGGAGTTTAAGCCTTCGTGATCGGCAATCCGCAACTCTGATGTTAATTGGAGTTGCGCGACAATACTCACATTATAATTGTACATATTTTGTCGATGTATTCACGTTCTAACTGTACATACTTTATTGAGGTACTCGGTTAAAAAAGGAGGACGTGTACTTATGGCTACCACTAGGTGGCATTTGTGGCCCACGTCAGCACATTCTGTGTGGACAAACAAATAAACAAACAAACAAGACACACAGACAGACAGACAAATGAAAAATCATTCATAGAGCAACACTTGGCAAAACAGAACAAAGTAGAATGGCACTCAGTAGACTAGTAGAGCATCCTTTTGACCTCAAAAATAATTATTGGTTGAATTCAGTGACCTGATATGCAAATCGTCTTCAAATTTTAAGTTAATCGGATGAAAATTGACAATTTTGTAAATTCGGCCAATGTTGACCTTTTGGCCGATGTTGACCTCAAAAGGAATTGGTGGTTGAATTCAGTTAGCTGATGTGAAAATCCTTTTCAAATTTCAAGTCAAACGGATGAAAATTGAGGATTTTACAAATTTGAAAAAGGTGGTTGACCTTTGGCCTATGTTGACCTTTTGGCCGATGCTGATCTCAAAAATAGTTGGTGGTTATAAATTCGGCCGATGTTGACCTTTTGGCCGGTGTTGACCTCAAAAATAATTGGTGGTTGAATTCAGTTAGCTGATTTGAAAATCCTTTTCAAATTTCAAGTCAATCGGATGAAAATTGAGGATTTTAGAAATTTGAAAAAAGTGGTTGACCTTTGGCCTATGTTGACCTTTTGGCCGATGCTGATCTCAAAAATAGTTGGTGGTTTAGTCTGATCAGTTTGAAATGTATTGAGCGTGATCTATGCAACAATTATATTGGAGAATATAAATTTATGATGTAATCGCTTACGTGGTCTGGCAGCCATATTGGATCAAAGAAAAAACAATGTTCAAAAACAGAAGAGCAACACGTTGACTGCGCAGGGTAAGTATTCCATGAATACCATCTAATTTATTTCAGAGGATGAGTTGTTCATTTGTGAAGAAAATTTATAATAAAGTGTTCCACGAAAGGATAAATTTCGCAAACTGTCTGCCAGAAAGTTTAAGTTCATCAATGGAGATCTTGGTGATATTCTTTCGATCTGAGACTCCACTCCTCCATGAACCGAACTGTGATCAGCACTTGTACTCTTTTGGGTCGGACCTACATTCTCAACCTGACAAATGCATCACAGAAGGGATTATGAGTTTACCTTTCCTGGTGTTATTGATACATCCTGCAGTGCTCGCATGTGGGTTATTCCAAAAGAATACCACTCGTCCAATCCTACCCAGAACACCAGGAATCTCACACCAAACGATTATCGACAAAATGCTCCTCTGAGTGCCCTCTTACCCTAAACATTTCTCACCATTTCAGTGAAATATCTTTCATGAATCATCAATTTTTCTTCTCTTGTGTCCATCACACAGGAAACTGTTCCATCTGTTCCTCAGAAGAATAAAGGAGTTTTCAGCTATTTGTACAATGGAATTCAAAACATCGTTTCGACCTCCTTTCTGAAGGTATTATCGCACACACATCACTCCACAAACACACACACGATAATCCTGGAGGATACAAATGATACCAGGGCAGACTTGCACGACCAACGAAGTGTGTCCACACTTTCCAACAGACGAGGGCAACCACATATGCATCAACATAGCAATCCACAAAACGTCATATGCAACCACACACCCACCCAATCAAATCTATGACTGTTGAGGAAACAAACACTTTCCAGGGTCTACAGTTTAAAGGAATCGGAGGGGTCCATTTCATCTGTTACTTCTTCGCTGCACCAACATCGGCCACATTTGGCCTGTTCAGTGGTCGTTGCATGCTTTCTGGAAGTTTTCATTGTGCGCTTTTGTGACCTGTGGATGTCACGCGTCACGGTGAGATGACATAACACACTCAAACTTGGCGCGCTATGTCACGCTGTTTCAACAGACAATTCATCTCCTGCAGTGGAACCTTCGAGCAGCTCAAGGTCTGACTCAAGGTCCCCATGACATTTGTACACAGTCTGACATCCTGCGTTTGGATGTTGTGAGGATGTTTTTCAGCAAAGAACAGGATTATTTATTTCAGAGGATGAGTTGTTCATTTGTGAAGTAAATGTATCATGAAGTATTCCATGAAAGGATAAATTTCACGAACTGTTCTGCCAGAAAGTTGAAGTTCATCACTGGAGATCTTGGTGATATTCTTTCGATCCGAGACCCTACTCCTCCCTGAACCAGACTGTGATCAGCACTTGCACCGTTTTGGATCGGACCTGCATTCTCAACCTGACATATGCATCACAGAAGGGATTATGAGTTCATCTTTGCTGGTGTTGTTGATACATCCTGCCAGTGCTCGCGTATTGTCGATTCCAAAATAATCCTACCACTCGTCCAATCCTACCAACAACACCAGGAATCTTATACCAAACAAATTATCGATAAAATGCTCCTCTGAGTGACCCCTTACCCTCGACCTTTATCAGCATTTCAGTGAAATATCTTTCATGAATCATGACTTCTGCTTCCGGTCTTGCTGGCGAGGTTTCGTTTATTCGCAGCTTTCCATGCTCTCCATCGAAATCGAAGTTAAGTAATTGTTCCCATTTGTATTTTCGTTATAACTGTATTTATTTTATGGTGTTGTACGTATAGTGTGCCCCGAGGAAGATTTTCGGTGCAAATCTTTCATACCTGTAGAGAAAATCGTGTTAATTCGTGTCGTGTCTTTTGAGGCCTTGTACAGTGTCCAACCTTGAGGCTTTGTTTTTCTCTCAGCGGTCCGTCGTTTGTGCTCCAATAACTTTCGTTCTCTGTTTTCCCAGTCTTTTCACCCAATAGCCTACTTCCTTGTTTAAAATTTCAACTAAAAAACAAACAAAACAAAAAAACAAAACATTTCCTTCTCTGTACTTATTTGTTGTTCTCATTCGTTTATTCATTCTTATTCGTTCGTTCGTTCTTCGACCAGGTGTTTCTCCCCCATTTCCCCAGATAGTTTTCACTGTTAAACTTTATAATGTTTACACTTTCCCCTCAAGTTCTGTATTCCGTCGTATATTATAACACCTTTTTCTTCTTCTTCTTTAAAAGGCTGCTTTCGACTTGCTCACCAAATCTATTCATCCCCAAAAAAAATTCCATCTCTTACAGTGCCTCTTTTCTACATTCCCTAAACTCTCCCGCACTCCATCCTCCCTCCAGCGTCCTTAAACGTATTTTTGACTCGAAGGTCACGAAACTCATTTTGCAATAAATGTTCGTTTCCCATTAATCATACACTTTCTAAAATCCAATCTCACCCCTCCCCTCCAAATCTTCCCCATAACCCTTCCCCTCCAAATCTTCCCAATCACCCCTCCCCACCAAATCTTCCCCATCACCCATCCCTTTCAAATCTCTCCCCTTGCCCTTCCCTCCTAAACTCCCCCCACACCCCTCCCCTCCAAATCTCCCCCATATCCCATCCCTTTCAAATCCCTCCCCTTGTCCCTTCCCTCCTAAACTCCCCCCTCGCAACTCCCCTTCAAATCTCCCCACCCTCATTTCTTCTCAATTTCCCCCTCTCACTCCCCCTCCTCAAAGCGTCCTCCCCGCTTCATCCCCCTTCCAACTCTCACCTCCATCTCCCCCAACGTTCTGCCTCGCTCTTCCCCCTCCTCAAATAACACCTCATTGTGCCTCACCCAATCACAATCAAACCTTTTGTCCGCCCCATCCTTCCCTTTCTCCGAGCTATTCTGAAATCTCTGACACACCTTCAACAGCTCTCCCTACCTCTTCCACCTCTTCCACATCTTACCCTACCCCTCCTCCCCCCTGTTCTGTATACGATGCTCCCCCTTCCTCTTCATTAACGGTATGGACCTCAAACATCCAGGGCCTTCGTTCAAACTTAACTGATCTCTCCATACAGGTTGCTTCTGACAAACCAGACGTGATCTGCTTAACAGAAACTTTCCTCCTTCATGATGTCTCTGATTCCTTAGTATCTCTCCCGGGTTACTCCCTCCTCTGGTATGATAGACCTGAGCCTCGTCCTGGAGGTGGGGTTGCTATCTTTATCAAAAACTCTCTTCCTCACTCGCCCTGCACTGCACTCTCTCCACCTCACCCCCAGGAATACCTCTGGCTACGGCTTCCCCTTCGCTCCCACCTCTTGTTCATATGTGTGTTGAACCGTCCACCAAACCTTGAAGACTCCATCTACATCTCGCTGTCTGATAATATGGACCAACTTCTATCTACCCATCCGAACTCTCTCTTCCTCATGTGTGGTGATTTCAATTGTCACCATGCCAGTTGGCTGGGTGTGGGTACCTCTCTCACCAGCCATGGCTCCTCAGCAAAGGACTTCTGCGACTCACTGGGACTGACACAATCTGTCAATTTCCCGACCCGGATCTCAGTCAACAGAGCATCTTCTCTTCTGGACTTGGTTATGACTAACTTCCCTGAAAATGTCTGCTGCTCTTCTTCTGCTCCAATCGGCTCATCTGATCATGTGCCTGTTAAAGTGGATATCTCTCTGACCATTCTCAGGGAGCCTGCTCAGTGTCGACGAGTCTGGCATTTCACTCAGGCCAACTGGCACGGTCTTCAAGCAGCCATCAATCATCTGGACTGGTCTCCCATCTCTACCACCTCTGACATCAACTCATCCTGGGAATTCTTCCAAAGTAAATTGCTCTCTCTCATGCACAGATTTATCCCATCTCGTCTTCAGTTGTCATACCCTTCCTCCCATCCATGGTACACGGAATCTTGAGGTGAGGCTGTTGCCCAGAAACAACTTGCCTTAGTCTCCTGGAAAGGAAATCCAACAGAAGGAAATCTCATTTCCTTTCACAAAGCCCGAAACAAGTGTGTGTCCACCCTCAGGAGAGCCAGGAAACAATATCTCTCTGTTCTCAAGATCGAACTCTCTTATCTGTCTCCATCTTCCAAATCCTGGTGGCATCTGGTCAAATCTGTTTCTGGTGTTTGTTCCCCCTCCATCCCCTCCCTTACCTCAAACGGCTACACAGATGACTCCGCATGTGAAAAAGCAGAATGCCTCAACTCTGTGTTTGCCTCTAAATCTTGTGTCCCAAACCCATCCCTCTCTGTACCCACCGTACCCAGCTGCTCCTGGACTCCGTGTCCTTTCCTCCTGACAAGGTGGAAAAGTTTCTGTCAACCCTCGACTCTGATTCTGCAACTGGACCTGACGGCATCAGCGCACGGGTCCTAAAATCCTGTTCTTCTGCTCTTTCACTCCCTCTCTCTGTTCTCTTCACCCTCTCTTTTGCTCAAAGTCAACTGCCATCTGCTTGGAAATCAGCCAACATCACCGCTTTGCACAAAAAAGGTGCAAAAACAGATCCTAGCAACTACAGACCAATCAGTCTTCTCCCAATTATCAGCAAAGTCATGGAATCCATCATTGCTTCGGATATGAAATCTTTCCTCTTCTCCAATGGCTTGATCTCTGATCTTCAATTTGGTTTCAGACCAGGTCACTCTACTCTGGACATGCTGCTTCTGCTGTCTCAACAATGGCTGGAGGTCCTCAATGCCAAACAGGAAATTAGAGCTGTCTCCCTCGACATATCACGTGCCTTCGATACGGTCTGGCACCCCGCTCTGCTCACCAAATACTCCTCCTTTGGTATCCATGGAAATCTCCACGCATGGCTGGCGGACTTCCTCTCTAGACGTAGTCAACGTGTGGCCCTGAATGGGTTTCTCTCATCTCCTCTTCCTGTTCAGGCTGGAGTTCCCCAAGGCAGTGTTCTGGGCCCTGTGCTTTTTCTGGTCTTCATCAATGATCTCTCTTACTCTCTTGAAAATCCTCACTATCTCTTTGCTGATGACTCCACTCTCTGCCGCTCCATTCCTCATCCCTCAGATCGGCAGTCTGCAGCCTCCTCACTCTCTGCAGACCTGGACAAAATCACAGACTGGGCAAACAAGTGGAACATGTCTTTCAATCCTGACAAATCTCACACTCTTACGATGTCTCTCCGAAAAGACCGACTGGACAACCCTCCCATATACTTTCTGAATAATCCTCTCCAAGAAGTTCTGTCACTCAAGCTTTTGGGTCTCACTATCTGCCATGATCTTTCCTAGGAAAACCACATTTCCAAGCTGGCCTCCAAAGCCAGTCGCCGACTGGGCATCCTCCGTCGTGCGAAGTCCTTCCTTGGCACACCTGAGCTCCTCACCACATACAAGGCTTTCATCCACAGCTCAATAGAGTACTGCTCTCCCCTCTGGGCTGGTGCTCCTGCCTCACAACTAGCTCGTCTTCACGCTGTTGAAACCAAAGCATTCAGAATCATTGGAATCTCCCGCGATGACGCTATCTCCGAGGGCCTTTCACTTAATCACCGCAGGCAGGTTGGTGGTCTCTCCGTCTTCTACCGACTCCTCTTCAGCCTTGCTCCCCCAGCTCTCTCTGGGCTCTGTCCCCAAAATATTCCTACAGGTCGCACAAGATCTGCCTGCAAGCCTCTTATGGTTAAACTGCCAAAATCAAGACTCTCTGCTCACCTTCACTCCTTCATTTCTCTTTTCTCCCACCTCTGGAACAAACTCCCTCACTCTCTTCAATCCCACTCCTCCCTCCAGGTCTTTAAAACGGCTGTTCACTACAATCTCTTATCTTCCCCAATCCAAAACCTTGATCTTTCTACCCCCGCTAATTTCACCCCAAATCCACTTTTTGAGGTGCCGACTTCTTTCCTGGAAGTCCTTGGTGTCCTTTCGTTTTATACCTATCCTGCCCCCCCCCCCCAAGCCCTCTCCCTCCCACACATCTCCCGATGTCCCTGCTCTCAAATGTTGTGTTTGTGTGCTTCCTCCCCTTCTCTCCCCATCTTGTCGACCGCTCCCCTTTTTATATAATTTGTTTGCTTGTTTGTTTGATTTGTTTGTTTGATAAATGTCAGCTCTTTCACGAGCCTCGACTCTGTATACAAAAAAAAAAAAAAAAATCATCAATTCTTCTTCTCTTGTATCCATCACACAGGAAACTGTTCCATCTGTTCCTCAGAAGAATGAAGGAGTTTTCAGCTATTTGTACAAGGGAATTCAGAACATCATTCCGACCTCCTTTCTGAAGGTATTATCGCACATACACTTCACTCCACAAACACACACACGATAATCCTGAAGGTCATCAATGATACCAGGGCAGACATGCACGACCAACAAAGAGGTCCACACTTTCCAACAGACGAGGGCAACCACATATGTAACCACGCTTCCACCCACACAAATCTATGACTGTTGAGGAAACGAAACACTTTTCAGGCTCTCCAGTTTTAAGGAACCGGTGGGTGCATTTGATCCGTTACTTCCTTATTGCACCACCAATGACCACTTAGATCCTGTGCGGTGGTCGTTGCATGCTTCCTGAAAGTTTTCATTGTGCGCATTTGTGACCTGTGGATGTCACTGCGTTATGACGTAACACACTCAAACTTGGCACCCTATCTCATGGTGGTTCAACAGACAATTCATCTCCTGCAATATAACCTTTGAGCAGCTCAATGTCTGACATTCCACGTTTGGGTGTTGTGAGGACGTTTTTAGGCTAACAACAGGATTATTTATTTCAGAGGATGAGTTGTTCATTTGTGAAGTAAATTAAAAATAAAGTGTTCCACGAAAGGATACATTTAGCGAACTGATCTGCCAGAAAGTAAAAGTTCATCAATGGAGGTCTTCGTGATATTATTTCGATCTGAGACCCCACTCCTCCCTGAATCAGACTGTGATCAGGACCTGCACCCTTTTGGGTCGGACCTGCATTCTCAACCTGACAAATGCATCACAGAAGGGATTATGAATTCACCTTTCCTGGTGTAGTTGATACATCCTGCCAATCCTCACATGTGGATGATTCCACGTGAATACCATTCGTCCAATCCTACCCAGAGCTCAGGAATCTCATACCAAACGATTATCGACAAAATGCTCCTCAGTGCCCCCTTACCCTCAGCATTTTTTTTTACCTTTATGAGTTTACCTTTCCTGGTGTAGGTGATACATCATGCCAGTGCTCGTGTGTGGATTATTCCAAAAGAATACCACTCGTCCAATCCTACCAAGAATACCAGGAATCTCATACCAAACGATTATTGATAAAATGCTCCTCTGAGTGACCCCTTACCCTCAACAATTATATCCATTTCAGTGAAATATCTTTCATGAATCATCAATTCTTCTTCTCTTGTGTCCATCACACAGGAAACTGTTCCATCTGTTCCTCGGAAGAATGATGGAGTTTTCAGCTATTTGTACAAGGGAATTCATGACCTCGTTCCGACCTGCTTTCTGAAGGTATGTTCACACACATCACTCCACAAACACACACACATTAATCCCAGAGTATATAAATGATACCAGGACAGACATGCACACCCACCTTAACATGTGCACACTTCATAAAAAGCCAGGACAACCACATACGCAACAACATAGCAACTCGCAGATCCATAAATGTAACAACACACCGTCCAGAACATATTTCTGACTGTTGAGGGATCACTGATCATTTGTGCCACTTTCGCAAAATATCTTTTATTAATTCTCAATTTTTGTTTTCTTGTGTCCATCACACAGAAGGTTGTGTCTGTGGAGCCCCAAGACATTCCCAGGTCTTTGTGTAAAACCATCTGCAACATCCTTCCGACCTCCTTTCTGAAGGTATGATCGCATACACATCACTCCAGAAACACACACACGATAATCCTGGAGGATATAAATTATACCAGGGTCCAGGGCGGCCATGCACGACCAACAAGATGTGTCCCCACTTTCCATCAGACGAGGGCAACCACATGTGAAACCACACTTCCACCCGCACCCGCACAAATGTATGACTGTTGAGGAAATGAAACACTTTTCAGGCTCTCCAGTTTAAAGGAACCGGTGGGGTGCATTTGATCCATTACTTCTTAATTGCACCACCAATGGCCACTTAGGTCCTGTGCGGTGTTCATTGCACGCTTCCTCAAAGTTTTCAGTGTGCGCATTTGTGACATGTGGAGGTCACGGCGTTATGATGTAACACACTCAAACTTGGCATTCTATATATCTCAAGGTGGTTGAACAGACGGTTCGTCTCATTTGGTGGAACGTTCGAGCAGCTCACGGTCGGTTTGGGTGTTGTGAGGACTCCATCTCCATCCCGAGTTTGTTTGTTGTGAGGACGTTTTTAGGCTAAGAACATATTTGTATACCTCCGGGAATGAGTTGTTCATTTCTGAAGTAAATTTACAAGAAAATGTTCAAATAAAGGTTAACTTTAGTTATCCGATCTGCCAGAAACTTAATTTTCACTAATTGAGATTTTGCTGATGATTTTCGATCCAAAACCACACTCCCTGAACGAGACTGTTATCAGCACTTGTACCCCTTTGGGTCGGACCTGCATTCTCAACCTGACAAATGCATCACAGAAGGGATTATGAGTTTACCTATCCTGGTGTTGTTGATACATCCTGCCAGTGCTCACGTGTGGATGATTCCAAGAAAATATCACTTGTCCAATCCGCCCCAGAACACCACTAATCTCATACCAAACGAATATTGACAAAATGCTCCTCTGAGTTCCCCCTCACCCTCAACATTTATCACCATTTCAGTGAAATATCTTTGATTAATTCTCAATTCTTGTTCTTTTGTTTCCCACACACAGGAAACTGTTCCATCTGTTCCTCAGAAGATTAAAGGGGTTTTCAGCTATTTGTACAATGGCATTTATGTCAGCATGCCGACATCCTTTATGAAGGTATGATCGTACACACCCATCACTCGAGAAACATGCACACTTTAATGCCAGAGGATATCATTTATACCAGGACAGACATGCACACCCACCTGAGCATGTAGGCACTTCATAACAGGCCAGGACAACCACATACGCAACAACATAGCAACTCGCAGAATCACATATGTACTGTTGTGGCCAAAAATATTGGCACCCTTGCACTTCTTTCAAACAATGCACCATTTCTTTCAGAAAATTGTTGAAATTAAAAAGAATTTGGTTTCCACAAATGTACGTCTTTGGTTTGCAGTGGAACAAAACAGAAAAGCTGAAGATATTCCTAAATCTTAGCTTATTTCACACAAAAATCCGAAAATGGCCTGGACAATATTATTGGCACATTTTAGAAGTTGTTAGAAATAATTGGATTTCAAGCAGGTGATTCTCCTTTACTTTGGAATTGAACTCATTTTTGGTGAGTTGCAGGTGCCTGCAATATAAGAATCACTCATTCAACCAGTTTGAATGGGGAAAAGGAGTCATTCTGCTGTTTTGTGTCACTGTGTGTACCGCAATGAGCATGGAGAAAAGAAAGAAAACCAGAAAATTGTCTGAGGTAAGTCAGACACACAATTGTACCCAAGCATGGACAATCGCAAGGCTACAAGTCCATCTCCAGAGATCTTGATGTTCCTGTGTCCACCGTACGCAATGTTATCAGGAAGTTTAAGACCCATGGCACTGCAGCCAACCTCCCTGGACGTGGCCACAAGAGAAAGCTTGATCGAAGATTACAGCAAACGATTGATCGAATTATGGAGAAAGCACCTCGATCAACTGCCAAACAGATTCAAACTGACCTTCAGACACAGAGGATATAAATTTCAACAGTCAGTCAATTAAATCACAACACAGTATGACAATTTCAACTCACACCATCCATCGCCAACTCAATGAAATGGGGTTCTATGGTAGGAGACCCAGGAGGACTCCACTGCTGAGAGAGAGATGTAAGAAAGCATGACTGGAGTTTGCCAAAACATACCTGAACAAGCCAAAATCCTTCTGGGTGAATGTCCTATGGACAGATGAGACCAAATAAGAGCTTTTTGGTAAAGCACGTCATCTCTATTTTTTTCAGAAAAAAAAAATGAAGCATTCAAAGAAAAGAACACTTTCCCTGCAGTCAAACATGGAGGAGGTTCAGTGATGTTTTGGGGTTGTTGTGCTGCCTCTGGCACTGGGTGCCTTGAATGTGTGTATGGCATCATGAAATGAGGAGATTCCCAAGGCATTTTGGAGCGCAATGTTCAATCCAGTGTCAGAAAGCTGGGTCTCTGTGGAAGGTCATGGGTGTTGCAGCAGGACAATGACCCCAAACACAATTCAAAAAGCACCCACGAATGGGTCGAGACAAAACGCTGGACTGTTCTGAAGTGGCCAGCAATTAGTCCAGATATAAATCCCATTGAACACCTGTGGGGAGATCTGAAAGCAGCAATTGGGAGAAGGCACCTTTCAAATCTGGGAAAACCGAAGCAGTTTGTAGAAGAAGAGTGGGCCAAACTACCAGTAGAGACATGTAGGAAGCTCATTCATGGCTTTCGGAAGCGCTTGACTGCAGTTATTTTGTCCAAAGGCTGTGCTACCAAATATTAAGTCAAGGGTGTCAATAATTTTATCAACAGCATTTCTTTTTATTTTATGATTTAAATGAAATGAAAAACAAAGGTTCTGTAAAATTAACAGTGAAATAGGGAATTGTGGAGGCCAAATACTTTTGTCAATTTCAACTTAGTTTTCGAGAAAATTGTGTTATTTGAAAAAAGTGCAAGAAGGGTGCCAATATTTTTGGCTTCGACTGTATCCTCACACCATTCAGAAGATATCCGTGACTGATGAGGGATCACTTTTTTTTTTTTTTTTTTTTTTTTGTATACAAGATCGAGGCTCGTGAAAGAGCTAACATTAATCACACAAAAAGACAAACCGACACACAAAACACAAAAAACAAGGGGAGCGGCAGACAAGATGGGGAGAGAGGGGGAAGGACACAAAAGAGAGGGGGAAGAGGGGGAAGGACACAAACACAACATTTGAGAGCAGGGACATCGGGAGGACTTGGGGGGAGGTGGGAGAGGAATAAAACATATGAACACTGCAAGGACTCTGGGGTGAATTACCGGGGGTAGAAAAGATCAAGGTTTTCGATGGGGGAAGATAAGAGATGGTGGTGAACAGCTGTTTTAAAGACCTGGAGGGAGGAGTGGGATTGAAGGGAGTGGGGGAGTTTGTTCCAGAGGTGGGAGAAAAGGGGAATGAAAGAGTGAAGGTGAGCAGAGAGCCTAGACTTTGGCAATTTAACCATAAGAGGGTTGCAGGCAGATCTTGTGTGACCTGAAGGAATATTGGGGGGACAGAGCACAGAGAGAGCTGGGGGAGCGAGGCCGGAGAGGAGTCGGTAGAAGACAGAAAGACCACCAACCTGCCTGCGGTGAGTGAGTGAAAGGCCCTCGGTGTTGACTACATCGCAGGAGATTCCAATGATTCTGAAAGCTTTGGCCTCAACAGCGTGAAGCCGAGCAAGGTGTGAGGCAGGAGCACCAGCCCAGAGGGGGGAACAGTATTCCATTGAGCTGCAGATGAAAGCCTTGTATGTGGTGAGGAGCTCAGGTGTGCCAAGGAAGGACTTCGCACGACGGAGGATGCCCAGTCGGCGACTGGCTTTGGAGGCCAGCTTGGAAATGTGGTTTTCCCAAGAAAGATCATGGCAGATAGTGAGACCTAAAAGCTTGAGCGACAGAACTTCTTGGAGAGGATTGTTGAGAAAGTAGATGGGAGGGTTGTCCAGTCGGTCCTTTCGGAGAGACATGTTTCGGAGAGTCACTGATCATTTGTGGTCACTTTGGTAAAATATCTTTCGTAAATTCTCAATTATTGTTTTCTTCTGTCCATCACACAGACGGTTGTGTCTGTGGAGCCCCAAGCCATTTCCACGTCTTTGTTTGAAACAATCTGTAAGATCGTACCGACCTCCTTTCTGAAGGTATGTTCACATATTTGTCACTCCAGAAAAACACACACACGCTTTAATCCCGGGGATATAAATTATACCAGGGCAGACATGCACGTCCAACAAAGTGTGTCCACACTTTCAACAGATAAGGGCAACCACATATGTAGCCACGCTTCCACCCGCACAAATCTATAACTGTTGAGGAAATAAAACACTTTCAGGTTCTCCAATTCAAAGGAATCAGAGGGGTCCTTTTGATCCGTTACTTCATGACTGCACCACCAATTCTCCCACCACTTAGGTCTTGTGCGGTGTTCATTGCATGCTTCCTCAAAGTTTTCAGTGTGCGCATTTGTGACCTGTGGAGGTCACGGCGTTATGATGTAACACACTCAAACTTGGCATTCTATATATCTCAAGGTGGTTGAACAGACGGTTCCTCTCATTTGGTGGAACGTTCGAACAGCTTACGGTCTGTTTGGGTGTTGTGAGGACTCCATCTCCATCCCGAGTTTGGGTGTTGTGAGTACGTTTTCAGGCTAAGAACATATTAGTATATCTCAGAGGATGAGTTGTTCATTTCTGAAGTAAATTTACAATAAAATATTCAAATAAAGGTTAACTTTAGTGATCCGATCTGCCAGAAACATAATTTTCACTAATTGAGATTTTGGTGATGATTTTTCGATCCAAAACCCCACTCCCTGAACGAGACTGTTATCAGCACTTGTCCCCTTTTGGGTTGGACCTGCATTCTCAACCTGACAAATGCATCACAGAAGGGATTATGAGTTTACCTATCCTGGTGTTGTTGATGCATCCTGCCAATGCTCACGTGTGGATGATTCCAATAAAATATCACTCGTCCAATGCTACCCAGAACACCACTAATCTCATACCAAACGAATATTGACAAAATGCTCCTCTGAGTGCCCCCTCACCCTCAACACTGGTCACCATTTCAGTGAAATATCTTTGATTAATTCTCAATTCTTGTTCTCTTGTGTCCATCACACAGGAAACTGTTCCATCTGTTCCTCAGAAGATAAATGGGGTTTTCAGCTATTTGTACAATGGCATTTATAAACATCGTTCCGACCTCCTTTCTGAAGGTATGATCACACACACACACACTTTAATCCCAGAGGATATAAATACCACCATGACATACATGCAAGCCAACTGAACATGGACACACTTCATAACAGGCCAGTATAACCACATATGCAGAAACATAGCAACTCGCAGAACCACATCTGTAACCACACACACCATGCAGAACTTATCCATGACTGTTGAGAGATAACTGATAATCTGTGGGCACTTTGGTGAAATATCTCATTAATTCTCAATTAGTGTTTTCTTCTGTCCATCACACATGTTTTCATGTCCATTTTCATGTATCTCAGAAGCCGGAAGGTGACATCTTTCTGACCTCCTTTCTGAAGGTATGATCGCAAACACATCACTCAAGAAAAACACGCTTTAATCCCAGAGGATACAAATGATACCAGGACAGATCCGCACATCAAACCAAGTGTGTCAACACTTTGTAACATGCCAGGACAACCACACACACACCTTGCAGAACATGTCTCCCACTGTTGAGAAAACTAAGCTCTTTCCTTGCTCTCCAGTGTAAAGGATTCCGGAGGGGTCTGTTTGTTCCGACCCTTCTGGAATGCACCACCATTGGCCATTTTGGTTCTGTGTGGTGGTTGTTGTGTGTTTCTGGGAAGTTTTGTTCTCCACATTTACCACAAGTGTACGTCGTGGCGTCCTGACTTAACACATTCAAACATGGCGTCCTAGCTCAAGACGGTTGAACGCACAGTTAGTTTCCTGCAGTAAAACCTTCAAGCAACTCATGAGCCGAAATTACACGTGTGGATTTTGCGAGATTGTGTGATGTCTAGAACAGGTTTACTTATTTCAGTGCATGAGTTGTTCATTTATGAAGTAAATTAAAATTAAAATGCTCCTCCAGAGGTTAAATTTAGCGATCTGATCTGCCCGAAATTTATGGAGATCTTGGTGATGATCATTAGATCCAAGACCAGACTCGTCCCCAGGGTGGTCCCTCATCATCACTTGTACCATTTAGGGTCAACCCTGCATTCTCAACCTCTTATAACGAAACAGAAGTAAAGCAGCAGAGGTTGGGAGTGCAGAGGACAATGTAAAAGATACATGTGATGTGATGAAGATGGCTAATGGACATCAAAAGGCAAATTCGGAAAAGTATCACCGCTCAAAAAGAGCTTGAGCGAATGTAGAAAAATAAATGTTTCCCCGGCTCGGGAGAGGATGTTTGGTGGAGCATCTTGCAGACCTCATTTGCTCCTTGTGGACCCTACTTGTTCCTCAGGATCCCCGTCATTTTGACGCGTTTTGGTGAGTATAGCATTAAATCACTATGACTGGTGTTGCCCAGTTTGGATTTAAGTCACCATGACCAGTGTTGCTTCGTTTGGGTTGAAATCACGTGAACGAAAATGGACAGTTTGCGTTGAAATCACTTTGACGAGTATGGGTTAGTTAGGGTTGAAATGACGATTACGAGTATTGGTAAGTTTGGGTTAAAATCACTTTGACAGGTGTTATTAATTAGGCCAGATAAAAAAAAAGAGTTGGTGATCGTCCCCGCCCGACCCTACGAAACACACCCGACCCGAAACTTTTTTTATTTTGAAAAAAATCATTAAAAAACGATCTTTTCACAGTCAAATTTGGCGCCGTTCTGCACTGCATGCGCAGTGCGTGCTGCGCAGAGCGTCGCAAGTGCCTCGGGCAACTTCACCCATTTTACGTTGGCCATTCATGGCGGCTATTGTGTGATTTTTCCGCTGAAATCTGGATTGATTCGTGATAGAATCGGCTTGAAATGCCTATTGTGATCGCATCAATAGCCCGTGAGGGCTCTTCCAAGACGGTGAAGGACTGGTTTGCGTGCAATATCGAGTTGGATGTTAGTACAATCTCGGACTTCTATGCAGAGTTCTCAGACGGCAAGTATGATGGGGATAGGGAGCCATTGCCTGACGATACACGCGGTACTTTTGTCAAAGTATTCGCCGGCCCCAGTAAAACTGACATGACGAAAGTTTCACCAGCTTGCAACGTTTCTGATGTGACAAAGACTCTTGGCTCATCTATCTATAATTCCAGTAATCTCTGTGTGTATGTGTGTGTATGTGTGTGTGTATGTGTGTGTGTCGTTTGTCTGTGACCGCTGTTTCTCGACAACCACGGGTCCGATATACTTGAAACTTGCCAGGTATATTGCTGGGGACCCGAGGATGTGCCTTTTCAAGGTTTCATATTAATCGGACAAGTAGTTACCGAGCTATGGCGATTTATTTACCAAACTCCGCAAGCCGTTCGCTTTGGCTTTGCGAATGGACCAAACCATTTCATGTAAATAGAGGGGGGGGGGGGGGGGGGGGGATTGTCACCGTACTCGCAAGCCGTTCGCTTTGGCTTTGCGAATGGACCAAACCATTTCATGTAAATAGAGGGGGGGGATTGTCACCGTACTCGCAAGCCGTTCGCTTTGGCTTTGCGAATGGACCAAACCATTTCATGTAAATAGAGGGGGGGGGGGGGGATATAATTTTAGATATATATATAGTACGGGCATGCCCTAGTTTCTCAAATTTGTGTTGGCTGCAGACACAGCCACGGATCACAGGATGGAACCCGATGAATGAAGAAATAAAATCATTTTGAGGAGAAAGGAGTCTTTATTTCATATTTTTCCATGTCAACAAAACTCAATGGAAAGTAGGAAAAAAAAACAAAAAAAAAAACCTCCCTCCCTACCCGAACTTTTGAGAAAAAAGGACGATCACCAACTCTTTTTTTTTTATCTGGCCTTATAATAACTAGAACTGCCACTTTATAACTGTTGGTAGTGATGGTCGGGTGCAAAGACGTCCTACTTTGATCAGACACGTGACCAATGAAGTCATCTTAAAAAAAAAAACTCGATTCAGAATTGGATATTAAAAATGAAATTTAAAGGAATTCAAACAATACTCAGATTCAAAATAAATTTCAATAATGGCTGCCAGAAATGCAACCGACGATGTTTAAATTACCAATCTGTATTCCAAAATACTCGTTAATCATGTGTTTGAAGTTTCACATCGTTCTTTTAAGTCGAACTGGAGTGAAAAAAATGATTATTATTCTTCTTCTTCATAAAACGTTTCTTCTTCTTCACATACATATAATATTCTGGCTGCCAGACCATGTGGTCTATCACATATAAATTTTGTAAAGTTTGACTTCAACAGCATAAGCGGTTTCATGGAAAGTTTTTGTTTGTTTGTTTGTTTTACTTTGATTCAATATGGCTGCCCAACCACATGGCCTTTGAGATAAAAAAAAAATAAAATGTCCGCCGCCTAGGATTGGGAAGGAGTTCATGTGTGTGATGTTTTGTGTTGATTGTATAAGGTTCGTTTTTTTATCCAATATGGCTGCCAAACAGTGTGACCTATGACTTGACTTGATCGTTTTCACCATATATTGCCCAAGGCTCTCAGATCATATGTGTGGCGTTTCACATCGATCTAGTGAGCCGTTTTGGAGAAGGTTTGCAATTTCAATTCAATATGGCTACCGAATCATGTGACCAATGACATCATCAATACTAGAACGGCACTCAGTCGAGAGCATACCTCCGCCTGGTTGGCCATATCAATCAATGGTGAAGAATCCCTTAAAATCTCTGCAAGCTGGATCGGATCCGGATCTTCACCAAAATTGAATCGATTCTTCTTTGTCACACACACAACCTGTCCAACAAGTTTCGTACACATTCATCCATAAACATTTGAGATATTCTGCTATGCATCGTTTTTGGCCCTATCTCCCAATTGTGAAGAATCACTTGAAAAAATTAAATAATTATCATACCCGAATCCATATTGAGATCTTCACCAAAATCCAATCGAATCGTCCTTGTCAGACACCTAACCGGTCCACCAAGTTTCGTCCAAATCCGTCCACAACGTTTTGAAACACCCTGCTATGTATAGTTTTTGGCCCTGTCTCCCAATGGTGAAGAATCATTAAAAAAATTCTCGTAGCCGGATCCAAATCCGGATCTTCACCAAAATCTAATCATTTCGTTCTTGTCACATATGCTGCATCTCTGACAAATTTCGTCCGAATCCGTCCACAAGTTTTTGAGATATTTTGTTCACAGACAAAAGGACAGACAAACAGATAGGGGTGAAAACATAACCTCCTTCACCTTTGTTGGCGGAGGTAATAATTCTCCCATACAATTTTTGCCGAGATGATGCTCAATACATTTCAAACTGATTGGATTCAGCGGGGGTTTTTTTTTTTTTTTTTTCTATACTGAATCGAGGCTCGTGAAAGAGCTGACATTTACTTCACAAACAAATCAACCAGACAAACAAAATATATAAAAAGAGGGAGCGGAAGACAAGAGAAGGGGAAGCACACAAACACTTGAGAGCACACAACATTTAAGAGCAGGGAGATGTGTGGGAGGGAGAGGGCTTGGGGGGAGGAGGCGTGGGAAGGGGGGGGGGGTGGGAGAAGTATAAAACACAAGGACACCAAGGACTTCCAGGACAGAAGTTGGTATTTCAAAAAAGTGGAATTGGGGTGAAATTAGCGGGGATAGAAAAGATCAAGGTTTTGGATGGGGGAAGATAAGAGATGGTGGTGAACAGCTGTTTTAAAGACGTGGAGGGTGGAGTGGGATTGAAGAGAGTGAGGGAGTTTGTTCCAGAGGCGGGAGAAAAGAGGAATGAAGGAGTGAAGGTGAGCAGAGAGTCTTGATTTTGGCAGTTTAACCATAAGAGGGTTGCAGGCAGATCTTGTGCGACCTGTAGGAATATTTGCAGGACAGAGCCCAGAGAGAGAGCTGGGGGGGGCAAGGCCAGAGAGGAGTCGGTAGAAGACGGAAAGACCACCAACCTGCCTGCGGTGAGTGAGTGAGAGGTCCTTGGAGTTAGCTTCATCGCGGGAGATTCCAATGATTCTGAATGCTTTGGTTTCAACAGCGTGAAGACGAGCTAGGTGTGAGGCAGGAGCACCAGCCCAGAGGGGAGAACAGTATTCCATTGAGCTGCGGATGAAAGCCTTGTATGTGGTGAGGAGCTCAGGTGTGCCAAGGAAAGGACTTCGCACGACGGAGGATGCCCAGTCGGCGACTGGCTTTGGAGGCCAGGTTTGTACTTATGACCGGATTAAGCCTTGTATATGAAGGCACCGAAGATGTCATGATCAAGCATGATGCTCCCTATGGGGAGTTCTTGACAGTGTGTCAATTTTCAATTTTTTTCATAGAGCGTTTTCAGAGATACAGAGGTGCAGTTTTATTTATTTTATTTTTTTCAAAATGGCACCCGCACCTCGTGACCTATGATATCATTATTGTTATTAAAAAAATTCTTCTACAGGAGGTGCTCCTTTGGTGAAAATTCCGTGGCAATCGCTCAAGCGGATTGCAGAGAAAATGAATTTAAAAGAAAATAAACGTCCAAAAACGGGAGAATAAAAAATATTAATAAACTCAACAAAAACAATTAGGTTCCAGTGTTCTGTCATTGTGTTCATTGAAACGATCATTCTGGTGTTCCACAGGCAGGGTGTTTCTTCAATGTATGTGTCATCCTGCGGATGTCGGTAAAGCCGGTCATCCCGTTTGCCGGCATTAGTTGTTGGACATTAAATATCCCGTGGTGTCATTCGCGAAGAGTTGGCAACCTATCACTGGCACCATGAACAAATTACAAATTTCTTATATAACTATTGCTGGGAAGGTTATGGCAAACCACCCAGTATGACCTTTACAAAAACCTGCTTACTTTTTAAAATATATTTATGTGTAAATGCGCATGTATTTGTATCATGTGTAAGGGTAAGTGGGATCCATAGCTATAATGTATGAAGTATTTAATAATGCTTTGTCTAAATGCGTTGTGGGACTAAAACATTTTTCTTAAACTCAGTTTTCTGACATTTTTTTATAGATCGAACCTGACACCTGCCCATGGGAGGCCTCCATGTGGAGCTCCCCAAAGTGCGCTCCAACACATTGGTTGACTCCAGCAACTGAGATCCCTGGAAATGAAACCGCATGTCTGGATGATATGGATGTTCACCGTAAGTTGATTTTGATGCTGATTGTAAAATATGTTGAGAGAACAAGGAAATCGTAGTGATTCGTAAGTTGGGCGGACTGTTTCATTGCATTACCTTTTGTGATAATTTCTTCATTGCAGATATAACAACAGGTTGAGAATTACTTGTATAACTGTGATTTTTGTGATTTTAAATGATATTTGGCCTCGTTTTATTTTCACACTGAAATGTTGGAATCATAATTATTTTCCACTCTTACAAGTGGCAACAACTTTCACCATGTTAAGCCTCAGAGGAATTTGGAGTGACGAACGGCTGATCTGCGTTTGTTTTGCTTAATTTGATTTCAAAGTCATCCAAGTAAAATTTCTCTTTCTTTTGACCCATGTTTTGCTCATTGCAAACCCAAACCCTTCAGAATGTCTGGACTTCATTTCAATGGAAGACCAGGAGGAAGAGATGGTGGAGATTAACATCTACAAAATCATCTTTCATGATTTCATGTTGTGTGCAATTCTTTGGCAATTCGATGGATTATTTGCTGATTTACAAAGTGGATAAAGAGACTGAAAAAGATGTACACCAATAAAATGCACCACAAAAAGAGGAAGAGGAGATGCACTTGCAAGCTTGAAAGCAAAAGACCAACCCTACGGTCAAGTTCCTAGGGTAAGGTGCTGCAGGATATGTGGGCAAGAACCTGACCCAATCATGGAGCATTACCATGATGCTCCCCTCCGAGCACACTCTACAACGACAACGACACCCACACCCTACAACGAGCACACCCCACAACAATGACATGATGCTCCCCGACAACGAGCTGACCCAGTCATGTAGCGTTACCATGATGCTCTCCTACAACGAGCACACCCTACAACAATGACATGATGCTCCCCTACAACGAGCACACCCTACAACAATGACATGATGCTCCCCGACAACGAGCTGACCCAGTCATGTAGCGTTACCATGATGCTCCCCGACAACGAGCACACCCTACAACAATGACATGATGCTCCCCTACAACGTGCACACCCTACAACAATGACATGATGCTCCCCTACAACGAGCTGACCCAGTCATGTAGCGTTACCATGATGCTCCCCTACAACGAGCAAACCCTACAACAATGACATGATGCTCCCCTACAACGAGCTGACCCTGTCATGTAGCGTTACCATGATGCTCCCCTACAACGAGCACACCCTACAACAATGACATGATGCTCCCCTACAACGAGCTGACCCAGTCATGTAGCGTTACCATGATGCTCCC
This sequence comes from Myxine glutinosa, assembly GCF_964187855.1. Classification (NCBI taxonomy): domain Eukaryota; kingdom Metazoa; phylum Chordata; class Myxini; order Myxiniformes; family Myxinidae; genus Myxine; species Myxine glutinosa. The sequence continues at coordinate 132,471,123 of NC_136263.1, forward strand.
CGACAACGAGCACAACCTACAACAATGACATGATGCTCCCCTACAACGTGCACACCCTACAACAATGACATGATGCTCCCCTACAACGAGCTGACCCAGTCATGTAGCGTTACCATGATGCTCCCCTACAACGAGCACACCCTACAACAATGACATGATGCTCCCCTACAACGAGCTGACTCAGTCATGTAGCGTTACCATGATGCTCCCCTACAACGAGCACACCCTACAACAATGACATGATGCTCCCCTACAACGAGCTGACCCAGTCATGTAGCGTTACCATGATGCTCCCCTACAACGAGCACACCCTACAACAATGACATGATGCTCCCCGACAACGAGATGACCCAGTCATGTAGCGTTACCATGATGCTCCCCTACAACGAGCACACCCTACAACAATGACATGATGCACCCCTACAACGAGCTGACCCAGTCATGGTGCTTTGCCTCAAGTTTAAGAGGGGTCAGGTGACGTGATGCTTCCCTTCAATGAGCTGCACAGAAACTGGCGGCAATGTGCCAGGCAGCTCTCCATCACGCATTTCTTCCACTCTGGTCCTTCCAGGTCAACAAAATCATCACCCTGTCCTTCTTCTTTTTTTTCTGACACGATATTTTCTGATGCCCTGGACTATCCTGAACAGTGCATATGTTCGAAGTGCATATGTGGGACTATATTCATCCATGTCAGATATTAAAATACACTGTGTCAATATACCTAACATTTGATACCATAACTTGATTCTATGACATAAACTGACAAAGTTATGGCAAGTTAAAAAATAGCACTCGTTAATAGAAGAAAGCAGAGCAGGGAGCATACATTCATGGGATTTAATACATCAACAACTCATGTACCAATTGAATCTTTTATGTTTCTCTGATGTAACATATCGTCATAAAGATTACGAATGTCATGAAGCACGAAACTAGACTGACATAATGTATGCACATTAACAAATGAACAAGGTACCACCACACAAGGTATACTGGGTAATATATTCAATATAACGAGTGGGCACACGGTTCATTCACTGGTGAACATTGTCAACCTTGATCACTGTCATTGCTGCCTCCACCAAACCGATATGGGATATCTGGCAGTTCTGTATCCGACTCATCTGACTCCACATCTTCAAAATATAGTGGTTTGTCGATGATATTGATGAACTGTTGTGGCAGAACATTTCCTACATAGTAAGGGCATTTTATGAGATATTTCACAAATCTGTTAACTAAATTGTTACCAAAAAATTTCTTCACCAATATGTTTGTAAAGGTGTGTAATAACATGTGTTAAAATGTTGAAGTTAAACTCCCGTGGGAAACCCAGAAAAAAAGCTGTTGAATTCGGGTACCGAAAAATTATTTTCGAGAATTTTTTTTTTTTAATCGGCCCTTAAGTAACTTATGAGGGGTCAAATAAGGGTTTTTCATGATTCTGAGTTGATTGTTAACATTTATATTTTCACTTTTACATTTACACACAAAGCAGAAAAGTAGCACAGAAAAGTAGTGCAAAGCAGAAAGAAAAGCAGAAAAGTTTCTACAAAGTAGAAAATACTCAAGAGTTATTTCTCATTCACAATGTCAGAAGTTTCAACAGTCATTGTCTATGTCTTCTTCAGACTCAACAACATCATGACTGCAGTTTCTGCATGTAATGCCATTACAGACTCCACAGGCCGAGATGCACGTGACCCCATTCTTCTTGCAGCTGCATCGCCGGTTGCTGCAATCTCCATGACAATTACAGCTCGTGAACTGCAATAGCTACTCAGGAGCCGTGGGGTCCAGTGTTGGAACTGGCTCATACCCATGCACACCTATTGTCCATCCATAGTCACTGGGGTTCAGAGACATGCTCTGTAGAAGGATCCAGTCCCGGGATCCTGCCCAGAGTGTGTCACCTGGAGTGAGGAGTGGCTGATCATGAGCCAGGGAGGAGGAAAGCTCAGCGAGGGGGAGAAACATGATCGCGTTCATTCCTATGTTTCCTGTTCGTAAATGGAATAATCTTTACTTCAGTTCCTCTCAGGATCTTAGCTTTGTCGAGTGCCTTCAACTTCACCCGGGGGAAAGCTGCTGTTGTCTGTGGATCTGGCAAAGGTGGTGCCGGAGAGGTGACTTCGATCCAACCCATTGAGTGAAAGGGAGTGTTTCCGTGAATAGAGACAATGTTTAAATCTATATTGTCTCCAACAAACTGAGTGACTGCATTGTTTGTTTCCCCAACCTCCATAAAGACCACCTGATCATTACTTGACAATTCACTTTCACTGGCTGGCACTTTGGCTGTCATCACTGATTGATCCTCAAGCGCAGCATCAACCGCAACCTCATCATTGATCTGTTCATCGGTTTCCTCCACAATGGTGTCAAGAGTGCCAGAAGTATCTGGAACATCATCTCCACTCCTACTATTAAGGAAGCAGTATTTGTAGTTTTGTGTCTCCGTGTAAGACTCAGTGTATCCCAGCCGGTGGAACTTGTTGAGCATCCATTTTGACCCAAATCTATGATCAAGTTGTATGGCAAGCCCCATTTGGTGTGGCAATACTCCAGACCGAGGTCGACAGGCCTTAATAAAATTCTGCCCCCAAACGGCAACTCTTTCGTCTGTCTTGACAATCGGTCTCAAGAACATCCGAAGGCTTGCAGGAACAAGTGTCAGCTGACTATCGATGTCAGTCATACTGTGTGTGGTGGGGTATGACTTTGGACCTAAATCAATCAAGGCAATATCATTGGATATGAACTTGAGTGCCGTCTTTATGATCTGAGTCTTCTCATCTCCATGGTCAAGATTAGCATGATGCCCTCGCAGAATATTGTCGGTGCCATCTTTGAGACAGAGTACATCTGCCCTTCTTTCCTGTGTTGTGAAATACAAGGTGTCTTCGTATTTCTCTAGAAGTTTTATCTTTAGCCAATGCTTTGAATAAGAAAGGCTCTTCTCTGGTGACTGATCAAACTCCTGCAGCTTTTCATGGACTTGGTCCATGTTCATTACCCCATGCTCTAATTCTGAGTCTAACCATTCGCAGAATTCAATAAAAACTGCCTCTCGCTCCTCATCAATACTCCTCTGTCCTCTCTTCCTTTTTCCTTCCTCATCAGTCTTGGACAAACTGTCACCTCTCGCAAACATAAGTTTGCATCGCAAATGGTACAGTGTTTCTTCTGCTACCAAGTCGTTGATCCCTTCCAGGCGTCCAGTGACTTCAGTGCCCCAGTCATCCCCGCGACTCCGTGCTGTCTTCAGCAAGCTTGCCTTCAGTGTATCTGCAGTCAAATTATCTGGCACTCTGTATTTCTTTCTAGCTTGTGCTGGATTATTTTTGTAGAGCTGGGCTGGTTGGTTGCAAAGAATGCATACATCCTTATACAGGGGGTCAACTGACTGTGATCTTCTAGAACTGCAGCCAGTTGATGAACTGAACTCACAAGTAGTGCGTCTTCTCTTCAACTTTGATGACTCTTTCTCTGCCTTTGATGCTTGAGCTGACTTCTTGGTGGTTGCAACAAAATTGTTGTACAGATCATTTTTACACTTCTGGTGGTACCTCAGTTTTCCTTTCTTTTGAGCCTCCTTCATACGTTCCACAACAGTAACATTTTCGACAGTTTCTGCTTGTTTCAATAAAGTTGAGTATCCCTTTGGAGTTGCCTGTATGAGCCTTTCAGCTGGTGTATCCGAGCGTGCACAGATGAAGCAATTGAGCACAGGTGGAGTAACGTCTTCATCCATATTGCTAGACTCCATGTCCTGCAAAGTAGAAAATGAGATATATTTAGAAATTATTTTTCCACAAAGGAGTGTCTGTGGTGAAATATAAGTTAACAATCAACTCAGAATCATGAAAAACCCTTATTTGACCCCTCATAAGTTACTTAAGGGCCGATTAAAAAAAATAAAAATTCTCGAAAATAATTTTTCGGTACCCGAATTCAACAGCTTTTTTTCTGGGTTTCCCACGGGAGTTGACCTTCAACATTTTAACACATGTTATTACACACCTTTACAAACATATTGGTGAAGAAATTTTTTGGTAACAATTTAGTTAACAGATTTTCAAATGTTTCCCTTACTAACATACCTCAGTGACTCCAGCTTACCATCCATCAACTCCCATCCATGGACAACGGTTACATCTGAAATATCGCGTTTAGCGATGTGGGCCCTCTTCCAGATTCCAATCTGATAGATCACCCACCTTGTGTGCTGCTCTAAACTTCCACATGGTGGTACTGTTCCGAGATCCACATTCTATGAAGGGTTGAGGTGGTCCTCCTTGGCACATAGCTCCGTTATGTGGACGTGTCGCAGTTTATTGACCTTATGCAATCGAAATGCAATGTTGGATTTGCAATCTTCATCTTCATCACCATCATCTAAAAAGTTGTATGTTTGTGAAATAAAAATTTGAAACGGTACATGATGTTTTTTTTACTACCGTATGGTTAAGCACTTTTAATAAACTGTAATCACAGTCCTTCAATAAACATTGTAAACAGTACCTGGTGTCATCGTTTTTTTATTATCTAAACATATTGTTGCGAGTCTCGAGCTCGTGGACGTACTGAGGGGGGCTTAAGCCCTGCTCCCCCTCGAGCTTCGAGTCCACGAGGCCGCCCCCCACACTATACTCGTGGTGGATGGATTGCTGGGCAATTCCAGGTGCCGAGCCCGCAGCTGCGCGCGGAAGGGTTAACGGTCACGACCCGAGTACCTTCAACACACGCAGCCGTGAGAACGGGGGCTGAACCTCGCACGAGTCAAGCTGGTCTTTAACGCCGGAGCGTTTGTGTGTCGCGTAACTCGTGCCGTTAACACTATGGAACCCGATCGAGCGGTTTTAATTCGTGCAATGCTAGGTCAATGGTGAAAAGACGATGATGGCCAGGTTGGAAACGAACCACAGGATTTATTCACAAATGCACAATAGTTATAGAAAATGGACACAGTGGAGAATCTTAATGGCCTTACTTACGTTCCCAGACAAGGGCCCACAGACTTGTTCGGGGAAGGGGAGGAAGAGGGGAATGCACCCAATGCGCGGCGGCTCGTGCAGTTGGCCCGGATGGGCTCGTTCTGCGGACCCCCCCCCCCCAAGGCTGTTCGCGGCAGCGGCGTTGATCACAGTCGTGCACGTAACGTAACAGAAATCCGTGGAGCGTATCCCAAGGTCAGTGAGGCAGACCACACATGCAGGGAGTCCAGGCAGAGGTCGTCAGGGCAGAGAGAGCATTCAGAGTCCCGGGCCAGAGAGAGTGCCAGCCTGCCAGAGACAGAGTCAGCCTGCCAGAGAGAGAGTCAGCCTGCCAGAGAGAGAGAGAGAGAACGGGGGTCCGGGCCGGGTTTTATAGCCCCCCCGGAGCCACACTCGAATGTTCCATGGGCCTCCACTGGCCACCGGGGGTCACGTGTCGTGACAGCCCCTTATTGGTACTGGCCACTCCCTTTAGCTCTCATTGTCTGTAACTTACTGGCCACTCCCTTTAGCTCTCATTGGCTGTTACTTACTGGCCACTCCCTTTAGCTCTCATTGGCTGTAATTTACTGGCCAATCCCTGTACCTCCTCCCTCAGGCCTGCAAGACTTGTCCTAGGCCCATGACATGGCATTTCAGGCTGCAATGAGGCCTACCATCACTCTACCTGCCTCAACGCATACTAACACTGGGAAGGAGACTATACTTCACATTTGATAAGAAATAACTAACTAAGCGAGGCTACATGTTGTGGTGTAACTAACTATAGGGGGGTTGCCTTTATTCCAAAAACCGCAACAATATTTTATGAAACTGTAATCATGTGCATTCATGGTCGAAGACATTTTTTTTAACTTTCAAATTTTCCCCTATGCATCAGGAAATGCCGGGAACAAATCCCTCTCTTCCTCATTGAAACAATGCCCTGACATTCACGGTGTTGACATTTTTGGGTATTTCCCCTATGAATCAGAAAATTCTGGGGACAAATTCCTTTTTATTCCATTGAAACAATCCCCAGACATTTGCGGTGATGACATTCGTGGGATTTTCCCCTATGAATCAGGAACTGCAGGGAGCTATCCCTCGTTTCCCCCATTAAAACAATGCCCCGACATTTGCGGTGTCGACATTCGTGGGATTTTCCGCGAATCAGGATCTGCTGAGAGCCTATCACCCACCCCCCTTTTCCCATTGAAACAATGCCCCCACATTTGTGAATTCGACATTTGCAGCATTTTCCAGGAACGTGTCCACCACTAATGTCGGGGCCTGACTTTATATAAACTACAACAGCACTTGGAAGAGCACATACCTCCACCAGCCGGAACAGTTTATTCTTTGTATGCCATTGATAGGCCGCATCTGGATCCCGATCTGAACCAAAATCCAATCACCTTTTTCTTGTCACCTAACCAACTCATCCAATAAGTTATGTTATCTGTTATCTGTCTGTTATCTTGTTATCTATCTGTTATCTGTTATCTGTTATCTGTTATGTTATCTGTAAGTTATCTGTCCATATATTTTTGAAAAATCATGCTGTATATCGTTTTTGGCCCCATCTCTCAATGGTGAATAATCAAATAAAAATGAAAAAGCTCTTGTGTCCGGATTTGGAACTTCACCAAAATCAAATTGATTCGTCATTGCCACGAACTCAACCACTCCACCAAGTCTCGTCCGAATCTGTTCATCACTTTTTGAAATATCCCGCTCATGGAGACAAACATCGTGGCTGCCAGTTGGGAGTTGGTAAATCATCGTGGCTGGTAAATCAGTAATTCCACTGATTCTTATTACCGAAAGTAAAAGTATTACCAAAATGGTTCAAAAGTAATTTAGCTTTATGGACTTGAAGGCTGCCAGTCAGCCATCTTTAGTCGGATTACAAAACAAAATCTGCATCTGTAAACTCTCATGTATTATCTTTGTACCAAGTTTGAATAAAATCGGTCCATGCATGTTCCAGAAATGATTGGGGACATGTTTATGTAACAAAATGGCCGCCAGTCGGCCATCTTGGATCTGATTTCGAAAATAAAATGACGTGCACATGTAACCCATCATTCATTATCTGTGTGTCAAGCTTGGAGAGGATCGATACATGCATGTCCGAGAAATGGTTGAGGTCATGTTCATCATCTGGTTTTTTACAACTAAAATGGCCTCCAGTCGGCCATCTTTGATTGTATCAATGAAACTAAATGACACGCATATGTATACCGTCATGTGTTGTCTTTGTGCCATGTATGAACAGAATTGGTCCACACATGTGTTACGGATCCTGGATTTAGGTGAATTACTATTCATGTCATTGCTTATTAACTAGGGCATTGCCCGTACTATATCTATATCTAAAATTATATCCCCCCCCTCTATTTACATGAAATGGTTTGGTCCAAAGCGAACGGCTTGCGAGTGGTGACAATCCCCCCCCTCTATTTACATGAAATGGTTCGGTCCAAAGCGAACGGCTTCCGGAGTTTGGTAAAGAAATCGCCATCGCGTACACAAACGCGCAGGAAAGCGAATGAATCGCAAATTCGTTTTTATTAGTTGTAAAACATAGTTTAACGCCAACATAGTTTGCAAACGTGAAATGAAATAAATGAATACGCTCTCAAATGTGCCATCCGAGGCAGAGTGTGTCCGCCACGTTCGGCACACGCGATCGTTCGCTGCTCTCTGATTGGTTGAATCGTTTTTTGGACATAGCTCGGTAAGTAATTGTCCGATTAATATGAAACCTTGAAAAGGCACATCCTCGGGTCCCCAGCAATATACCTGGCAAGTTTCAAGTATATCGGACCCGTGGTTGTCGAGAAACAGCGGTCACAGACAAACAGACGTACAAACGTACAAACGTACAGACAGAGATTACTGGAATTATAGATAGATGTTTATTCTATTAAAGGTTGTTGTGGTTAAATGGTTAGAGAGGCTCCGGATAACAGGAGACCGGAAACGGGATAGTGAACCGGAAGAAGAAAAGAGAGACACGAGGTCCTGGAGAAGCGGCGATCTTCTTCTTCCTCGCCCAGCTCCGACGCGAGCGGTGTCGATATTGAGCAGCGTGGGGAACGCTGCGTTTGAAAGCCCATCTGGCGAGAGGAGTTACCTGCGCGGGGTAATTACCGGTTACGCGTCAAGTTGCCGTGGGTTCGTGCACGGAACCAAGCGTCCGGCACAGTTCACCTCAACGTCTACAAGGACGCGTACGGGTCGCACCTTGGGCCTCGCGTGCTTTGCGAGCCGCGCCTTGTTTTGCCCGCTTTGCTTTGCAAGGAGGTGTGCGCTGCAGCAGCTGTTCCCGGTATGCGACGTGCACGTTTGGAGCACGTCAGCCAGGGGTTCGTTCAACCACCCGTGTGCGGAGAAGTCGACCTTCACCTTGGTCTGGAGGGGCCCAGAGACATTGTGAGGGACAGTGACCATTGAGGGGTCGTGAGTGGGGAAAGGGGGGAAATATATGAGATGGCCATCTTAGTAACATTGTTGATGGATTGTTGATGGATTGAGAATATATTATTAATTAATCCGGATCCTTGGTGTGGGGTTTCTTATTGACTTGAATTGTTGTGTCTTTCATATTGATTGCGTTACGAAAGCGTATAAATCATATATCTTTCTGGCGGGGTCCCTCCCACGGTCCGGGGGTCACCAAGACCAGGTAGTTACCGGGAGGACCACGTTACAGAATTGGGGGCTCCTCCAATTGAATTCCGGGATATAAAATTGTATAACATAATAAAATAATAATTTTTAGTAATTAAAATTTATTAATTAATTGGTAAATTTTTGAGAAATTGTGGTAAAGTCTTGGGTGAAGGGTAACAGGTGTTAACGATAGTCACCATGGCGTTTGTTGCACAGAACTTTGTGGTAACACCTAGTGAGGCACAGTTCCGAGCGTTACTAAAAGCGGACCTCTTGAAATTGGCCAAACATTTTAACTTGGAGGTCCGAACTAATTTGAGGAAGGCAGAGTTGCAGACCACGGTGATACAATCTATGGTGGGATTAGGAACATGGGACGAGTTAGCCTGGCAGTGGCTACCCGAAGAACCAGAAGACGTTGAGCTCCGGAAACTGGAGTTGCAATTACGGAGCCAGGAATGGATCAAAGAAGAGGAAAGGAAAGCAGAAGAGAGGAGAGAAGAGAAACAAGCAGAGGAAAGGAGAGTGGAACGAGAACTCCAGGAAAGGTTAAAAGAAGAAGAAAGGAAAGCAGAAAAGGAAAGAGCAGAAGAAGAAAGGAAAGCAGAAAAGGAAAGAGCAGAAGAGGAAAGGCAAGCAGAAGAGAGGAGAGAAGAGAAACAAGCAGAGGAAAGGAGAGTGGAACGAGAACTCCAGGAAAGGTTAGAAGGGAGAAAAGCAGAGGAGAGGAGAGCTGCCAGGGAACTCGAAGCAGAGGAGAGAAAAGCCGAAAGGGAGTTGAAGGAACGTGATCTGGCGCTTCAGCAAGAGATTAAATTCAAGGAGCTGGATTTAATGAGAGAACGGGGAGAGGTACCACCCTTGCTGACGGGGTCGACACCTAGCCAGAAAACCTGGGATGTGGGCAGACATGTGAGGCTGGTTCCACCCTTCAGTGAAAAGGAAGTCACTCAATTTTTTCCACACTTTGAGAAAGTGGCTCGACAGTTAAACTGGCCGGAGGAGGCCTGGACCATACTAGTGCAAAGTGTGCTGGTGGGTAAAGCTCAAGAGATTTATTCGGCGCTACCAATGGACCAATGTGCAGATTATGAGGTATTGAAGAAGCACATCCTCAAAGCCTATGAGTTGGTTCCTGAAGCTTACCGGCAAAAATTCAGGAATGCCAGGAAGAGGGAGAGTGAGACCCATGTGGAGTTTGCCAGAGTGAAAGAAAACATGTTTGATCGGTGGTGTGAGTCGAAAGGAGTCGGGAACGACTTCGAAGCATTGCGTGACCTGATGCTGGTGGAGGAATTTCAACAGTGTGTCCACGAGGACATCAAAGTGTACCTGCAGGAAAAGAAAGTACCAAAGTTGTGGGACGCAGCCACCATGGCAGATGATTATGCCTTAACACACCGGATAGGGGCCCACACACCTAGCTCCTCGCCTAGACTTCAGCAGGGGAGTTATGGAACACCCGGTGCGGAGAACGACAATACATGGCGGCGGCCTCGAGATGATTATGGGGACAACGCTGATACCCGAACTGTTCGAAATCAGAGGGCGACGGGCCCAGGACAAACTTATTTTTCGGGGGGGGGGGGGGGGGGCGCGAGGCAGACCACGAGTTTTTCCTCCGGACCTACTTGCGCTTTTTGCAAGAAACCTGGACACTTGATGTCCAGTTGTTACCTCATGAAAAGAGAAAACCCAGAGCGGAGTCCGACTATTACAACTCCGAATGCGATGGCAAGCGTAAGAAATTGCCCACAGAAGAGTTACCAACCATTTATTTATGAGGGGTTGGTCTCACTCGAGGGAGACTTGACTAACCCAAGACCTGTTAGGGTATTGAGGGACACAGGAGCCCATCAATCCTTAATGCTTGAAGGCATTTTGCCATTGTCAAAGAGTACCGCAACTGGTGATAGGGTTCGGTTACAAGGGATCGGTGGCTGTGTTAGTGCCCCACTTCATGTTATCCATTTGGAATCCGATTTGGTGTCAGGACCGGTCACCGTCAGTTTACAAGCCACGCTTCTTGTAGAGGGAGTATCTGTGATTATCGGGAATGATTTGGCCGGGGGGCAAATTTATGGTAACCCGAGGGTGGGTAAAGAGCACCGCAGGGGAAATAACACCACCCCAGCTAGGGATGGCGACAAAAGTGCCAAGTTATTTGTAGGGGGACTGAACTTCAACACAGAGGAAGAAGTTCTGACCTCTGTCTTCAACAGATATGGGCCGCTGGTGGAAGTGCGGGTGGTAAAAGACAGGGAAACGCAACGGTCAAGAGGGTTCAGCTTTGTCACGTTTGCAAGCACAAAAGACGCCAGGGAGGCAGAGAAGAATTGGAATGGTAAGGATTTGGAGGGTCGGACCATAACAGTAGGGAAGGCATTTCGTAGGCGTCGAGAGGTCTACAGAAGAGGCCCACTTGGCGGTAGTTTTGGTGTTGGCAGCAGCCGATATTACTATGGAGGCTCCCAGAGTTACGGCATCTCCCGAAAGAATGATTGGCAGAGGACTGGCCGAGAAGGAGACCGCCAGTCAGGTGACTGCTGGGACAAGGGGTCCCACCGTAACTGTTAGGAGTCCGGAGAAGTTGAAGCACTCTATATACGGCGGAGCCGCCGAGCCTGGGCTCCTACACGGACTAACCGTGAACGCCACGTTCTTAAAGGCGTCCATGTGATGAACTTTCCTCCCCGGACTAACCGTGAACCCCACATTCCTTAAAGCGTCCATGTAGTAAGTACTCAGCTGGGCCTCCATCCAAGAGCAGCTAGAAGTTGTTGACGCTTGGTCTAGAGGGAATTACCTTGGAATCTCTGGGGGGTTTTGGTGAAAGTTTGTTGCTTTATTTTTGAGATGCGATAATTGTGCCCGGGGGGAACTGATGATTTGGGGTATCGGGTTTGTTTATCAAAGTTGGCCGGCCCAGAAAGTTTTCGCGGGGTTCAAACTTTCTTTCTTGAAGGGGGGGAGTGTTACGGATCCCGGATTTAGGTGAATTACTATTCATGTCATTGCTTATTAATGTTTATTCTATTAAAGGTTGTTGTGGTTAAATGGTTAGAGAGGCTCCGGATAACAGGAGACCGGAAACGGGATAGTGAACCGGAAGAAGAAAAGAGAGACACGAGGTCCTGGAGAAGCGGTGATCTTCTTCTTCCTCGCCCAGCTCTGACGCGAGCGGTGTCGATATTGAGCAGCGTGGGGAACGCTGCGTTTGAAAGCCCGTCTGGTGAGAGGAGTTACCTGCGCGGGGTAATTACCGGTTACGCGTCAAGTTGCCGTGGGTTCGTGCACGGAACCAAGCGTCCGGCACAGTTCGCCTCAACGTCTACAAGGACGCATACGGGTCACACCTTGGGCCTCGCGCGCTTTGCGAGCTGCGCCTTGCTTTGCCCGCTTTGCTTTGCAAGGAGGTGTGCGCTGCAGCAGCTGTTCCCGGTACGCGACGTGCACGTTTGGAGCACGTCAGCCAGGGGTTCGTTCAACCGCCCGTGTGCGGAGAAGTCGACCTTCACCTTGGTCTGGAGGGGCCCAGAGACATTGTGAGGGACAGTGACCATTGAGGGGTCGTGAGTGGGGAAAGGGGGGAAATATATGAGATGGCCATCTTAGTAACATTGTTGATGGATTGTTGATTGTTGGTTGATGGATTGAGAATATATTATTAATTAATCCGGATCCTTGGTGTGGGGTTTCTTATTGACTTGAATTGTTGTGTCTTTCATATTGATTGCGTTACGAAAGCGTATAAATCATATATCTTTCTGGCGGGGTCCCTCCCACGGTCCGGGGGTCACCAAGACCAGGTAGTTACCGGGAGGACCACGTAACACATGTCCGAGATATGGTTGCAGACGGACGAGGCCCAACCCTTAAAGCCCCCGTTTTGGACTCAGTCCAATGCAGGCTAATAACTCACACAGAGCTATTTGGCCACAGTACCAGAAGACATGTTTGGCGAAAACCAAAGACAGCATTTGACCACAAGAACCTGATGCCAACTGTAAAGCATGGTTGTGGAAATATGGTTTGGGGCAGCTTTGCTGCATCAGGACCCGGACAGCTCACCATCATAGAATCCACGATGAATACTTCATTGTAGCATAGGGTGCTTGAGGATAATGTGAGGCCACATGTCGGAAATTTGAAACTCAACCGAAGGTGGACCTTGCAACATGACAATGACCCTAAACATACCACCTGGAGGGTGGAGAGGGATTGAAGAGAGTGAGGGAGTTTGTTCCAGAGGTGGGAGAAAAGAGGTATGAAGGAGTGAAGGTGAGCAGAGAGTCTTGATTTTGGCAGTTTAACCATAAGAGGGTTGCAGGCAGATCTTGTGCGATCCAGGAAAATCTGGCTTTTCAACATAATACATACGCGTTCATTCACAACACCGGCTTCGCCGGCTATAAATATAATCTGGAGAGCCAATGAAGCCTCTCTTTTGAAGCAGCCAGAAGTAATGAGACGGCCATCTTGGAGGGCCGATTGTCAGCTGCTTCAAACTTTTTGACACAGACAGCTCTGCATAAGTCTCACGCTGAAAATATGCCTCAATGTGCTCCATTTGGTTGCACAAATGCCACAGGGAAGAGCTCCGATGTATCATTTCATAGGTAAGTGGAATAATGTTGTGCACAACAGATTATTGTACAACAGAAACACTAGAAAGGTTAGCATTTGTTCGTCTTTTTGTCACTGGGGAAGTTGGTGATTGTTTTGCAACGGACTTTTCCTGCCGTGTCCTCCGTCTGACACGTATTTTATGATTATTTATGTATTATTGTGGTGCTATGCACACACAATTCGTTTATCAAGAAGGCAGGCCACCACGCGTTGAACAAAACCAAACACTTTATTCTATGCTCGCACGTAAGCACTGGGCGGGCTCGACTTTCGAGCCCGCGTATATATCCCGAGGCCATGCCTTGCCCTCGGGCGTGGCCGGTCGGCCGAAAGGCGGAGCATGTATTCCAGTTCAACCCTTAGCCTCATGACTCCTTTGCTCCGGGTGTGGCCCGAGCCCTGCTCCCACGTCCGGTCGCTCGCGTCACCCACTGGTGCGCAGAATTATGACCCGCTGACATTGTGTCCGCCACACGCATCCCCCCAGAATTCCCGCGCAACTGAAGGGTGAGCTTGCGGGGAGGCCGGATGACCCGGCCGAAACGCCCTCTGGCGATGCGTGCAGGGCTGGGGGGTGGCGGGACGGCGGGGGTGGGGGGTGCCGGGGGTCTGCCTGCCGGAGGGCGGCCTCGACGCGGAGGCAGAGCTGCTTGCGAGGGGGTGGTCCAGATCGAGGTGGGCCGGCTTGAGGCGGTCCACGGAGATGCGATCTGGAGTACCGCCGATGTCCACGGTGAAGTGCTTGTCCCCGGTCCTCTCTCACCACCGACACGGGGCACCCCCTCTCTCACCACCGACACGGCTCACCCCTCACTCACATTATTACGTACATTATTACTTACATTGTTACATACAATTTTAAAGGGTACGCGGAAGTGTCCGTCATATGGGGGCCGCAGCGGTGCCCGGTGGGCGTCGTGCCGGACAAAAACGTACTCCGCCGTGCGAAGCTCCGGGGCGACATGTGAGGACGGGCAACCGTGGTGTGCCGTCGGCACCGGGGTGAATCTCCTGGTGGTCTCCTGGTGGAGCTGCCGGCTAAAAAACGCCAGCGGCTGCCAAGCACCATTCACCCACTGTTCGTGCACCGCGCCCACCGCATAGTCCGACGCGTCGGTGGTGAGGGCGATTGGTGCATCGGGCGCCGGGTGCGCCAGCATGGTGGCGTTGGCCAAGACCAGCTTCGCGCCCGCAAACGCCACGTCCATCTGCTCCGTCCAGGCGATATCACCTTTGCCCGGCTTCCCCTGGAGGGCCTCGTGCAGGGGGCGCAGGAGCTGGGCGACGCGGGGCACGAAGCGGTGATAAAAATTCACCATGCCCAGGAATTCCTGGAGCCCCCTGATCGTGCGGGGGCGTGGGAAACTCCTGACCGCCTCCACCTTGTCCGGTAAAGGGATGGCCCAGTGCCTGGTGATGTGGTGCCCCAGGAAGTCGATGGCGGTGACGCCGAACCGGCACTTCGCGGGGTTCATTATCAGGCCATGCTGGCCCAGGCGTTCGAAGAGCGTGCGGAGATGGAGCAGGTGCTCCTCCCGGGACGCGCTCACGACTAGGATGTCGTCCAGGTAGACGTAGACGAAGGACAAGTCGCGCAAGACGCTGTCCATGAGCCGCTGGAATGCCTGGGCCACATTTTTCAACCCAAAAGGCATCCGCAAGAACTGGAAGAGGCCGAAAGGTGTTATAACGGCCGTCTTCGGTACGTCTTCCGGTTTTACGGGGACCTGGTGGTAGCCCCGGATGAGGTCCACCTTGGAAAAAATGGTCGTTTTCGCCAACCAGGCGGAAAAGTCCTGAATGTGCGGGACCGGGTAGCGGTCGGGGGTGGTGGCGTCGTTGAGCCGGCGGTAGTCACCGCACGGCCGCCATCCGCCGCCGGGCTTGGGCACAATGTGCAGCGGTGACGCCCATGCGCTGTTGGAGCGCCGGACGATGCCCAACCGCTCCAGCGTGGCAAATTCCACTTTCACAACGGCGAGCTTCGTTGGGTCGAGGCGGCGCGCTCGGGCGCAGACCGGTGGTCCGACGGTGGGAATATGGTGTTCCACCCCGTGTTTGACGGCCACCGCTGAAAAGGTGGGCCGCGTGAGTGCCGGGAAACTGGCGAGGAGGCGGGTAAACTCGTCCGCTGCCGGAAGCGTACAGACCAACCTCGCCGGGACGGAACCGCTCAGCAAGCCGCTTGGTAAGCCGCTCAGCGAGCTGCTCAACGAGCCCCTCAGCGAGCAAGCGAGTGAGCTGAGGGTTTCGGCCTGAACGAGGCGTCTGCGCTTAACGTCCACCAACAGCCCATGCGCACAAAGGAAATCCGCACCGAGCAGGGCCATTGGCACGCTGGCGGTGACGAAAGACCATTGGAAGCGCTGTCCCCCGAACCGCAGCGAGAGACAACGCTTCCCGAATGTGCGGATGGGAGTTCCGTTGGCAGCGAGCAAGGCGGGGCCCCGGCCCGCTTGTCGGACGCGGAGGCAGGGAGGACGCTTACCTGCGCTCCAGTGTCGCACAGAAATCGATGACCAGACAAGGTGTCTGTGATGAAAAGGAGGCTGCCGGAATGGCCGACTCTCATGGCCGCAAGTGAGCGGATGGCCGGCCCGCCCGTTTCCCGACCCGTCGAAAGAGCATGGCGGGCGGCACACACCTGGCTTTGCGGCCAAACCTGGCATGATAATAGCACCAGGTTTGCCCCGGGGGTGGCTGCCACGTCGGTCGTGACGGCGGTGTACCAGCGGCCACGAGGGGGTCAGGGGGCGCTGAAGCCTCCGCACCGGGATCCAATACGGCAGCGCTATACGTCGGCCGCGTGTCGTGGGCCGCAAAAAATTTGTCCGCCTCTCTGACCAGGTCGCGGGGTTCCGTTATGGCCGAACCGGCCAGCGCAAGCCGCACCTGCGCAGGTAGCTGGCGGAGGAAGAGCGCTCGGAAAAGGATATCCGGGCGTTTGTCTCCAAGAAGGGACAACATATAATCCATCCGAATGGACGGTTGTGTGTCGCCGAGGGCGGGAAGGTCAAGGAGGCGGTCGGCCTCCGTGAGCCCGAATGTGGTAAGGAGAAGTCGTTTGAGCGCCGCGTACTTGTGGGCGCCCGGCGGGTGCCGAAGGAAGGACACGACGCCGGCGGCAGTGCCGGGCCCGAGGGCGGCGACCACGTGAAAGCACATGGTGTCGTCCGCTGTGATGCCCCGGAGCTGGAATTGGGCCTCGGCCTGCACAAACCAAACGTCGGCCTGTGCTTCCCAGAACTCCGGGAGTTTGACGGCGACAGCGTTGGTAGCCATGGCGCGTTCAGGGGTCAGCTACGGCTGAACCAGTCGGGGTCACCAGTGTGGTGCTATGCACACACAATTCGTTTATCAAGAAGGCAGGCCACCACGCGTTGAACAAAACCAAACACTTTATTCTATGCTCGCACGTCAGCACTGGGCGGGAAAGTCGAGCCCGCGTATATATCCCGAGGCCACGCCTTGCCCTCGGGCATGGCCGGTCGGCCGAAAGGCGGGGCATGTATTCCAGTTCAACCCTTAGCCTCATGACTCCTTTGCTCCGGGCGTGGCCCGAGCCTTGCTCCCACGTCCGGTTGCTCGCGTCACCCACTAGTGCGCGGAATTATGACCCGCTGGCATTGTGTCCGCCACATTAGAATTGATAAATTAGATTACTAAAACAGTCTTATTTATGACAAGTCGTCAGGGGAAAAGGTTAGAGATACTCTTAACTAAGTTAGGATAGGGGGTTGGGCAATAAAGTTTTGCTGATGGGTGGGGGAGAAAAGGTTTGCCCTTGGTACATGGGGGGTCACAAAAGTTTTACGCTGACCTACTTCCAATTCACCGCCCCACCCACTACATAATTTATGAACACTCCCTTCTCGTTTTAGCAGCACTGAAATCGGAGAATTTAGCACAGTGAAATGTTGCTGTTATGTACATTGTAGAGCGATATATACATATACATGATCATCTCTGATCGATTAGAGCATGAACTCTCCTCTCTGCAGTTACTTATCATCAACGTCAGACACATTTGGGAAAACCTCGAGATTCTTCTATTGTCGTATGCACCAACATTAAAACAAAATATTATGTGTTTGTGGGGGGCCCCAAATTGTGGGGGCCCTGTACGAACGTGAACGTACCATTCATATCATTGTTAATCCGGCACCGGCTTTGGCTAATTGGCAGTGTCACAGTATTTTTTGTGTACATATGTGTACTCACTCACCCCTCACCACCGACACGGCTCACTCACCCCTCACCACCGACACGGCTCACTCACCCCTCACCACCGACACGGCTCACTCACCCCTCACCACCGACACGGCTCACTCACCCCTCACCACCGACACGGCTCACTCAACCCCTCACCACCGACACGGCTCACTCACCCCTCACCACCGACACGGCTCACTCACCCCTCACCACCGACACGGCTCACTCACCCCTCACCACCGACACGGCTCACTCACCCCTCACCACCGACACGGCTCACTCACCCCTCACCACTGACATGGCTCACTGAGTCCCACAACACCGACACGGCTCACTCACCCCTCACCACCAACACGGCTCACTCACCCCTCACCACCGACACGGCTCACTCACCCCTCACCACTGACATGGCTCACTGAGTCCCACAACACCGACACAGGTCACCCCCTCTCTCACCACCGACACGGGGCACCCCCTCTCTCACCACCGACACGGCTCACCCCTCACTCACATTATTACGTACATTATTACTTACATTGCTACGTACAATTTTAAATTTTACTTCTTCTGTCGAGTCTATTACTAGTATTAGTTACCGATGGGCGCAATGGTTTGTTGACAAAACATTCGGCCCGCCAATATGGCCGCCGCTCGGCTTCACGGCTGCTAATGTATGTAAGTATGGTAAGTATGTATGAAAGTAATGCGTCCAGTGATACTGATAACTCGGTGCGAAAAATCGTGAGAGAAACCTGCAGAAATGGATGTACTTTCAAGGACCTGACGTCACCCTTTGTCTGCCCGTTTTAACTTGGGCCGGCCTCGGTGGAGGCTTGTGGGCCGAAAATCTAGAAGAAGAAGAAGAGTAGACGGAGGAGGAAGAGGGAATAAAGAAGAAGAAGAAGAGGAATAATATGGTACTTTCCTCAGGCGAACCTTTCTTTTACGGGAACACTAAATGTTTAAAAATAAGCATAGTGGATTTTTTTTGAGTTATTATAAAATAGGTAGATGTAAAAATGTTTGAGCAAGCGATCATAAGACAAAGGGTTAATAAAAATGTACAAACCTCGAGCGAGTGACGTCAGATTTATGAGACGCGAGCCAAAGCGGAACCACGTGATCCGTGACGTTAACGGCGCCGTGTCCTGTCCTGGTTTGGTGAGGTTCCCAGCAGGTGAATAGGGTTGGGGTTCAGTGAGCCGTCGTTCGGTTATTGCACAACACAACATCGCAGCAAGCCGTCGTGCGGTTAACGCGCAGATGCATTGATTGTGTTGTCCGATGGCCGCTGACAAAGCGGGAATTTTTAACCACGGCCCGAACGCATTGCAACGCGGCCTAGACGACGGCGCAAGCGATGCCATCCGTGGCTTCAACTCGGCCCAGGAGGTCACGGGGCGAGTCTGTCCGTGCTTGACATGATCCAAGTTGATTATGCTGGAGGGTCGTGCGTTGAGGTGTATGTGGTGTTTGACGCACTCAGGAATCCAATCCGCTTATCGTGATGACTTGATGGGTTTTTAACTCGTGTACAGATCCTTAGTTTATGTTCTCGTGATAATTAATACGATTGATTAAAATGTAATTGGAAAAAAACATGAACCGCAAGTACAAGTGATGCTTCATTTTAACCTCATGAACATGTGATGCCCTTGAAGAGCCGATCATGGTCAGTAAGACCTTGCAAAATACATTGGGGGCAGGTGTGGGGCAACTTTGAAATTAGTGTGATAATGCTGATATTATAACTATAAGCAACCATATTTATGCCATGCATTTTGTTTGTTCAGTGTTTGCGGACGTTCATTGTTGACCTTTACCTGCACACTGTTGGGGGCCTTTTTTGTATCCACAGCGATGGAAGAGTTTGGGGCTGCTGGGCAGTTTTTGGCCAATGAGTCATCGGCTCGTGAAATGGCACGAGGACACAGCCTGTACCACATGTGGCGAGAGATCTGTGCAAGGAGTGGACGATCTTCCAAGGACTGGAATTCATGTGGGTACACCACCTTGATGATGCCATGCCTTAGGGTTTAGGCATCGGGACCTGTGCATGCTGCGGAAATTACACCCTCACTCATTAGATGATGTTGCAGTTGTTGATTTGGACACTAACCAGCACACTCGGCAAGTCCTACTTGCAATCTACAAGTTCAAAAAGTCATTTACTTATTGTTTTCATCACATGATGTATTATTACACCTCTGTCGCCGAAGGTGGGTGGAGGTTATGTTTTCATCCCTGTCTGTCTATCTGTCTGTATGTGAGTAGGATATCTCAAAAAGTTATGGATGCGTTTCAATGAAACTTTGTGGACAGGTTGGATGTGTGACGAGGAAGAATTGCTTAGGTTTTGGTGAAGATGCAGATCCAGACACGATAATTTTAAGTGATTCTTCATGATTGAGACACAAGGAAAAGCATGATATATAGCATGATATCTCAAACAGTTATAGACAGATTCGAGATTCGGACTAAACTTGGTGGATGGGTGCTTAGGTGAAGAGAACAAGCTGATTAGGTTTTGGTTAAGGCCCGGATACATACATCGTGGGATACAAAATGTAAACTGTCCAGCCTGGTGGAGGTACGTGCTCTACCGAGAGCCGTTCTGGTCAATTGTGTTTCTTCTCCTGAAGGAACAATACGTATGCATGATGGTATTCTTAAAAGTTATTATTCAGAAGATAATCCTTAATTATGTAATTTCCTTCATGAATTTGTATAAGTTGGTTCAATTAAATTTCTCTCTGTTACCCTTTGATCGTGAGCATGTAAGCCATCTTTGGTCATGACAGACTTACATATTTTTGCAATTTTTCATGATAACACACATTAGGTTTACATGCACCTTTTCGCATGCACATGCACCTTTTTGCATGCACATGCACCTTTTTGCATGCACATGCACCTTTTTGCACGAATCTTGCATCATTGCAATATGATTGTGGATTGGAATATGAGATTGTTTTATGATTATTCCAATCCTTGTGTAGACATCGTGGATGGAGCTCAGGCTGAGTTGCTGCCCGCAATGGCAGTCGCAAGATCCCACAGTGCAGGAACAAGCCTGGCATCCTCTGCATTGTTGCTGAAAGATAGTCCCACACAGAGCTTCTCTGGGTTGTCAATACCATCTTCTGGCCTACCCCTGTCACAAGATAAGAACAAGGAGATAACAACAGGTTAATTACTTCCACCACCAAAGGTGTTTTTACCCGTTTGTCTGACTGTCTGTAAGCAGGATATCTCAAAAAGTTATGGACAGGTCGAGACAAAACTTGGTGGTGGGGTTGGGTGTGTGACAAGCACGAACTGATTCAATTTTGCTTAAGATCCGGATCTGAAAAATAGATTTTTAAAAATTGATTCCTCACAATTGAGAGAAAGGGGCCACAAACTATATACAGTGCCTCCGTAAGTATTGGGACAGTGAAGTCAAATTTGTTATTATTGCTATATACTCAACCAATTTTGATTTGAGATCAAAAGATGAATATGAGGCAAGAGTACAGAAGGTCAGCTTTTATTTATTGGTATTTCTATGCATATATGCTTTACCAGAACAATAATACTTTTATGTTCAGTCCCCTCATTTTAGATAAGCATAAGTATTGGAACAAATGACTGACAGGTGTTTCTTGATGCATTGATTGTTCTCACATAAAAGAGCTGTGAATGTCTAGTCTTGGCTTTAGCCCTTGCTCTTGCCTTGGGAGTCTGCTTTTGGTGTCAATAGGCATAAACTAATATGAAGACAAGAAAACTGTCTGAAAGAAAAGCAAACAATTTGGAAGCTGAAAGAAAAGCAAACAATTTGGAAGCTGAAAGAAAAAATAATTTGATTAGAAACATTGCATAAAAATTGGGAATAGCAAATACAATTAGGAATATCACGAGCAAGAAAGAAAGGACTAGTGTACTTAGCAATAGATAACGGCCAGGTCGGCCAAGGAAAACAACTACAGTTGATGACAAAAATCATCACAGCTGTGAATAATACCCATAAAATAACTGTCAGTGACATCACCAGCAACATCCAAGGTGCAGCGCTGAAAGCATCACAATCTACCATTTGCAGAAGACTTAGACAGCAGAATTACAGAGGCTGCACCACAAGATGCAAACCTCTCATCAGCATAAAAAAAAAATAAAGGCCAGATTAGAATTTGTCAAGAAGTACAGAGTTGAGCCAGTGAGTTCTCGAACAAAGTTTTATGTACAGATGAGACCAAGATAAACCTTCACCAAAGTGATGGAAAAATACCAAAGCTTTCACACTTCCGCCAATGATGGCAGCAGCAGAATTAATTCAGAAGTGTACAGAAACATTTTGGCTGGCTTTGCACGAGAAAATGCCTCCAAACTTATTGGGCAGCACTTGACTGTGCAGCAATATAATGACCCAAAACACCCTGCCAACACAATGGCGTTCACCAGGAGAAAAAAAGTGAACGGATTTAGACTGGCCAAGTCAATCACCTGATTTAATTCCAATGGATCATTCATTTCATTGCTGAAATGGAGTCTGAATTCAGGAACCCCAAAAAAGCAAACAACAATTGAAAATGGCTCCAGGAAAATATTGGCAAAGCATCTCAAAGAAAGGTACCAAGAGTTTGGTGATGTTGATGGGTCACAGGCTCGATGCAGTTTATTTATTGCATGCAAGGGATATGCAACCAAATATGATTACTTGGTTGTTTGAATGTGAATGAGAAATGCGAATAAGATTACTAATTTAACTTGGTTTAAGTTAATTGGTCCCATTATGTATGCTTACATAAAATGGGGGAGGGGGTCTGAACATACAAAGTGCTATTGTTCTACAATGGTAAAACATATATGTATAGAATAACAATAAATAAAAGCTGACATTTTGCCCTCTTGCTTCACATTCATCTTTTGATCTCAAATTCAAATTCCTTGAGTATATTGTAATGATATCAAATCTGACTTCACCGGTCCAATACTTATCGAGGACACTGTATATCATGATATTTAATAAATTGTGGACGGGTTATAACAAAACTTGGTGAATGAGTGGGTCGGTGACGAGAACAAACTGATTAGAATTTGGTTAAGGCCCGGATGCAGATCCGGCCTATCAGTGGGCTACAAAATGTAAACTGTTCAGCCTGGCTAAGGTGTGCGCTACCGAGTGCTGTTCTAGTTTCTAACATTAAATGGCTGAGCCAAGCAATTGCATGTCACATCCCTAATTTTGTAGCCTATCATATAATTATCAATTATGCTCTTTGCCTCCTATGTTACCGCAGGCAGGTTGGTGGTCTTTCTGTCTCCACCGACTCCTCTCCGGCCTAGCTCCCCCAGCTCTGTCTGTGCTCTGTTCCCCAAATATTCCTTAAGGTCGCACAAGATCTGCCAGCAACCCTGTTTTGGTGAAATTGCCAAAATGAAGACTCTCTGCTCACCTTCACTCTTTGATTCCTCTTTACTCCCCCCTCTGGAACAAACTCCCTCACTCTCTTCAATCCCACTCCTCGCTCCAGGTCTTTAAAACAGCTCTTCACCAACATCTCTTATCTTCCCCCATCCAAAACCTTGATCTTTTCTACCCCCGTTAAAACACCCCAAATCCACCTCTTTCAATCTCCGACTTCTTTCCTGAAATTCCTCGTAGTGTTGATTTGTTTTATACCGTGTACCGCCTCGCCCCTCCTCCAGCCTCTCCCTTCCACAGATCTACCTACTTCTCTGTTCTCTACTGTTGTTGTGCTTGTATGCTCTCCCCCCCCCCCCCCCCCCTCCTTTTGTCTCCTGCTCCCTTTATTGTATGCTTTGTGTCTGTGCATGTTTTCGTGTTTAATGTGTTAGCTCTTAGATGACCCTCAATTATGTATACAAAATACTGCACATACATGCACAAATACTGCACATATTTATATTATAAAACAGGAGTGTCTGTCTGTCTCTGTCCATCCATCCCGAAACTACATCCTCTGTTTTAGGGCTAGCCCTCCATACCTTTTGTGGAACGTTTTGGGGTTTTGTGGAACGTAGTAGATGTCTTAAGGTAGGTGTGGGGTTTCATAAATTCCTCAATACAATTACGACTTTGAAATTTGGTCGATACAAAGCTGCTCCCGATCCGGAATGGATCTCTATAGACATGGAGTTTAAAGCAGAATGAGGAAATGACGTGAGGGCTTCCACGCATGACATTAGCAGATTCGGCATTTGTAGTTTCGCCATTGACGGCGTGTTGAAACATTCAGCTGCAGTGTTGTTGTTTTTTGGGGTTTTTTTGTTGCCCAATTCCTTCGTGAACCGGCTGTCAATGCCTGATGTTCGACTGAAGGTAACTCTTTGTGGTTCTATGGGTAAGGTACAACTATTTCTATTTAACTAGCTTTAATATAATGACCCTTATATCAATATAATTTATGTGTAGTCTTCAGTACTGTTTGAGGATTGCTAGTACCCAGCCAATTTGCAACATTTTAAACCAAATATCAATGTTTAGCATTGTTGCATAGATGCATGTCATGTGCATATGGGGAGGCTGAGGGGGCTGAGGTAAGATTGGGGACGGTTTGGGTGGCTGGGCTTATTAGCAAATTACAGTGCATTGCTTTCATTTTTTGGCCAACAACCCATTCAGAATCGATTGTTTTTAATTTATTGTTATGCCCTCTTATGCAGAGACCATCCCAGAATTATCAGCAGCCAGCCCACCATCATTCCCCAGCATTATGGCAGGAATTCGATTGGGCCAGGCCGAACGAGACCGCAAAACTGGAGCTCTGCAACAACCACAAGATGCTGATGGAAGTGGTATGACCTTTTAGCCACAGCCACTTTGTAATTGTAGCAGGGATACATGGTGGCCGAATTGAGCATGCATTTTGTCCAGAACGTACTTGTACACAACATACCTAAGAACATACATTTAAAGTATTTTTGCACTTTCAATACAATTTTGGTTTTGTTAGGTTACCAGATATTTGGCCTTTTTAATAATAATAATAATAATTCATTTATTTTGTATAGCGCTTTTCCAGAAGCCCAAAGGCGCTTTGACAGAGTGGAAAACATAATGCATAACAATACATGAAAACAACAATTGCAAAAAGACAAGAATCAAGAAAACAAACAGCAGCGATATACGGCATATATATAAGACAAGAATCAAAAAGACAAGACAAGAATCAATAGGGAAATATTTAAAGCAAAAGGAGGGAGAAGGAGAAGAGATAGTCAGGGGTTAAATGCTGTGGGTTGAATGTTGAATGCAGCGTTGAACAGGTGGGTCTTTAGTGATGTTTTGAATGTGGTGAGTGAGGAGGAGTCTCTGATGGTGTGAGGTAGTGAGTTCCAGAGGGTGGGAGCAGCGATGGAGAAGGCCCTGTCCCCCCAGGATCTGAATTTGGTCCGGATGGAGGGGGTCAGGAGGTTGGTACCAGCAGAGCGGAGGTTGCGGGTGGGAGTGTGTCTGGAGAGGAGGTCAGCCAGGTAGGATGGGGCCAGGTTATGGAGGGCTTTGTATGTCAAGAGGAGGATTTTGTACTGGATTCTCTGGGGGATGGGGAGCCAGTGAAGCTTGTAAAGGACGGGGGTGATGTGGTCACGGGTCCGGGAATGAGTGAGTAGACGGGCAGCGGAGTTCTGAATGTATTGGAGTTTATTGGTGATTTTTGAGGGTGAACCATAGAGGAGGCTATTGCAGTAGTCCAGACGGGAGGTGATGAAGGCGTGGATGAGGGTTTCTGCAGCCGTGGAGGAGAGGGATGAGCGGAGACGGGCAATGTTTTTCAGGTGAAAGAAGGCTGACTTTGTGATCTGTTTAGTGTATTTGTCGAAGGAAAGGGTTTGGTCAAAGATGACGCCAAGATTCCGGATGTGAGGGGAGGTGGATACTGGGATACCGTCGATGTTGAGGGCAAAGTTATGGGTGGATTTTGTGAGCGTTTTTGGGCCAATGATGATTATTTCAGATTTATCACAGTTAAGCTTGAGGAAGTTGATTTGAAGCCAGGATTTTATTTCAGTGATGCAGTTTGTCAGGATAGAGTGGGTGTCGGTGGAGACGGACTTGGTGGAGATGAAAAGCTGGATGTCATCGGCGAAGCAGTGGAATTGGAGACCATGACGGCGGATTAAGTGACCGAGCGGGGACAGGTAAAGGATGAAGAGGAGGGGGCCAAGAACTGAACCTTGGGGGACACCTTGGGGGAGGGGAGCAGTGGGGGATTTGCAGTTATTGATGGAGATGAACTGGCATCTGTCAGAGAGGTATGATTTAATCCAAGAGAGGGCAGTGCCGGTGACGTTAAAGGTGGATTCAAGTCGGGTGAGGAGGATAGTGTGATCGATGGTGTCAAAGGCAGCGCTGAGGTCGAGGAGGACGAGAATGTTGAGGTTGCCAGCGTCAGAGGAGAGGAGAAGGTCGTTGGTGATTTTGAGGAGAGCAGTTTCAGTACTGTGGTTGGAGCGGAATCCGGATTGGAATGTTTCATACAAGTTATTGGCAGAGAGATGATGTTTGAGTTGAGTGGCTACAGCGCGTTCCAAAACTTTTGACAGAAAGGGTAGGTTGGAGATGGGTCTGAAGTTGTTTAGGGTGTCAGGGTTTAGACCAGGTTTTTTTTAGAATGGGGGTAACAGCAGCAATTTTGAGGGAAGGTGGGACGATGCCTGTAGACAGGGAGGAGTTTATTGTTGCAATGATAAGTGGAGAGAGAGCAGGGAGGGAGGCTTTGACAAAGCTGGAGGGGATGGGGTCAAGAGTGCAGGTGGCAGTTTTCATTCCTATGAGGAGTTCAGAGAGGTCAGTAGGAGAGATTGGGGAGAACCGAGACAGGGGATGGCAGGACAAGGGGGGGCAGGTGGTTGGAGGGGGAGCGGGTGCGGCGGTGGTCAAGCTGTTGTAGATGTCAATTTTGCGTTGGAAGAAAGAGAGGAAGGAGATGCAGTTGTCTACTGTGAATGACTGGGTGGTGGTGTTCAGGGGGTGGAGGAGTTTGTTTATTGTCGAGAAGAGTGCTTTTGGGTTTCCGGAGCCAGAGTGGATAATTTGAGAGTAGTAGGCAGAGCGGGCGCGGGAGAGGGCATCTTTGTAGTGTTGTATGTGGTCCTTGTAGGCTTGGGAGTGAACTGTGAGACCCGTTTTATTGCGGAGTCTTTCAAGTTGGCGAGCACGAGTTTTCATCAGGTGGAGTTCAGGGGTAAACCAGGGAGCAGAATGGGTGAAAGAAACTGTTTTGGTTTTTACAGGCGCAAGCTGGTCAAGGCAGGAGGAGAGAGTGTGGTTGTAGTAGTCAGTGAGGTCGGAAGGGTGTGTGGAGGTCAATGAAGGGAGAAGTGGACATTTTTTCAGAGAGGGTGGATGAGAATGAGGTAGGTGAAAGAGCGTTTAGCTTACGGAAGTTGATTGTGCGATAATGCCTTGGTGTTGGGGCGGGGATGTTGATGGTCAGAGTGATGGCTAAGTGGTCAGAGAGGGTGAGGTCGGAGCCATAGAGATGGTGCAAATTTAATCCAGTGGAGCAGACAAGGTCCAAAATGTGACCACGGATATGGGTAGGAAAGTCGACATGTTGAGTGAGGTTAAAGCAGGTGAGTAAATCAGTGAAGTCAGTGGTTATTGTGGAGTCAGTGGAGTCCATGTGGATATTGAAATCACCAAGGAGGAGGATTGAGGGGGAGAGGGAACATAGCTGGGTCAGAAAGTAGGAGAAGTCAGACAGGAATGATGGGTGTGGTTTGGGAGGGCGGTAGACGACAGCCATGACTGACTGCGTGTGACCAGAGAGTTTTAAAGCCAGGTGTTCAAATGATGGAGCAGATGAGATGGAGATGAGGTTGGTCTTGATGTCTTGACGGTGGATAACGGCAATTCCACCACCTCGGCCCTCCGAGCGTGGTTTATTGACGTAGGAATATCCATTGGGTGTGGTGAGGTTGAGTGTGTAGTAGTCCAGAGGTTGTTGCCAGGTTTCGGTGAGACAGAGAAAGTCCAGTTTGTTATCCAGGATGTATTCGTTCAGGATGAGGCATTTATTGTTGAGGGACCGGGTGTTGAACAGGGTGAGCTTGATGTTGTTTTGAACAGCAGGGATGAATTCAGGTGATTTAGCCAGGGTTCGTAGGCAAGAGGTGCGATCGTGTGGGTTGCTGTGACCAGGTGCGCTGGGACGAAGAGTGAGAGTGCGCTGAGCCGACCAGAGGACGGGGATGGAGTGACCTGATTGCAAATAAACAAACTTGCGACCGGAGCCACGGTGAATGTACCTGGGTCGTCGGAGGAGTCCATTTGATTTGATGGCAGAGATGCATGATGGGGTGGAGCGGGTATTGAGCAGAAGAAGCCTTGCGGCGGAGTACTTCAGAGCCATGCCAGGCAGGAGCGAAGGGACGAGTACGAGGCCAAGGTCGAGGAGGCAAAGCGGCAAACGCAGCGGCAAACGCAGCGGCAAACGCAGCGGCAAACGACTGCAGCCGCTAATCAAGACCACAGCGGCAAACAAGGCCACAAGGCCACCAAGACCACAAGGCCACCGGCAAACAAGGCCACGGCCACAAACAACGGGAGCGGGCCTTTCGATTCCGTATTCCGTACCATCAAAAGCAGATTCCGTTATCCAGCCGGAGAACACGCGGCACGTGCGGGTGTGAAAAGGCAGGACAGGTGTGAGATGTCAGGTCAGAAAAGTAGAAGCAGACCCTGTACATCCATCCAGTCGGAGAAGCGGCGAATATGCAACGCCAGCGTCCTCTCGCAACCGAACCCGGAAGTTCAAATCGTTTGAAAAAAGAGAAAAAAGAAAAAAGAGAAAAAAGAAATTTTTGTTTTTTCCTTTCTCATCGGTGTCATGTTCATTGTTCATTCATAAAGAGAAATCTTCCATTTGGAGTTGCATTCGGCAAGGGACGTTAGGAATCGTGAATTTATCCAGAAATGTATCAGTCATTTGTTTTTTAGCGAGGAGAATACTAAAAGCATTATCAACGTTGTGTTGCAGAACCATTAACTGAGTTCTTAGTGCTCCTTTGTGATGTGCAGGCTCCCAAGCAACTTCTAGTTGCTGTCCATCAGATCCTCCTCATCGTCCTTCTTCTTCAGATCCTCCTACGGATCCACTCGACTGTGTCATAGCGGCCGCTACTATAGCCGTCACCTCAGGTGGCTTAACTACTGGTGGGGTAAATGCTCGATTGAACAGTGACAGCGGATCTTCTCGCACTGGTGGACCATTAAGTGTAAATATTGTTTTGAACTCTTCAACACCACCTCCTTTGCTTGGCTTAAAGGAGGAAGCGAGCAGCTTGGGAGCAGATGAAGAAGTTCAGCATATAGGTGTGATTCCAAAGGAGAAACGATACAAGTGTGCAGATTGTGGTAAGCTCTTCCGACAATCGACGGATCTTTTTCGCCACCAGTCATTGCACACTGGCGAGCGGCCATTTCAGTGTGTGCAGTGCGGTAAAGCCTTTGCACTGGCCCGTGATCTGACGCGCCATGGGCGCACGCACACCCTCGAGCGCCCCTACTCATGCCAGCGATGCGGGAAGACCTTCCGATTACCCGAAGACGTGCTCAAGGTGGGATCATTATTTTTAACTAGCAAGCAATTGTTGCAACAGTCCAGCCACTGAATTGTATTTGCACTGAATACGAACTGCACATTTTACAGCTCATGCCGATACTAACCGACATTTCGGATTTTTTTTCACAATTTCAACCATGCATGACAACAGTACAGTGTTGTCATGGAATTTATTTGTCTGTTTTCACTGTAGTGTCTTGGCTTAACGCTTTGCAAAATGGGTAAATCGGAGAAAAATAATTAAGGACGAGAATGGCACTCGGTAGAGCACATACCTCTGCCAGGCTGAACAGTTTATTGTTTGTATCCCACTAATAGGCTGGATCTGCATTCAGACCTGAACCAAAATCTAATCGGCTTGTTCTTGTCACCAAACCAACTCGTCCAAAACTTTTTTAAATGTCATGTTATATGTGGATTTTGGCCCGATCTCTCAGTGGTGAAGAATGACTTTAAAATTATATAAATCTCGTATCCGAATCCATATTCAGATGTTCACCAAAATCGAATGGATTTGTCCTTGTCAGACACCCAACCTGTCCACCAAGTTTCGTCAAATCCGTCTGCAACTTTTTGAGATATCCTGCTATGTATCATTTTGTCCCTATCTCCCAATGGTGAAGAACCACTTAAAAATTCTACGAGCCGAATCCGCATCTTCACGAAAATCTAATCATTTTGTCCTTGTCACATACACTACCTCTCTGACAAATTTCATCCGAATCCATCCACAACTTTTTGAGATGTACAACACACCACAACTTCCTCAAGAGCGGGGGTTAGCCTTCCGGGCCCCATGACTTTCTTCTCCATTTTGCCCTATTTTCTGCATCTCCCCTTGTTAACCCCCTTGCCCGCATTTCTTCTTCCACCACCTTGAGCCAAGTCTTTATTGGTCTTCCCCGTCCTCTAATTCCTTCTACATTCATTTCCATCACTCTTCTCAACCAGTCACTTTCATTCTTCCTCAACACATGACCAAACCATCTCAACCTGTTTCTCTATCCATCACCAAGCATCCATCAGAGGCTCTATTCCCATCATCTTTCGCAAGTCATCATTTGTCTTCCTCTCTCTCAATGATACTCCACACATCCACCAAACTATTCACATTTCCACCCTTTCCAGTCTTCGTTGCTGCTCTATGTTCATTACCCATGTCTCGCTCCCATTAATCATTACACTTCTCACACATGCAGCATACACCTCCAGCTTCAACGACACTCCCCTCCTCGTCAGCACGCCACTCAGTTCCCGAAACTTCTTCCATGCACATCTCACTCTCGCAACCGTTGCCGAGTCTGATCCACCTTCTCCATTCAGCATGTCTCCTAGGAAGCAAAATGTTTTCACACCTTCCAGCTTCACTCCGTCTCCAAGATCCACCTCAACATTTCCTCCATCTGAAGCTCCCTCTGTGCACACCTTACACTTGAATGTAGCTGACACACTGGTTAATGACCCTCTCAGACCACTACATTTTTGATGAACCCACTCAGCACAAATTGTACATTGAATGGAGTTCACTCCGACACCCTTCCTGCACACAGCACACGTCCACTTCCCAGTTCTTTCCACCTCACCACATGCTTTACCACTTGCCATCACCTTCGTCTTTCCTATATTCACCTTTACAGAGCTTTTGTCTCCATACATTCCTTCCACTTCTTCATCTTCTCCTTCAGTCCATCCATACTCTTCCCAATTAACACCAGATCATCTGCATACAACAACTATCACGGTAAACTCTCCTTTACGTTCTGAGCCAGCACCTCCATCACAGCTACAAATAGTAGTGGACTTAGTACCGACCCCTGATGCACTCCCACCTTCACCTCAGTTACCACTGTTCCTGTCCTTCGTCCTTACAGCTATGTGCGCTCTTTCGTACATTGCCATCACTACTCTGATCAACCATTCCTCCACTCCTAACTTCCTCAATGCCCATGTCACTACTTCGTGTGGAACCCTCTCGAATGCTTTCTCCAGATCAACAAACCCAAGAAACATCTTCTTCCTCTTCTCCATGTACTTCTCCTGCAACTGCCTTACAATAAAAAGCGCATCTGTCGTTCCTTTTCCTGGCATAAATCCAAACTGCATTTTGTCAATCTTTACTTCCTTCCTTATCCTCATCTCCAACACCCTTTCCAATACCTTCATTCCATGCTTCAATAACTTTATCGCTCCGTACGAGCCACACTCTAGAGGGTCACCTTTCCCCTTGTATAGAGGGGCGAGGGTACTCAGTCCCCAATCCACTGGAATGCGGCCTTCTTTCACCACCAGATTACAGATCTCTGTCATTCTCTTCACACCCTAACTTCCCGCTGCCTTCAACATATATCCCACAACTCCCGTCGGCCCTCCCGCTTTTCTACTCTTCATTGCTTTTATCGCTTCCTCAACTTCCTTCTCAGTTATCTTCTCTGCCGGTCCTAAAACTGGGTTACTCTCTATGTTGCCATCCAATTCATCCTCTGCATTCAACAGCATTTCCATATATCTTTTCCATCTTCCTTTAGTTCCATCTGGGTCCACAACGATTTGTCCCACTTCATCCTTCAAGCAACTCACCCCCATCACATCACACCTCTCTTTCGCTATCTGCTTTGCAATCCTGAATACCGCTCTCTGACCTTCTTCTAAATCCAAGCGGCGTTCTCCGAACATTTTCGTACATGCCTCCTGCGCCTTTGCTACCTCTTTCTTTGCAGCCTTCTTGGCTGCCTTATAACTTTCATGCTCTGCCTTTTCTGCCCTCGTACCCTTCTCCTTCTGCCACTCCTTGAACTTCTTCCTCTTCTCGTCAATTCTCTTTCCAACTTCGTCATCCCACCACCATGTCTACGAGTGCCTCGGTGGTCCTTTTGTCCATCCACATACTTCACCAACGGCTCCCAACAGACTATCTTTCATTGACAACCAACCACTTTCAAGCTCAACCACATCATCCTCTACCATACTCAGCCTCTCTTTTAATGCCTCCCTGACTGTCACCTCTTTCAACCTCCACACCTTCATTCTCGGTTGGTACTTCACCCGTCAAGCTCTCCTCGCACCTTTCACCCTTATGTCACAGACAACCAAGTGGTGCTGTGAAACAGCCTCCTCCCCCGGGATCACCTTAGTGTCCCGGAGGTGCCCCCTATCTCGCCTACGCACCATCAGGTAGTCAACGGTTGTCGTCGACCCACCTGACGTGTATGTAACAAGCTTATTATCCTCTTTCTGGAACTGAGTATTACAAATCAACAAATCAGCTACATCAGCAAACTCCAAAATCCTTTCACCTTCTCCATTCCTCACACCATATCCATAACTACCCATGAACTCCCTCAAAACCGTCTATACTCCTTCCCACATGTTCATTTAGGTCTCATCCTACCACAACCTTCCTCATCTTTCACGTTTTCCATCAGCTTCTCTATCGCACACCAGAACTTGTCCTTCTCTTCATCGCTCCGACCGACCTGCGGAGCATATCCCGAGATGACGTTCACTAAGAGCTTTCCAATCATCATTCTCACCATCATCAACCTTTCACTCACTCTCGTCACACTCACCACACTGTCTACAAACTCCTCAGAAAACAGGACACCAACACCATGCACGCCTTCTGGGCACCCTTGCCACACAAACTTGTATTTCTGTCCCTGCCTACCCTTCACCATTCTCACACCACTTCCCTTCCATCTCGTCTCCTGCACACAACATATGTCCACTCCTCTTCTGACCAATACTTCCACCACTTCTCCTGATCTCCCTGTCATTGTCCCTACATTCCATGTCCCAAACCTCAGAAACTGATGTCCATGTGGGACATCAGACGTTTCGTCATCATAAATGGAGTGATTTCCACCCTTGCTTTGACCGGGTTCCCCACCTTGATTTTTGATGTGAGGGGGTGAAGACCCCCATGGGGTACTTTGGGCTGTACCCTGCCCATATGTCATTGTAATTGTCATGGTTCCCTTTTTGAGGCAATATTTTATGGTCGGATGTCCTTCCTGGTGCCAACCCTTTTCGTCGCCTCTTACGACACGCAGGGATACGGTGTACCTATTCTAAACCGGGGTACAGACGGGTTTTTTTTTTGAGATCTCTTGTTCACAAAGAAACAAACGGACAAACAGTCAGATATTGTTGAAAACATACACTCCATCCACCCCCTCGGTGGTGGAGGTAATTAAATTTCACAATGGGAAATTAAACTTTTGTTAAAATTTTGATAGGTTTGCATCATAAGGAGCTTTAAGAATTATTTTTTTTCTTCTCAACCAAGGTGATGAGTATTACCTTCAAATAGTCAAGTATTCTTTCATTTTGTTTTTTTAATGATGTGATAAATCATGAAACATATTAACTCTGTCCTCTATCATGACTCTGACTCCCAACACTTCATGTTTAGCATCAGCGAATTCACACGGACAAGAAACCATTCCAATGTGACACGTGTGGCAAGGCGTTCCTGCGTTCCCATGAGTTACTCAGCCATCAGCGTGTGCACACAGGCGAACGCCCTTACCGCTGTGACAAGTGTGGTAAAAACTTCCGCTGGTCGCACAGTCTCGTGGGACACCAACGCACGCACAGTGCCGACCGCGCCTTTGCCTGCCGCCACTGCGGAAAGGCATACAAGCACCGTGCTTCCCTTGCACTGCATCAGAAGTCGCACATGACGTCTGGCGCTCCAGTCTCCCCAATTGTCCATGAAATTGGAGCTGGTACGATCACTGCAGTGTCTTCACTGGTACCCGAACGATCTCCATCTTCTGGGGAATGTTCGCCTGAATTTGGGTGCTCTGGTGAGCATATTTTGCTTATTTTATCTTTTTCTTTTTTTCTTCTTTCTCTGTGGATTTTCTCTCAATTTCCCTTGAGTAGCCTTATTAATCCAGTGGAAGCATTTTCTTGGAAGTGTCACAAATTTTTCATTTTGTTGGGAAGCTAATTTATAGCACCTTTGTTCATTTGTTGCCCTTAAAAATATATTTAGTTGTTATTATTTTCAGCTGCAAGCTGATTTTCCTGGTACACTTGGATTTTGTAATGTAAAACAAATGTGATTCATTCTCAATTGTAATTTTGAAGTACATTTTTGTCCTCTAA
Organism: Myxine glutinosa; assembly: GCF_964187855.1. Taxonomy (NCBI): domain Eukaryota; kingdom Metazoa; phylum Chordata; class Myxini; order Myxiniformes; family Myxinidae; genus Myxine; species Myxine glutinosa. The sequence continues at coordinate 132,505,309 of NC_136263.1, forward strand.
GTGCTCCTCTCCTGTCACTCCTCCTTCACCCAACCTCCCTCAGCCACCCCATCCCACTCACACAACATGATCTAATGCTCATGGTGTGACATGTACATGCATTACATGAAGGACAAGGACATTGGTGGACGTCTGTGTGCTTTTTACGTGCATTTACAAGGACACTAGTAGACAATGGGCACGTTTACTTGAATTGACAAAGACATCAAACAGTACATGAGATTTGAAGGGATTGGAGCATCGAGGCTTATGTGGGGAGGTTGTACTTACATTGCTGAAGCATCAAGGCCAGCACAAGGGTCAACGCTGTAGTGTAGCATCAGACACTGGCTGAGGGCACAGCTGTGCTGCTGATGAAATACTCTCTGCGAAGAACACCATGACACCTTTAATGTCCACCAATGAATGCTGGCAGAGGGGAGTTTACTACGCTTCCGAGGGATGGCACACATTTATGAATCGCCTTGCCTGTTTAACCCTGGGATCACAGTTTATAGCCGGGTCAGTATTCAAATCCAGGCTAGACGGCCTAGAGGCGAGTGTGCTAACCTGTAAGGACTAGGACATCTCGTCAGCCCCGGACCAAGACCGAGTCGGTCCATTGGGAGCATCAGGCATCTCTGTCTGTAAGAAGTTCCCCAGTTAGTCTTCAGCCAGCAAGATTATGTCCAGCTGAGATTCAAAAGGGTGTTGCTGATCGATAAGGTGGCATATAAAACTACGATTGCTGATCATTATTATACTGGCTTGCTGGCCCGGCAGCATGAATCCATCTGCCAATAAACTCTGTGGGATGTTGACGTGTGGTGTTCTGCAGCTGCACGACAATGTGCCAGTTACCATGGTCAGAGTTGCATGGGCCCTCATTTGCCAGTGAGACATTGAACAGTTGAGTCATCCACGTTGAAACCCACATTTGGCCCTGAGTGACTTATTATTTGTTCCCACATCTGAAGTCTAAGCTGCATGGCAAGCCATTTCAAGACAATTCCTTGAATTTCACTGTTGCATGGTTAAAGTGGCAGTATGAAGATTTCTATTTTCAGGGAATTACCAATTTGAATAATAAGTGGGCTAACTTTGTTTGAAAAATAATGTTGAAAATGTGTTATCTTGTTTCTACATACCTGAGTTGCAAAATAGTTTGCATGTCCCTCGTATGTATCCAGATGGGAACACCATGAAGGTCCATGCTGAATCCTATTCTCTTGTCTTTGCAACCGACATAGTGTTTGTTGCTTTGTGCTCTTCCATCCAATTTTTAAGAGTGCTTTTCATCATCCTCTCGATTTTACCTGTGACAAGAGCTTCGCGTTGCTGTTTTTGTTTGTGATATTGGGGTGCTTGTTGTGGTCGATTTTTGGAATGTGCATCCATTGGTTGGACAGCTGCCGGACCACACCCACATCTGTTGGTTGACTCCACCCACCATAGTACTGAGACGAAATTATATGGCTGCCATATTATTTCCAGGTCTTGCACATTAGTCCTATATTGGCCTCTGCTGATTATACACTGCCTGGCCTTTTTGCGTCAGATTTCCATTGGATTTGTTTGGGTCGAGTGTTAAATTATTAGTACGGTTTAACCAAGCCCGTATGAGCCTCCCGAAAAAAAATAGTGTTGCGTAATTATGCGCATTAAACGCACGTTTCCCAATCAGTCCGGGCTACGTCATCCCGGATTTGTACGACGTAGAGGGCAATGCCATCTAGAACAAACTTTGTATGTCCGTATGTCTGCACAAATGTACACCAATCAGAGCTGAGGATCTGGTCACATGACAGGGGGGATGCATTTAGTAACCATTACAGATTCATATTTTATTAAAAGGAAATATAATAACCTTCTATGGAACGTTTTGGGGTCCATGCAGGTGTTGTAAGGTAGATAGTGTTACGGATTCGTCACTTCCGTTGTTGTGGTTTTCATCCACTGTAAACATTTTTGATTCCATGTGCTATTATTGTTGTCGTTTAAGGGAAATAGATATTACTATTTTCAAAAGGTAAAAAAGTTAATGTTTTAAATGAAACCGGAACCGAACGACAACGAAGAAGAAGAGGAGGGAGAGAAGGTGGAGCGAGTGAGTCGGAGAAGAAGCCTAGCTGCTTCGAGGTCTGGAGCGAACGATTGGCGAACGAGAGTCACGAGTGAACTTTGGGTTTCCCAGGAAAGGGATTCCTGCGACAGAGTTGTTATCGCTGTGACAGATCAACCTGCGTGTCAGGTTTAGCGGTTGATTCCGAGGAGAATCATCGTAGTGCCGTTACGCCTCGAACGGGCCGTCGGCCATTGTGACCCGTGCGCTTTGCGCTTCGCTCAAGGTTTTTCACCGCTTCAACCATTTTCACCGCATTCAGACGTTAATCCGGTGTGTGTGTGTGTGTAACGTGGCTTTTGGAGTGGGAAATCTGCGGTTCGCCGATTGAGAGCTGTCAAACGTCCATACCTAAATGTGTGATTTCCAGTGAGACACTAAATGTGTGAGGACACCTTCGCCCATCTTTGGCAGTGTAACTGTCAACCCAACGGGATTTTGGTCTTGATACGACATCGTACGGACGATCACTGGAGTGGATCGACTTTGGCTTGATGCCGGAATACGACTTTGGCTTGATGCCGGAATACGGCATTTGGCCTGATGCGGGAATGGAGACATTGGGAATGTTCTTCTTTTCGCTCGCTTGGAGCACAGTGAGTTTTATTGTACGAACCTGATGGTACCATCATAGGAAATATATTGTTGCAGAACCCAACGTCGGCCTCTGTTCCCCATGGAGGGGGGATTAATCCCCTCTTCTATAACTGACCGACGTGGTCCCTGACGCTGCCCAGCGACCTCCGGAAAGGCCGGTGCACAGCCCCGTTCGTACCGCGGACAGATGTTAATTGCCGAGCGGTTTTAGCAACCGCGGCACGAACTATTAACAATGACTAGACCCGATCCTTGAACGTTGGCCGAATCGTGCCACAGGTTTTCAATGGGGAAAAGACAAAGACGACGGATGTGAAGAAGAAGAAGAAGACAAAAGGTAGGAAATACGAATATGATTTATTACTACTATTTACAACCAAAAGAAACCAAGGAAGAAGGAAGGATAATAAAATAATGACAGAAAGAGGGATGGACCAGAAGGACACAGTGCAATTTCTAGCTTAACTAAACAGGCTTAACTTATTCCCAGGGACAAGACACACAGAACAAACTCACGTACACAGAAGGATGGAATGGCAGGAATGAAGGACTGGAAGGAGAGAGGAAGGTTCAGCTGGGGCAGATGGTTCAGGCTTGATCCTGCACGGGACGTCGGGCTGGACCTCAACGGCCACCGATGCCACCGATCCTGGTTCCCGCGGGGTAACGGGTCGAAGCTGCCTGGTGGAGCCAACGCTGCTTGGTGGAGTCAAGCTGCTGGGGGGGGGGGGGGGGGGGGGGTGGGTTTGGCTTGACGGGTTCTCTCTCTCTGCTCTGCCGTTTCTCTCACGCAACTCTCAGGACTCTTTATGCTTGCTCTCTGGACTCCTCTCTCTCTCTTGAACTCCCTTCAACTCTCTTGAACTCCCTTCAACTCTCTTGAACTCTTCAACTCTCTTGAACTCTTTATGCTTGCTCTCTGGACTCTTCTCTCTCTTGAACTCCTGGCAAAGGCTTCCGCGCGCGTTTATATATCGCCTCGGGCGATCAAGCCGCCGGCCTCCAGGACACGCCCATCGGTGAGCTCGCCTCGGCCCTGATTGGTCGCGAGGGCTCACCGATCCCGCCCTTAGAGGAGGCGTTGGCAAGGCCACGCCTTGTTCCCGGCGCTGGGCTGACTCCTCCCACCTTCTGCTCCGAGATGACCTCGTGGCTAATGGAGTCTTGCAGCGAAAAAACCACAACCCACAGCAGCAGCAGAATGCAGCAAACTGCCCTATGCAGTTGGCAATTGACGAAAGGGGGGATGTGCAGAGAATCTACCTTGTTTGAATTTGGTGCAATGGAGTGTTAATTAATGGAAGACAGCCTTAATCTAATACACATAATAAGGAGATAACTACTGAACAAGGAGGAAATCTATGATTTGCTACGTGATTCTTTATGGAATAACTACGGGCACGACCTTTGACCTTTATACACCAAATGGAGGAAGGAGGGTGATATCTTCCAACAACTATAAAAAAAACACAATTCTCAAATCTATAACAATATATTGGTTGTACAATTGATTACTATTGTTGTTGCACTGTTATTCTTGTGTGATCTTAATACAATACTTGGTTGTTGGTAACAATTGGTGTGGTTTCACCATTGATCTTTGACATACAGAATAACACATCTTTCTGTCGTGACTCCTCTCGGGGCTCGGAGGTACACCATGACCGGGGTTTGGGGAGGAGCACGTAACAATAGGGAGGTTTCAGAAATTCCTAAATACAATTGTGATTTTGAAATGCGATTGATATGGACCTTGCTCCCGAATCGGGACGTGAACAGATGATGACGGTTCGTTGGTTTGATATCTCAATTCAATTGTGATTTATCATTATATTTTGATGTATTAACACAGTAGTATTAATTTCTGATTGGAATGATGAATGATGCTGTTTGGAATGAAAATATAGAGAACCTGCTGTCAATGCCTGATGTTCGACTGAAGGTGGCACAGGAATGTGGAATTTGTTGGTTCATAATTTGCCATTCACCGTTATTATTATTATTTTTAAACCAAGCCATTCACGAAGTGGCTGTCCATGCCTGAAGTCAAAAAAATTTTCATGCTTACATTATTATTTGCTAACTGGTAGCTGGTATCCCCACCAAGGTCATACTATCCTCTTCAACTACAGTATCAAACGAGGCTATGCCATTGTTAGACTATCGGTCTTGTGAAAGCCAATTCACTCGCACTTAATGGCAAATTCCCTGACCTCAATTGACCACGTACAAGTTCTTATGAACAAAAGGTTTATTACTGCAGAGAGAGCGGAAGGGCAGAAAGTTGATAACTGAATATACCTCTGACATTCTGAGCATATACTGCAATTTAGAGCCGAGATCGACTGAAACTTAGAGCCTAGATTTACTGATCGACTGTAATCTATACACCCCAAATAGATAACATAACCCTTCCTGCAGCTCCTGGTCGTAGTGGGTGCACTAGTTGCCTGAAACCAGACCCAGCTGTCCGTCAGATTCATAATTGATATTAAACCAAACCATGAAGACATCGCAGATGAATTGTATTAATACCTTCAACAGCAAGAACAAGAAAAAGAGCAATCGGAGATTGCAAACCCTCGCCAGGATGTATTTTCAGTGGTTTTTAAGGCTTTTGTGTTAAAACAAATATGGTGGCCGAACCACGTGACCGATGACGTCATCATTCTTTTTCAAAACTAATTTATTCCTAGATTATGCTCAAGGAATTTCATCTTGATCGGATGAAGTTTTGTACTTGTCGAATTATGACGTCATAATGGAGGCACCTATGACATCATCATTAACAAATTTTATTCCCCAGGGAGAGTTCTTTACAATGAGCCATGTCTCAATTTTTTCTATTCAGCACTTTCGGAGATATAGAGGTGCAAAGTTTTTCGGTTTTCCAGGATGGCGGCCGAACCACGTGACCGATGACGTCATCATTAGTTTTTTTCTTCACCAGTTTATGCCGACATGGCGCTCAATAAATTTCATCGTGATTGGATGAAGTTTTGTACTTGTCGAATTATGACGTCATAATGGAAGCACCTATGACATCATCATTAACATATTGTTGCAGATTCGGGCGTCGGTGCTCCCCTTATCAAGGGGGGGGTGGGGGGGGGTTAATCCCCTTGTCTTTTAAGCTGGCCGTCCCCCAATCCTGGAAATTATGACGTCACTTCCGGTCGGTGGTAAGTCGGGTTGTAAGCCCAATTAGTCTTATTACCTAAGTACTACCACCGGCCGTAAGCGAGGAGATAACTCCACCCGAGCCGCAGCGGTAATGGATACGCCGAGCGAAGCGAGCCACGACTCGGGCCGTTAACCATAGACTAAACCCGATTAAAGCGGTTCCTATCGCGCCACATGTACTCAATTGAAAGAAAGGACGCAAACGATCGAATAAGAGAAAACCCAGAAAATAAGAAGAACAAAGAGTGGGTTTATTAATTATATACAAAAACCCAAAGAAGAGGAAACAAAAGGAATATACAAGAGCAAAAGGACACAGGGCAAGCTTATCTAAACACTCTTGCTTACAACCCCAGGACAAACAGACTCACACGGGATGGTAGTGGTAGGAGGAGAAAGTCCAAGCAGATGGTTCCAGGCTCTGGGTCCACGGTGAAGAATGGCAGGCAGCTTTTTGTATCGTTGGCGCCCGACCGGACCTTATAGATATATCGGGGGACTGGGATGCGGCATACGTAATATGTGTGCCAACTCTCTCTCTCTCTCTCTCTCAATGTTCGTATCAGAGGGTACCCTCGCGCAGTTCCGTGATAGCGCTTTCTCTCGCTCCGTTCCGTTACCAATCGGTCTCCTCGCGCAGTCCGCAGTCTCTCTTCTCCCTCTCCTCTCTCTCTCCTCTCTCCAATCCTCTCTCCAATCCTCTCTCCAATCCTCTCTGTGAAAAGGCGCCGTGCTTGCACTTATGTAGTCCGCTTAGAAATCAAGCCGCGCACTCTCAAACCATGCCCACCAGTGAGCTCACCTCAGCCCTGATTGGGTAGCGCGGGCTCACCGGCTCCGCCCCTTGACGGAACGTTGACAGGGCCACGCCTCGTTCTTGGCGCTCCGCCCCCTTCTTCTCCAAGCTTGACCGCGTACGTAATGGCGTTTGGAGCGAACGCTGAGGCGGCTGCGGCTGGCAGAGGCGCGTAATACAATTTGGAGAGAGAGACTGGCAAAATGGACGGAATGGGGCCTATCTTATTTAATTAATGCAACGCAGATTCAACTATTGGGAACACAGCCTTATCTGAAACACATATTAAGGAAATAACTGAAAGTCCTATGGTGTCCTACGTGTTGCATATGGCCTAACTATTGGTGCGACCGTATTAAATGCTGGGATATTTACAAGAGTTATTATTTACAAGTATTTACAAGTGAGGGGTTCTCAAAACCGCAACAATATTTTATTCCCCATGGAGAGTTCTTTACAATTAAAAAAAAAAAAAAATTTGTATTCAGGATCGAGGCTCGTGAAAGAGCTAACATTTATCACACAAAAAAAATCAAACTGACACACAAAACATATAATAAGGGCAGAGGTAGACAAGATGGGGAGAGAAGGGGAATCACACAAACACAACATTTGAGAGCAGGGACATCGGGAGATCTGTGGGAGGGCTTGGGGGGAGGAGGCATGGGAAGGGGGAGAGGGGTGGGAGAAGTATAAAACACAAGGACACTGCAAGGACTTCCAGGAAGGAAGTTGGTATTTCAAAAACGTTTAATCTGGGATGAAATTAGCGGGGGTAGAAAAGATCAAGGTTTTGGATGGGGGAAGATAAGAGATGGTGGTGAACAGCTGTTTTAAAGACCTGGAGGGAGGAGTGGGATTGAAGAGAGTGAGAGAATTTGTTCCAGAAGCGGGAGTAAAGAGGAATGAAGGAGTGAAGGTGAGCAGAGAGTCTTGATTTTGGCAGTTTAACCATAAGATGGTTGCAGGCAGATCTTGTGCGACCTGCAGCAATATTTGGGGGACAGAGCCCAGAGAGAGAGAGCTGGGGGAGCAAGGTAGACAAGTCGGTAGAAGACAGAAAGCCCTCCAACCTGCCTGTGGTGAGAAAGTGAAAGGCCCTTGGAGTTAGCTTCATCGCGGGAGATTCCAATGATTCTGAAAGCTTTGGTTTCAACAGCGTGAAGCCGAGCTAGGTGTGAGGCAGGAGCACCGGCCCAGAGGGGAGAACAGTATTCCATTGAGCTGCGGATGAAAGCTTTGTATGTGGTGAGGAGCTCAGGTGTGCCAAGGAAGGACTTCGCACGACGGAGGATGCCCAGTCGGCGACTGGCTTTGGAGGCCAGCTTGGAAATGTGGTTTTCCCAGGAAAGATCATGGCAGATAGTGAGACCCAAAAGCTTGAGTGACAGAACTTCTTGGAGAGGATTATTCAGAAAGTAGATGGGAGGGTTGTCCAGTCGGTCTTTTCGGTGAGACATCGTAAGAGTGTGAGATTTGTCAGGATTGAAAGACATGTTCCACTTGTTTGCCCAGTCTGTGATTTTGTCCAGGTCTGCAGAGAGTGAGGAGGCTGCAGACTGCCGATCTGAGGGATGAGGAATGGAGCGGCAGAGAGTGGAGTCATCAGCAAAGAGATAGAGAGGATTTTCAAGAGAGTCAGAGAGATCATTGATGAAGACCAGAAAAAGCACAGGGCCCAGAACACTGCCTTGGGGAACTCCAGCCTGAACAGGAAGAGGAGATGAGAGAAACCCATTCAGGGCCACACGTTGACGACGACTAGAGAGGAAGTCCGCCAGCCATGCGTGGAGATTTCCATGGATACCAAAGGAGGAGAGTTTGGTGAGCAGAGCGGGGTGCCAGACCGTATCGAAGGCACGTGATGTGTCGAGGGAGACAGCTCTAATTTCCTGTTTGGCATTGAGGACCTCCATCCATTGTTGAGACAGCAGAAGCAGCATGTCCAGAGTAGAGTGACCAGGTCTGAAACCAAATTGATGATCAGAGATCAAGCCATTGGAGAAGAGGAAAGATTTCATATCCGAAGCAATGATGGATTCCATGACTTTGCTGATAATTGGGAGAAGGCTGATTGGTCTGTAGTTGCTAGGATCTGTTTTTGCACCTTTTTTTGTGCAAAGCGGTGATGTTGGCTGATTTCCAAGCAGATGGCAGTTGACCTTGAGCAAAGGAGAGGGTGAAGAGAACAGAGAGAGGGAGTGAAAGAGCGGAAGAACAGGATTTTAGGACCCATGGGCTGATGCCGTCAGGTCTAGTTGCAGAATCAGAGTCGAGGGTTGACAGAAACTTTTCCACCTTGTCAGGAGTAAAGGACCTTGGGACCTTTTCCACCTTGTCTGAACCTTGCGAGCAGAATATATTGAAAAATAAGCGAAGTACCAACTTCTAATCTGGTGTGTGGTTGTATCTAGGCATAAGGAAGAAATCTATTGAAAATTGGGTCGCCACGTCAAAATACAAGATGGCCGCCACCATATATATGTCTGAACCTTGTGAGCGAAATATCTTGAAAAATAAGCGAAGTACCAACTTCTAATCTGGTGTGTGGGTGTACCTCACCAGAAGGAAGAAACATATTGAAAATTGGGTCGCCACGTCAAAATCCATGATGGCCGCTGCCATGTATGTCTGAACCTTGTGAGCTGCATATCTTGAAAAATAAGCGAAGTACAAACTTCTAATCTGGTGTGTGCGTGTATCTAGGCGTAAGGAAGAACGCTATTGAAAATTGGGTCGCCACCTCAAAATCCAAGATGGCCGCCACAATATAGATGTCTGACCCTTGTGAGCAAAATATATTGAAAAATAAGCGAAGTACCAACTTCTAATCTTGTGTGTGGGTGTATCTAGGCACAAGGAAGAACGCTATTGAAATTAGGGTCGCCACGTCAAAACAAAAGATGGCCGCCACCATATATATGTCTGAACCTTGTGAGCGAAATATCTTGAAAAATAAGCGAAGTCCCAACTTCTAATCTGGTGTGTGGGTGTATCTAGGCATAAGGAAGAACCCTATTGAAAATTGGGTCGCCACGTCAAAATCCAAGATGGCCGCCGCCATGTATGTCTGAACCTTGTGAGCGAAATATCATATCATAGCATGTTTTCTGCGTCTTCCACTTTGTCAACTCACATAATTTCCCCGACGGGGGACCTAGGCGTAACGCTTGTTCAGAAAGTGGATGGGAGGGTTGTCCAGTCGGTCTTTTCGGAGAGACATAGTAAGAGTGTGAGATTTGTCAGGATTGAAAGACATGTTCCACTTGTTTGACCAGTCTGTGATTTTGTCCAGGTCTGCAGAGAGTGAGGAGGCTGCAGACTGCCTATCTGAGGGATGAGGAATTGAGCGGCAGAGAGTGGAGTCATCAGCAAAGAGATAGAGAGGATTTTCAAGAGAGTCAGAGAGATCATTGAAGAAGACCAGAAAAAAGCACAGGGCCCAGCCTGAACTCCAGGGAGGGAACTCCAGCCTGAACAGGAAGGGGGTAGATGAGAGAAACCCATTCAGGGCCACACGTTGACTATGACTAGAGAGGAAGTCCGCAAGCCAAGCGTGGAGATTTTGATGCATACCATAGGAGGAAAGTTTGGTGATCAGAGCAGGGTGCCAGACCGTATCGAAAGCACGTGATATGTCAAGGGAGACATCTCTAATTTCCTGTTTGGCATTGAGGACCTCCATCCATTGTTGAGTCAGCAGAAGCAGCATGTCCAGAGTAGAATGACAATATGTAAAAATACAATGAGCCATGTCTCAATTTTTTATATTCAGCTCTTTCGGAGATAGAGAGGTGCAAAATTTTTCGTTTTTTCCAAGATGGCGGCCGAACCACGTGACTGATGACATCATCATTATTTTTTTTCTCCACCAGTTTATGCCGACATGACGCTCAAGAAATTTCATCTTGATTGGATGAAGTTTTGTACTTGTCGAATTATGACATCATAATGGAGGCATCTGTGACATCATCATTAACATATATTATTCCCCATGGAGAGTTCTTTACAATGAGCCATGTCTCAATTTTTTTCTATTCAGCGCTTTCGGAGATATAGAGGTGCAAAGTTTTTCGGTTTTTCCAAGATGGCGGCGAACCACTTGACCTATGACATCATAATTATCATTAAAAAAATTATACAGGTGGAGTTGCACCTATGGTGAAAATTTCCTGTCAATCGGACCAACAGTTGCAGAGAAAATCATATTTATTCTGTGTGGACAGACAAACAGACAAACAAACTAGAAATCGGTCAGAGACCAAGGACTTGCCGGAATGTACTTTTTTTTTCAAGGGTTGGAAGGGAATCGGATAATGTTTGATAGAGTTATTAGTAAAAAAAAACATTTTTGACCTTGTTTGACCTTTCAAGGTCACTCAAGCGAAAAGGTCATGGTGCCAAATGAAATGTCGTATGTGACTTCCTATATGTCAGTAACAGTAAGTGTATGCATATCTCTTGTACTTTTAGAGTTATAGTGGTTTGAAATATATTTTAAATGAAAATTCGACCCCACTGATTTCACGTTTTGGGTGACCTTGAGCTTGATCTTGGGCCTGGAGAGTTAAAAATTGGGCACGGTCTATTCCAGGGCAAGGCAACTATGTGTGTAAAGTATGGCGATGCTATGTGCAACGATGTAGACGTAGTACTGTGCACAAACAGACAGACAGACCAACCAACATACTTGACGGAATTTTTCCAGCAAGTAACAAACGGGCTCAAATGCAATACCCTCTCCTCTGGCGAGGGTAATGAGGTAGTTGAGTGACATAGGTTAAAAAATGTATATATTTTGTCGCAGGTTGTCACCACTGTGCGGTCATTCTTGTTTTCTTATACCAACCCCTGATATCTTGTATTCCAGGTGATTCCCTCCACCACCTTCGCCCTTGTACTCTTCTTCCTCTTTATTTTATTTTCTTCCTGCGACTCAACTATTAGTTTGCGATGTGTCTTTGCATTTTTGGACTTTCTGTTCCCTTTTTTCCTTTCTGCCCAGTTACAACTGGTTTACACAAGTCTGTGAATTTTCCTCCATGAGCCTTGACAACTGTATTAAGAAGAAAAATAAATTACATTGTGTAGATTAATTAGCTCTATTATCGATTAATTTTAAGCAAACTCTTGATTAATTTTAAGCCTTCAACATAAAAATCAAAATGAGAGTTATTTGTAAATTGGTCTTGTCAATTGGAGTATATTGGAGTGTATAAAACAGCAAAAGCCCTTAATTTGTGGGGCATACATTCCTGGAAAATTCCGCGAATATTGGATCCACTAATGTCGAGGCATTGTTTCAATGGGAAAAAGTGTGATCGGTTCCCAGTGGTTCGTGCTTCATCAGGGAAAATTTTTAAATTTTATGAACACAGATGCACATGATTAATACCGTTTCACAAAAAATGCTTACAAATATGTAAAACAGCAGTTACTCTTGCAAAAGCTGAACTTAAAAGTTGGCAGGACCGATGTTTCGGCGAGAATCCACTCACCTTGTTTACGGCAGATGTTGACGTGAGGAAGAAGCTTGAAAAACGTCACGTCACCTCAACTGTTGGTAAGATGAATTGGTCTGTTGACCAATCCGGGCATTTTGCGACGATGCAGATTATGTGGGAGAGATGTTATAGCCTTCTCCCACGTCCGTGACAGTTTAAATTGCAAACCACCACTTTTGTTGAGAGATGGCGATTCAATTATTTCCCAAATGGATTCCTTTACACCATGAGCAAAATGAGCAAACCACTTTTTTTCTCTGTCTAAGATGACCACTTTACTGTTATCAAAGCTGTGACCATGCAGGTTCACGTGCGTATATACAACAGAGTTCAAAGCTTCTTCATAAGCTGGACGATGATGTTGGTTCATACGGCCTTAAAGGTTTGCCGAGTTTCTCCTACTAGCAACGGTACCTGCCCTATGGGCGGGGCTTCAATTGGGAGGCCCAAATGAAAAGGCAAAATATCAGAGATTGAAGGCTTTTTTTTATTTTAAACGATTTATATCAACATCCGTTGAATAATATCACACGCAAATCATCAAAATCTAAACGGTACATGGAACCCATTTTGAAAAAAGATTGAATTCTGCAAAACGGAAGCGGCCGCTACACGTCTTTCTCAGTCGCAAGTTTATGTGTGAAGAGTGCCTTGCCGAATCTGTAACACGGAAGCGGCCGCAACACCTGTTTGTCAGTCGCTTTGCACATGCTGCCATGTTACTTCGGAGCTGCACGTTTATATAGGAAGAGTTGGTCAGGAGTCTATCTACTCTCTCCTGGTACATATAATTTCAACAAAAGCACATCACTGTTCATATCAACAACAACAACAACAACAGGCATTTTAAGGCCATTTTCCCTGCTGGAGTGGGGGTTAGCCTGGCGGTCCCCATGACAATGTTCTCCATTTTGCCCTATTTTCTGCATCTCCCCTTGTTAACCCCCTTGCCCGCATTTCTTCTTCGACCATCTTTAGCCAAGTCTTTCTCGGTCTTCCCTGTCCTCTACTTCCTTCTACATTCATTTCCATCACTCTTCTCAACCAGTCACTTTCATCCTTCCTCAACACATGACCAAACCATCTCAACCTGTTTCTCTTCACAGCATCCATCACAGGCTCTATTCCCATCATCTTTCGCAATTCATCATTTGTCTTCCTCTCTCTCATCGATACTCCACACATCCACCGAACCATTCGCATTTCCACCCTTTCCAGCCTTCGTTGCTGCTCTACCTTCATTACCCATGTCTCACTCCCATAAATCATAACACTTCTCACACATGCAGCATACACCTTTCCCTTCAGCTTCAATGACACTCCCCTCCTCGGCAGCACGCCACTCAGTTCCCGAAACTTCTTCCATGCACATCTCACTCGAGCAACCGTTGCCGAGTCTGATCCACCTTCTCCATTCAGCATGTCTCCAAGGTAACAAAATGTTTTCACACCTTCCAGCTTCACGCCATCTCCAAGATCCAACTCAACATTTCCTCCATCGGCAGCTCCCCTCTGTGCACACCTTACACTTGAATGTAGCTGCGACACTGGTTGACCCTCTCAAACCACTACATTTTTGATGAACCCACTCAGCGCACATTGTACATTGAATGGAATTCACTCCGACACCCTTCCTGCACACAGCACACGGCCACTTCCCAGTTCTTTCCACCTCACCACATGCTTTGCCACTTGCCATCACCTTCGTTTTTCTGATATTCACCTTCAGACCTTTTGTCTCCATACATTCCTTCCACTTGTTCATCTTCTCCTTCAGTCCATCCATACTTTCTGCAATCAACACCAGATCATCTGCATACAACAACTCCCATGGTAAACCCTCCTTTACATTCTGAGCCAGCACCTCCATCACAGCTACAAATAGTAGTGGACTTAGTACCGACCCCTGATGCACTCCCACCTTCACCTCAAACTCACCACTGATCCCGTCCTTCGTCCTTACAGCTGTGCGCGCTCTTTTGTACATTGCCATCACCACTCTGATCAACCATTCCTCCACTCCTAACTTCCTCAATGCCCATGTCACTACTTCACGTGGAACCCTATCGAATGCTTTCTTCAGATCAACAAACCCAAGAAACAACATCTTCCTCTTCTCCATATACTTCTCCTGCAACTGCCTCGCAATAAAAAGCGCGTCTGTCGTTCCTCCTCCTGGTATAAATCCAAACTGCATTTCGTCAATCTTCACTTTCTTCCTTATCGTCCTCTCCAACACCCTTTCCAATACCTTCATTCCATGCTCCAATAACTTTATCGCTCGATACGAGCCACAGTCCAGAGGGTCACCTTTCCCCTTGTATAGAGGGACAAGGGTACTCAGTTCCCAATTCACTGGAATGCGGCCTTCTTTCACCACCAGATTGCAGATCTCTGTCATTCTCATCACACCCCAATTTCCAGCTGCCTTCAACATATCTCCCACAACTCCCATCGGCCCTCCCGCTTTTCTACTCTTCATTGCTTTTATCGCTTCCTCAACTTCCTTCTCGGTTATCTTCTCTGCCGGTCCTAAAACTGGGTTACTCTTTATGTTGCCATCCCATTCATTCTCTGCATTCAACAGTATTTCCATATATCTCTTCCATCTTCCTTTAATTCCATCTGGGTCCACAACGATTTGTCCCACTTCATCCTTCAAGTAACTCACCCCCATCACATCACACCTCTCTTTCGCTATCTGCTTTGCAATCCTGAATACCGCTCTCTGACCCTCTTCCGAATCCAAGCGTTCTCCGAACATTTTCCTACATGCCTCCTGTGCCTTTGCTACCTCTTTCTTTGCAGCCTTCTTGGCTGCCTTATAACTTTCATGCTCTGCCTTTTCTGCCTCCATACCCTTCGCCTTCTGCCACTCCTTGAACTTCTTCCTCTTCTCGTCAATCTTCTTTCCAACTTCATCATCCCACCACCATGTTTCCGAGTGCCTCGGTGGTCCTTTTGTCCATCCACATACCTCAACAACGGCTCCCAACAGACTATCTTTCATTGACATCCAACCACTTTCACGCTCAACCACATCATCCTCTACCATACTCAGCCTCTCTTTTAATGCCTCCCTCACTGTCACCTCTTTCAACCTCCACACCTTCATTCTCGGTTGGTACTTCACCCGCCGAGCTCTCCTCGCACCTTTCACCCTTACGTCGCAGACAACCAAGTGGTGCTGTGAAACAGCCTCCTCCCCCGGGATCACCTTTGTGTCCCGGAGGTGCCCCCTATCTCGCCTACGCACCAGCAGGTAGTCAACGGTTGTCGTCGACCCACCTGACGTGTATGTTACAAGCTTATTATCGTCTTTCTGGAACTGAGTATTACAAATCAACAAATCAGCTCCATCAGCAAACTCCAAAATCCTTTCACCTTCTCCATTTCTCACACCATATCCGCAACCCCCATGAACTCCCTCAAAACCGTCCATACTCCTTCCCACATGTCCATTTAGGTCTCCTGCTACCACAACAACGTCCTCATCTTTCACGTTTTCCATCAGCTTCTCTATAGCACACCAGAACATGTCCTTCTCTTCATCGCTCCGACCAACCTGCGGAGCATATCCCGAGATGACGTTCACCAAGAGCTTTCCAATCATCATTTTGACCATCATCAACCTATCACTCACTCTAGTCACACTCACCACACTGTCTACAAACTCCTCAGAAAACAGGACACCAACACCATTCACGCGCTCGAGGCACCCTTGCTACACAAACTTGTATTTCTGTCCCTGCCTACCCTTCACCATTCTCACACCACTTCCCTTCCATCTCGTCTCCTGCACACAACATATGTCCACTCTTCTTCTGACCAATACTTCCACCACTTCTCCTGATCTCCCTGTCATTGTCCCGACATTCCATGTCCCAAATCTCAGAAACCGATCTCCACGTCGGGCATCAGACGTTTCGTCATCATAAATGGAATGATTTCCACCCTTGCTTCAATCGGGTTCCCCACGTTGAGTTTTGACGAGAGGGAGTGGGGTCCCCCACGGGGTACTTCGGGCTGTACCCTGCCCATATGTAGTCGTAATTGTCATGGTTCTCTTTTTGAGGCAATGTTTTTATGGCCGGATGCCCTTCCTGACGCCAACCCTTTTAGTCGCCTCTTACGACATGCAGGGATACGGTGTACCTATTCTAAACCGGGGTACACACCGGTCATATCGGTAAATATTATTCCATCATGTTTGGGAAAATTGGAAAACTTGGAAAAATTGGAAAAACAATATAGCCTATTTTACTCCCAGGGGTCCCAGGAATACCCACCCAAAATATCGTTGTGGTCGGTTGAGCCGTTTTTGCGGTACCTTCGAACGAACGAACGGATGGACGGACATTTAGTGAATTATTTCTCCTATGTAGGTCTCAGTGTATGATGGGTCTCCACATCTGATTCCATGCACCAATTCGCGTTTCCTATCCTTCCGGATCTTGTCCTTAACATGAACTAACTGGCTGCACAGAATTCTGTGTGGTTTACATGATGTAACAATGCCAAACTTGGAGATGGATCTGCTCACTTTATCAGACAGCCCAGCCACATATGCAATGGTCACTTGTCATGTTTTCTTGATCCGTGTCCTTTGTTTCCCAGACGTGTTTTTGTTCTTACTACTTCACGCTTTTAAAAGACCAACCGTGGTAACCACACTTTCTCACGGCGCTCCTGTTGTTCTCTCACATAATTTCCCCTCCTGTGTGGTGGGAATAGTGTCTGCCCAAAAAGAGTGCATGTGACCAATAAATATGGATCAATGGGTGGTGTAAATCAAACTGCAACTCGTGGTTAGTATGTGTGGGTTTCATGTAAACCTCAAAATCCACATGGCTGTCACCTTTCATGTGAACCGTGCAGTGTGCGAAATTAACGCCAGCCCGACAGCCCGTGGCTGGTAACTTTTGTCCCGGGCTGGTATCTTTATTGAGTTGCCAGCCCGGTGGTCTGGATAGATTTTGCCCTACACTTTCCTGTGTGCCCCCAACATCCTGGCAGTCATTGACCTGATATTGACACTGCCAGCCAGCTCGGCCGAATGTGAGCGAGGATTCTCACAAATGAAGATCATGAAGAATGATCTCAGGAACAGGCTCAAGTCAACAACAATGTTGGATTTGCTCTGCATCCAACTAGAATCTGCGGACATCACCGACTTTGAGCCTAAGCCAGCAATCAACTTCTGGAACAGCTGTTCCAAGAGAACGAGAAGGCCCAACTTCACCCGGAGCGGAGCAGGCGCCAGCTTATTGCCAGAGCTGGTGGGGGATCAGGTCACGGAGATAGATGCTGCTGCTGTTGCAGGTGGTGAACCTGAGGGAGCTGGTCTGCCGGAGCCAATATCAGCAGCTGACAAACAGTCGGATTATGAGTCCGGCCTTGACACTGACTGCGAAGACGTGGTTCTGGATGACATTGAGGACTTACAGGCTGCCGTGGAAGATATGTAAAACTAACAAGAAATGTGATAGATCATGGACCGACTACAAGACGTCAAGTTTTTCTCAACTTTGTATTACTTTAATTCACCATCAAGTTATCAACTGTGACTGTCCTGCACATGTTGATCGATCTATGCACAAACTTTTTATAAAATTTCCTCACTTTTCTGACAATAAAACGTATTTGGTGTCATGAAAATATTATTCACTAGTGTTTTTTTATTTAATTATTCGAGAAGACCTATAGTTACTATTAGGTTTTTAAGGAGTTTATTCCTGAACACTCCTAAAATGCACCAATTTGAGTCCTTATTTTCATCTCAGTTCTTCGGGCTGGTAACTTTTTCTTCGGGCTGGTAACTCTCAAAAGTTACCAGCCCAAATGGCTGGTAACTATATGCCCCAATTTCACACACTGGAACCGTGCAATCCAGAAGGGCCAAGTGATCATTGTTGTATTATGGTTCTATGTGAACTGCATGTTCTCGTCCACACTGTTCAGGTAATTAAAGAAGTCTTGCTGTTCACACTAATTTATATATACAAAGGTATCATCTACTTACCGCAACCACAACTTAGTTTTGGAACAACTGTAATTCTCAACCACAACACTTTCAAGCTTTTCCATGTACAAATTAGTAACAATTGGTGAGATGGGGGAGTTCATAGCACAACCATTTAGACGTCTGAAAAACTGGTCTCTGTACGTGAAATAGGTTGAGTTGAAGCCTAAGTACACCAGATCCACAATCTGATCCACATGGAGGTTAGTACGTTATTTCAGAGTGATGTCCTTGTCAAGACATTCATGAACTACAGCCTCAGCATCCGTTGTTGGGATGGAGGTGAAAAGAGAACTTGCATCATAAGAAATATTGAACTCATCCTCCTCCACAATAAAATCATTTGTCTTAAACACAAAGTCTTCAGTGTTACGCGCATGATGATCAGACAAACCAACCAGGGGGATAATTTATCGTTCCTACAAATTTAGCCAAATTTTACGTGCAAGAGTCCACTCTGCTCACAATAGGTCGGAGGGGAATCAGATCCGGCTTGTGCATCTCAGGTAGACCATAGAAGGCGAGGATACTCAGTTCCGTGGGTGGAGTGATTAGTCGTTTTGTGCTTTCAGTGGCCAATGAGTGTAAATTATTAACCATGGCGCATACTGTCTTCCAAATACCACACGTGGGATTGTGACCAAGCTTCTTGCATGTTTTTTTGTCTTCCAAAAGGCTTACACACTTATCATAGTAGTCCTGCTCATTCAAAAGGACTACACCTCTGCCTTTGTCTGCTGGTACGATCACAATGCTCTTATCACTGGCGATGCTGTGTATAACATGGTCACAGCTTTGATAACAGTGAAGTGGTCATCTTAGACAGAGAAAAAAAAGTGGTTTGCTCGTGGTGTAAAGGAATCTATTTGGGAAAGAGTTGAATCACCATCTCTCAACAAAAGGGGAGGTTTGCGATTTAATCTGCCACGGACGTGGGACAAGGCCATTACATCTCTCCCACATCATCTGCAATCGTCACGGGATACCCGGATTGGTCAACGGACCAATTCATTTTTCCAACGGTTGAGGCCACGTGACTATTTTCAAGCTTCTTCTTCATTTCAACATCTGCCGTGAACAAGGTGAGTGGATTCTCACTGAAACGTCGATTCTACCAACTTGTAAATCCAGCTTTTACATTTATAAACTTTTACTGATTTAATTTGGCGATATTATCAAAACAACCTGCATCGATTTAACGGCAAGTACTGTTTCCCAGTTTTTATTATAGATACGGTACAGTACGTTGTAACCTTTAATGTCATGACATTGGTAATGATGATGATGGGTTAGAATCTCAGTGAACTCGGTGAAGTCCTTTGAAGAGGATGTAGGTGAGGGTGCTAATGAATCGTGCACCGAAGGGGATGCAGGTGACGACGCTGAAGAGGATGCATGTGAGGGTGCTGAAGGTGTTGAAGTGGATGGGCAGGGGTGGGAAAAAGGGTGATCGAGAGCTGTTTCTCTGAATTCTGCAGGTTAAGGTGCAGCTCTTTGTACAGCTGCAAAACATCATCCAACCCCCTCTTGAACAGGAGCCACTGCTCCATCATCGGGTCGGCATCTTGCAACCTATCAATGATTGTCCTCATATCCTGCAGGAAATCAGCCAGGAACTTAACGGTCAGGTGGGGTCTCGCCAACTCTTCCTCCTCTTTACTGTCCTTCCTCCCTCCTCAGAAGCCTTGATGATTGCTTGCAACTCATCCTCAGTCAGCTCCTCCCCATGTGATGTGATGAGCTCCTCTAAATCCTCAGGCTCCATGTCGTCAGCCATCCCCTTCTACCTCCCGTGCCAACACGGCAATTTTCTGCCTCTCTCCCATGGTGTTGGGAAAACCTTTGAAGTCGTCGACTACCTGTGGACAGTAAGCTTGATGGTGAAAGTTTTAAATTCGTCCAGCGAGTCTTTGATGGCACTAATGCACTGGGCTATGTTAACCTCCTTCCAACATTTCCCACCAGTCATGTCAGAGACAGACCCCATAACATCCAAGATGCAATGAAAGGTGCAGTGGGTATAATAAGTTTTAAATGTTGAAAGTAACCCTTCGTCAAGTGGTTGGATCAGGGAAGTGGTGTTTGATGGCAGGAATATGACGACATTGGAATGGGTGCTTTCAGTCCCTCAGGGTGGCCAGGAGCATTGGCCACCAGTAGGAGGACCTTGAAGGAGAGATTATTTTCTGCCAGGTACCTCTCCACTTGAGGGATGAAACAGTTGTTGAACCTTTCCATAAATATAGCAGCTGTTAGTCACACCTTTCTGTTCACCCTCCACAATATGAGCAGAGTGTGCTTGTTTTTAACCTTGAGAGCATGCGGGTTTTGGGAATGATACAGCATCATTGGTTTTATTATGCAGTCCCCTTTGGCGTTGGTGCAGCGAATAAGAGATACCTGGTCCTTGGCAGCATTGAACCCGCTGCTGTCCTCTCTCGCTTCGAGATGAATGTCCTCGTGGTAGTGCTGTTAGCTGGATTCAAAATCCCGTCTCGGAACCGTCTCGATAAATTTTCAATTTTCATAACGGGATCTCGGCTCGGCTCGGTTCCCGGCAAAGTAAAAAAAAAAAAAAAAAAAAAAAAAAATTATAATAATAATAAGGCTTCAAAAATAATGGAATTTCATTACAATATATAAACAACAATGAAAAAAATTCATTTCTGATGTTGAGTACTTAAATTCCGACTTAGCTTCCATTTACCGGGATGAAATAAAATACACCGCCTACATGCAGATGATCGGCCACCGATGGGACCGGGTTATCTCATTACAGTTTGTATTGTCGTGTAATTTCTTGCTCGGAATGTCAGAGAGAGGGAGAAAATGTTTCTGCCCAGGCATATTCGAGTCCCGGTTGGAGTTTCATTATCATTTTGTGAGTTGTGATCGCCAAGGGGCTCGCTCCCCCCCCCCCCCCCCCCCCGTTCCCCTCCCCTCCCCCGCCCGGCAATGCCGGGTACTTCTGCGAGTAAATTATAAAGCAGGCGGTGTAGTGATCACCCCCCCCCCCCCCCTCCTTATTTTGACTCTGTGACTAAAGTAAACGTAATCAACTTATCAGGCCTAAAGTGGAGATAAGATAACCAAAATACTTTCACATTCAAACCGTCACAACAAACCCCGAGGGATTCTTACAATTTATAGATTTAGCGTTGCAATTAAACATAAACGTTCATCAAAAACTCATTTCATAAAACTACATTATGTATTGTACTTGTATTAATACATTGTGTGTAGAATAATCCGTTATAAACGTGTTTTTAATCTAAATAAACATCGTCCCTCCATTCACGGGGCTCGAGCGAATCCCTCGATATTAATGTGCTAAAGACCATAGCAACCACATTCCGTAACTCGTCTCCAAGGACGGACACGTGACCGTAGCGGGGCGAGGGCGAGGCGGAGTGATACAGCGGAAGGATTCAACGGTTTAAATGAAGCCGCGATGCGGCGGATTTTCATTGTGACCTTCATCCTGATGTCGTTACTTCCGCCACCAAAGGTGGATGGAGGTTATGTTTTCACTCCTGTCTGTTTGTCCGTTTGTTTGTGAACACAATATCTCAAAAAGTTGTGGACGGATTCGGACGAAATTTTGTGGAGATGCAGCGTGTGTGACAAGGACGACATGATTAGGTGTTGGTGAAGATCCGGATTCGGAATTCGGATTCGTTTGCAGTGCATTGTTGACAAGGGGAAAATCCTGGAACAGTGAGTTTACTTTATCTATCATCGTTTGTGTCAGTTCAGCTGCACTTGCGAAAAATGATGCTTGTGCAGAAGCAGAGTAATGAAAGCAAGGCTCAATAAATGCCTCTGTTATGGAAAATATCTGCAAGAAGTTGGAATTTTAACCGGGATTTTTTTACCGAGAAATTGCGTCAGTCAATTTATCTCGGGACCGTCCCGAGACCGTCTCGAAAGCCGAAACCGCCGGGATTTCGTCCCGGTCTCGGCTCGGTTGACAGCCCTACCTCGTGGACATTTTTTTTCCCAGAACAGGCTGGTCTCGTCAGCATTGAAGACCTCCTCGGGTACCCCTTCTTCTCGATGAGCTACATAAGTTGAGCGGGGAAAGATTCAGTTGCCTTGTGGTCTGCAGAGGCACGCTCTCCTGTGACCTTCACATTGTGGAGGCTGTACCGCTTCTTGAACCGGCCCAACCATCCCCTTCTAGCTTGGAATGGACTGGGGCCACTCATACCCGTATCAGTCGTACCCGCATCACTCATGTTTGCAGCACCACCCGTGCCAGCCAGATGATCGTACATGCACTTTGCCTTTTCACAAATCAGAGGTTCATTTAATGGCACATTTTTCTGCGCATTGTCCTCAAGCCATACATTCAATGTGTTCTGCATTGCTTTGATGGGAAGTTACCTAATCTGGATAAACACTTAGGTGCTGGGTATTGTGCTCGCCGCGACACTTTCACGAATTGCCTTTTCGATTTTTAACGTGACACTTTCACGGCGCTCAGTCAGCTCATTCACGTCATAGTGCCTGCGCACAGACGCCACACTCTCACCCCTTTGTAGTCGGTCAAGCAGCTCTACTTTCTGGCTCAAGCTCATGACTTTTCCTCTGCCTCTTGATAGCAAACTAATCTCCTGCACTACTCATACGCTTCGGACACATGATCAAACAATGTGTGCAAAAAGTTCACGAGCACGAGGAATCACAGCAGGCCAAGGCACCGGGACCAGAAGAAAGAATGAGACCCAGAACATGCTGTGCACATAAGTAGTCATGCAGTGATTGTGGGTAGATGGAGGAGGGGTGGGTCATGGGACCATTGCTTGTTGGGGATGGTGGTGCAGGATGGTATATGTGCACATACAGCTGCTTCATGTGTGGTTGGTGGAAGATGGTTTTAGAGCTTTGTTATGCACGTGGCTGGTGGGAAATGGATTGCATGGGCGGTGGAAGATGGCTTTAGAACTGTGTTGTGTGTGTGGCTGGTGGCAAATGGTTTCTGTGGGTGGTGGAAGATGGTTTTAGAACTGTATTGTGCGCTCGGTTGGTGGAAGATGTTTTGCATACATGCAGCTGTTTGATGCGTGGCTGGTGGGAGATATGCTTTTTGCGTTCATGCAGCTGCTTTATGTGTGGCTGGTGGAAAATGGTTTGGAACTGTTATGCCCGTGGCTGGTGAGATATGTTTTTTGCGCTCGCAAAAAACGTGAATACGCAAAACTTAGGGCTGCAAATGTAGAAGCAGGTCACTGTATGAATGGGGAATGCATGGGGTGTATGAATGTCAGGGTTCGACTGTACTACCATTTTGAGTAGGCCTGGTTTATTTTATTTATTCTTTCGTTTGAGCTGTTGCTTTTACTGATTAGGAGATGGGAAATGTAGCACCATCCATGTACTTATTCTACTTTACTGTAGCTTTATTTATTTTTCCACGCGTCGACTTGTAGTCAGGGGGGTTATGTCATCCCGTGGGCACTGAATGATTAGAAGATCCCACCTGTCTAAACATGTTATATAGCTACCAGAGAACACAAAAAATAATGTTGGCAAATTTGAAAGTGTTGTGGGGGCTTGGATTTCAAGCATGTTGTTTCATGTTGGATTTCAAAATTGCCACCATTTAAGGTTTATTTCTTTAATAAATCTGGATTTGAATGTGGTATAAAGCTGATTTTGGTGGCAAAACCTACATTTACCATGACAAGGAAGTAGTAAAACATACATCTGACATGATCAAAGTAAGATATATGTGATTGGTGAGCCATACTTAGTCACGTGAAAAAGTAAGTACACCCCATGTAAAGTTTTGACTTTTTCAACATATTTCAACATACAGCTATTTGATCTTCATTTCAACAATATTGATAGATAAAGGTGATACAATATAACAAATATCATGAAACATTTACATTTTGTAGTTCTAGAAACATTTACAACATTGTAGTTCATTTACATGAACTACAACTAACATTTACATGTAGAAAAATGGCCTCTAAAGGTGGGTTTTTTTTTTTTTTTTTTTTTCTTACATTTTGTAGTTCATTGTATAATTTAAACAAATATAAATGCAAATTTCACATGTGGAAAAAGTAAGTACACCCCTACATTTATCACTACTTCAAATACCTAAAATTAGAATCAGGTGCACCAGCCCAGGTGCAAATGATTAGAACATCGTTAGAGAGGATCTTGGAGGATCCTGTCTTATTTAAACCTCAGACATTTCCTTTGGTTTGCTCTTTGTTGTTGGAAATGTGCGGCGTCACCATGCCTCGATCAAAAGAGCTCTCTGAGGCCTTCAGAAAGAAGGTTATAGATGCCTACGAGTCTGGGAAGGGATTTAAAAAGATCTCCAAACAATTTGAAACCAATCATTCGACTGTCCGGAAGATCATCTACAAGTGGAGAAGATTCCAAACAACTGCCAACTTGTTCAGGCCAGGCCGCTCCAGCAAGTTCAGCCCGAGAGCAGACCACAAGATGCTAAAAGAAGTCTCTAAGAACCCCAGAATGTCATCACAGGACCTACAGGTAGGTCTTGCCACTGTTGATGTCAAAGTGCACGAGTCTACCATTAGTAAGAGGCTGCACAAATTTGATCGACATGTGAGGTGTGCCAGGAGGAAATCTTTGCTCTCCAGAAAGAACATCAGGGCAAGACTAAAGTTTGCCAATGAACACCTAGGCAAAGACCAGCACTTCTGGAACAATATGCTCTGGACAGATGAGTCAAAGGTAGAGCTATTTGGCCACAGTATCAGAAGACATGTTTGGCGAAAACCAAAGACAGCATTTGACCACAAGAACCTGATACCAACTGTAAAGCATGGTGGTGGAAATATTATGGTTTGGGGCAGCTTTGCTGCATCAGGGCCTGGGCAGCTCACCATCATAGAATCCACTATGAATTCTTCATTGTACCAGAGGGTGCTTGAGGATAATGTGCGGCCATCTGTCGGAAAGTTGAAGCTCAACCGAAGGTGGACCTTGCAACATGATAATGACCCTAAACATACCAGTAAATCCACCAAGGAATGGCTGAAAAGAAAGAAATGGAGGGTTCTGGAATGGCCAAGTCAAAGCCCGGATCTAAATTCCATCGAGATGTTGTGGGAGGATTTGAAACGAGCTGTGCATGCCAGAAACCCCTCAAACATCGCACAGCTGAAAGAATTCTGCATGGAGGAGTGGGCAAAAATTTCTCCCAGTCGATTTCAGAGACGGGTAGACAGTTATAAGAAACGCCACTTGAGGTTGTTTCTGCCAAAGGGGGCAATACCACCTATTCGAGCCAAGGGTGTACTTACTTTTTCCACATGTGAAATTTGCGTTTATGTTTATTTAAATTATACAATTGACTACAAAATGTAAATGTTTCATGATATTTGTTATATTATATCACCTTTATCTATCAATATTGTTGAAATGAAGATCAAATAGCTGTATGTTGAAATATGTTGAAAAAGTCAAAACTTAACATGGGGTGTACTTACTTTTTCAGTGACTGTATGCCACTTTGAGTAGCGTATCCTTTCAAAAAGAGTTATGTATTGTAATAACCGCCATATTTATAAAGGTGTTAAGGAATGATGTACCAAAAAGATTTAAGCACAGAAAGCGTTTGGTTGTGAACAACTGCAACAATAATTGCTTACCTTCGATTTATATTTTTGGGAGGATGGAGGTGTGGGGTATGATCCAAATTGTCCAAACTGGGATATTGTAGGCATTCTCCTATCTTCTTGTTCAAGTGCAAGCAAGCTGGTGACTGCAGACACCTCGATATGGTCCCTCTGATGGAGGATGAGCATGAAGAGTGTTAGGTCTGTGATTAATGGATTTGGAAAGTTGATCGAGTTGTTTGGATTATATATCTAAAATGGTTCATCTTCGGTGTCACTATACTCTTCGTCATCTGTAAGAAGTGTCTGCTGAATTGTCACATGACTCCCAATCCTCAGAACAGCTGCAAAGGTCTGTGCAGTTCAAACCATTGCTTCTTCTTGAAGAGCCACCAGCTAACATTAGCTTCGCTTGATAGGTCTGTATTGGGGAGATATAACTTGCAGACAAAAGCTTCAATTGCAGTAAATACAGATACAGGTCGTTCATCCGTTTTCCCTAAAAGTGTAAGAGCCTCTACTCTCTCATCATTCGCTTTCTTCTCTGCCTCGGTTTATGAAATTCTACTCCAGGGATTTCATTAACAATCAAATGAGATATTTTACTTTCTTGCGTGAACAATCAGGGTTCTCAACACAATTTGCAGAGCGAATATCGACATAGGCTGGATGTAGATTAGGCATACTGAGAACCTCACCATCAAGAAGAGCCTCTTCAACCAGACTTATAAATTCAATATCTGCTGCTACCTCATCTACTGCATTGTCTTCTGATCCTTCTAAACTTTGCTTGTGGAGAACATTGGTAACGTGTGTTGTCCAACATTTGTAATGATATTTTATGTGAATTGCATGTGCATCCTAAGGTTTTATAGCAGTGCTGAGTTTTACATGGTATTTGTCATTATTGCCTTTTTCAACTGCTGAATGGAGATGCCATCCAGCTTTGTCAGTTCTAATTGTAAACAGTGGATTGCCTCTAGAAGATTTTTCCTCACAGAAAAAGCATACAGTATTGTCATATGGATTAGACTGGGAGTGAGTGAAAGTGGGAGCAGACGTCAAAGGAGTTGGTGCTGGCAGAGATTTTACTTTTTGGGCTATTTGTTTCTCATGACGTTATTTTGCCCTCTTACACATATTTGGATGACAGGTCTCCTGGTAGCAGCTTCTATGCCAAGTCGCACCCTGAGAAAGTAAGGTTTTTTCTGTTGTATCACCAATCCTCCTATTGATTTCAGGAAAGTTACGGTCACCATAAGTTACCCGCTCTCTGATGTAGTCCAACACCTTGTTGTATTTGGAGGGTTTAGCATTTTGTTAATTAAACTATATATGTATTTTTGCAAAAAGAAAATCTTGAGACATTTACGTTTATATATTTAAAATAAACATAAAATGTGGCAGCCATTTTGAAAAGCAAGATGGCTGCCAATTCATTTGTTTACCACAGTAAATTGAAAGTATACATTTTTAACATTTGACAAACATTTGGGGGTATATAGCCACCAAAATTTATTTCATATAATATTCACAAGTCGAGTTATAGTCAACAAGGGTTCACAAATGGTGGCCATTTTGAAATCCAAGAGGGCCACCATCTGCAGCACTTCAGTTTTTGCCAACATGGTTTTCTTGTGCCTTCGGGTCTAAATAAGGTATCTAGCTCGGTGGTATGTTCTAATCATTATGTGCCCACGGGACTCTTTATCACGACATAAGCTCTCTGACTAGCAGAGAAGAAAGCGAATGATGAGAGAGTAGAGGCTCTTACACTTTTAGGGAAAACGGATGAACGACCTGTGTCTGTATTTACTGCAATTGAAGCTTTTGTCTGCAAGTTATATCTCCCTAATACAGACCTATCAAGCATAGCTGATGTTAGGTGGTGGCTCTTCAAGAAGAAGCAAGCCCAAACAGAGGGTTTGCCACCAACCCTAGCTGCACTGTGACCTGCCATCCCAAGGGCTCATTACCAAGCTATAATCTGGAACTATGACATCATTGCAAATCCAACATTACCAGAACCAAGGGATTTTGGTTGGGATTTCGTAGATGGCCACTATAAACATGTCATGACCTCTCTGCCTCCTGCTCCACAAGCAGTAATTGATCTGGTGAAGTGCTCCTGTAAAAGAACACGATGTGCAACCAATCAATGCAAATGCAGGAAGAATGGTTTGAACTGCACAGACCTTTGCAGCTGTTCTGAGGATTGGGAGTCATGTGACAATTCAGCAGACACAGTTCTTACAGATGACGAAGAGTATAGTGACACCAAAGATGAACCATTTTAGATATATAATCCAAACAACTCGATCAACCTTCCATATCCAGTAATCACAGTCGTAACACTCTTCATGCTCATCCTCCATCAGAGGGACCATATAGAGGTGTCCGCAATCACCAGCTTGCTTGCACTTGAACATAAGCTTGCTTGCACCAGCTTGCTTGCACATAAATACCTCTCGAGAGGCGCCACCCCTCCCCTCTGTCCCCACCCTATTGGTTATGGGGAAACCACACCGGTTATTTTGAGCATTTCTAAGTGCAGGTCATTGTGTGGCCTGAGGCTGGATGAAGACATTACTCTTTGAGAAACGAGCAATAAGACAGAGCTGCAAGAAACAGTCAGGGTTACGTAAGACAATGTATGAACACTTGCAGTGTTTGACATTGCTGACTAAGATATCTTGGCACTTTTGCTCCAAGATTTGGTATCCTCTGAGACCCATACCATTGTGTTATTCCACATTGTAAAAAATTACAGAAACAAGTGACTAACAAAAATTATTCTAAATTTAAAAGGCAATGTAGGGATGACAAAGTACAGTCTAAAAAATGTCCTAAACAAGATAGTGATGATGTTGGTTTAGAGAGTGGCTAACAGTATTGCCATCACATAACAATCCCGACATCACTGCCTTATTTACACCATCAATTATTGCTTCAAGCTTCTACAAACACTCCACTGGTTACAACAGTACTTGATTACTCTTGTAGTGTAGCCACACACTGAGACTCTACAAATTAGCAGCCCGAGTACAATGTTATAATATCAGTACATGATCAATTTCTTACAAACTGCATGGACTTCTCTTATAACAGCATTCTATAATTATCTCCATTTGTGATTGATTACTCTAAGTTGATAAAAAGAAAAGTAGGAAAGACAACTGAAGCTGCAAGAAGTCCCTGAAACTATATCGGAACTCTTATACTTATGCAGAAATAAAATATAGGAGCTTCTAATACCTTTAGCTAGGCATAGCCCTAGACAATAGTCACAAATAAACACAACATGGTTCTCAATGGTACTAGACAATAAACACAATGGTATATGTTACTCGGAGGATATCCAATCTTGGAACAAAAGTGCCAAGATATCTTCGTCAAAAATGTCAAACACTGCACATGTGTTCCTATATTGTCTTACGTAACCCTGACTGTATCTTGCAGCTCTGTCTTATTGCTCGTTTCTCAAAGAGTAATGTCTTCATCCAGCCTCATGCCACACAATGACCTGCACTTAGAAACGGCCAAAATAGTTACTGTGGATTTACAGTCGAGAGAACAACTTCAAAGTGATCATGCTGCAGCGTGATGTACATAGCCATCTGCTTGACATTTTCATGCAAATTTTCGTCAACATGCATAGGGAATACCTTACCCAATTCGTACTCTCGCTGTTGTACACATACACTGGGGTATTCAGCAAATGTGCGAGAGTAAGAATTTCGTTTTATGTACCCCAAGTACCTGCACTGTCCATACGAGAAGCTCTTATGTAGGCTTCAACACTGGACACACCAGTGGAAAGTATGAATGGCTCAATATCAGACATGTGTGTGACAATTTCAGAACGCACAGCTCCATGTTGTTGCGAGCCAGTGATGATATGTGCAAATGAGCGAAATAAACAGTTACCGTCGCCTTTGATTTTTTTGAAATCTGTGATGGTCTGGACATGTAAGAATCACATCTGGACCACCACAACTCATACCATTGGACCTGATGAAAACGAGACCGAGCATATTGCATGCTGAGCGCTGCCATTCCTCAGTGATGGAATAGTACCTATGATCAGGCCATTCCTGTATATTGGCTGTTTGGGGGTTGCTGTTATTAACAGGTATATTTTCTTGGCTGACTTTCCATCATTGACATTCTGCTGTGAATTGGTGCGTTTGTTTTTCCCAGGTGGGTTAGCACTTGAACTGCGAACCTCTTTAGTTGAGATGACCACATCATAATGACTGCCCGTGTGTCTCAGGTAGATGGACTTAGCTGCAACAGTATGACCTTCCACATTAAACAGGTAGGCTGCCTCATAAAAGAATGGCTCATTATGAGCACAGTGCAAACCCTCACCAAAGTCACCCCTTTCTTTTATCTCAAGGCTACATCTTGACCTGATAGCCTGAAACAAGACCTCAGCATACTGCTTACGCATCTGAAGGGCCTTGTTTACCAATATCTTAGCTGCTAGAGATGACACAGCTTTCTTACAAGGGTAACTAGTCATTGTTTTGGATATATTTGTGTGTGTCTTTTTGAAAGCTTTGACTAAAGCTTCAGCATTGCAGAGTAGTTTCTTGCTCACCTCAAGAACATACTGATGCTTTGCATAAGGTTTAGGTTCAGATAGTTCATACCTCCACCTCATGTCTGCACAACGCTGGGTTCTGTTCTTCGTGTGACATGTCCGAGCACACTTTGGAATAGACTTGGCCTTCTTTAGATAGTGTGCACGACGAGCAGCTAGTTCTTTGTCTGTGAGTACTGTAGTACACATGACGAACACCTTTTATTATATTTCTGTGAGCAATGTAGTGTCTTTTAAAAGCAGCTTTGAGCTCGTCTCTGTGAGCACTATTGTACTCACTACATGCAGCTTTGAGCTCGTCTCTGTGAGCACTATTGTACTCACTTCAAGCAGATTTGAGCTTGTCTCTGTGAGCACTATTGTACTCGCTACAAGCAGCTTTGAGCTCGGCTCTGTAAGCACTATTGTATTTATTGAAAGCAGCTTTGCGCTTTACAGAGCCCACTGCATAGCTAGCTTTAGAGGAAGCCTTTTTCTCCTCACTTTCATTGAGGTACTTCTTGTCACGTGCCCGTGATAAAATCATCTAGAGCTAACATTTATCACACAAACAAATCAAACGGACAAACAAAATATATAAAAAGAGGGAGTGGTAGACAAGATGGGGAGAGAAGGGGAAGCACACAAACACAACATTTGAGAGCAGGGACATCGGGAGATGTGTTCCATTGCGCATAGCAATGTGTTCCATTGCGCATAGCATTGCTATGCGCAATGTTCCATTGCGCATAGCAATGATCTCTCTGACTCTCTGGAAAATCCTCTCTATCTCTTTGCTGATGACTCCACTCTCTGCCGCTCCATTCCTCTTCCCTCAGATCGGCAGTCTGCAGTCTCCTCACTCTCTGAAGACCTGGACAAAATCACAGACTGGTCAAACAAGTGGAACATGTCTTTCAATCCTGCCAAATCTCACTCTCTTACTATGTCTCTCCGAAAAGATCGACTGGACAACCCTCCCATCTACTTTCTCAACAATCCTCTCCAAGAAGTTCTGTCACTCAAGCTTTTGGGTCTCACTATCTGCCATGATCTTTCTTGGGAAAACCACATTTCCAAGCTGGCCTCCAAAGCCAGTCGCCGACTGGGCATCCTCCGTCGTGCGAAGTCCTTCCTCGGCACACCTGAGCTCCTCACCACATACAAGGCTTTCATCCGCAGCTCAATGGAATACTGTTCTCCCCTATGGGCTGGTGCTCCTGCCTCACACCTGGCTCGGCTTCACGCTGTTGAATCCAAAGCTTTCAAAATCATTGGAATCTCCTGCGATGAAGCTATCTCTGAGGGCCTTTCACTCACTCACCGCAGGCAGGTAGGTGGTCTTTCTGTCTTCTACCGACTCCTCTCCGGCCTTGCTCCCCCAGCTCTCTCTGTGCTCTGTCCCCCAAATATTCCTACAGGTCGCACAAGATCTGCCAGCAACCCTCTGATGGTTAAACTGCCGAAATCTCGGCTCTCTGCTCACCTTCACTCTTTCATTCCTCTTTTCTCCCGCCTGTGGAACAAACTCCCACACTCCCTTCAATCCCTCTCCTCCCTCTAGGTCTTTAAAACAGCTGTTCACCACCATCTCTTATCTTCCCCCATCCATAACCTTGATCTTTTCTACCCCCACTAATTCACCCCAGATCCACCTTGTTTGAAATTCCAACTTATTTCCTGGAAATCGTGGCAGTGTCCATATGTTTATACCTCTCCCACCCCCCCCCCCCCCTTCACATGCCTCCCCCCCTTCACATGCCTCCCCCCCTTCACATGCCTCCCCCCCAAAGCCCTCTCCCTCCCACAGATCTCTCGATGTCTCCATGTCTCTCGGTCCCTGCTCTCAAATGTTGTGTTTGTGTCCTTCCCCCTCTCTCCCCATCTTGTCTACCGCTCCCGATGTTATTTGTTTTATGTGTCTGTTTGTCTTTCTGTGTGATTAATGTTCGCTCTTTCACGAGCCTCGATGTAGTATACAAAAAAAAAAAAAAAAAAAAAAAAAAAAAAAATCTGCTTGTTATTTGCATAATATTTTCTATTTTTGAGTTATTTTCTTTTGCTGAGCAGAAGGCGTATTGGAGGAAGCCACTGTAGCGGTTCTTTCCCTTTGATAGACCTGATAACATCCGTTCGCTCCTCGAATGTAACTGCTGTGGTTTGAGGGTTTCCCTCCAACCAATAGGGTGGGGACAGAGGGGAGGGTCGGAGCCTCTTGGGAGGAATTTATGCACGGCCGGATGTGAAAGACACTCGTGGTTTTTACTGTTTTGCTTACTTGAAGTGTCAATAAAACATATTATTCAGTCGAGAGTCGAGAGTACCAGCACACTCTCTGATAATAGTTTTGTAAAATTAACTTCAATGAAGAACTTTATCAAAATAAGATAAAAGTTCTTATCTGTAGTATCCAAATCCTGGTTCTGAGAAATCAGAAGACCTCGGTAATAGTTGAGTAGATTCTCGCCAGACAAATACAGTCACTGTAAATCATCAGAAAGACGTTAGTCAAACACACTGTACACATGACAAGCTTTCTTATCTGCGCATGCGCATAGCAAGGTTCAGGGTTGAGCGAGTAGGGAAACTAGGATCTTTATATTTAAGTATCAATTAATTGACCATTGACCCCTGCAGTCAAAGCAGTATGCCAAAACAAAGATGAAACTGTTCTATACGAAGGCCTCAGTGATGCGCTGATGTAGCAAATCTGCCGCCGAAAACCCGTGACTGGAGGGTTCGTGATCACGTGTCCCGTGTGCGGTGTATAGCACTGGTACCTCACTTTTATTTTATTTTCATAAATGTAACAATGAAAAACAAGGCATTTCCCATGACATGATATTTCTGCTGATATTATTTGATGCCACATAACATTATCACACATAACGCCGACACTGAGGCAAATGTGTCTAGCGGCTCCGCCCCCATCAAGTTGATTGACAGTCATAGCCATGCCTATCCCGGTCCTATTCTTTCACAAAGGAATGTAGTTTTCCGTAAGTTTTTGTGGAATCCTTTCAAGCTATGAGAATTATAATACCAAAGGATGTTGCAGGAAGTAAAACTCTGTCGAATGGTAGCAGAATCATTGCCATTGATAGAGGCAGCTCGGAAATATGCCGTCTGAAGAGGATTATTATTATTATTATGAACAAGATGATGAATTCCCGGGTTTGACCAATCTCGTTTTTTTGCTTTATTTTGCTTTTGCCTTGGTCTGGAGAACTGAAAAGTGATCCCTACCTCGACAATCAGCTGAACAGACCATGTGTAACCTAAGTGAGTTTTTAAAGAAGATATTCCTACTTTAGTTTTGTATGTCGCAGATGGGAGCGACATTTTTTTCCTCGCCATCCCTACATAGAGAGTACTAGCATATACTCTCTGATAGGGGTCTTCAAATACACTATTAAAATAAATGCGCAATTCACTAGTGTGAAAAAGGGGCGTGGCACCCATATTCTGAGGGGCTATAACTTGAAAACTATTGGAGATGTTGAGCTGAAACTTGTTTGGTATGAAGAGGTTTTTTTTATATTTTTTTTACTTCCAGGCAAATCTCAGTTGTCATATGGGAGGGAGGTACCTGGATAATGTGCGAATTGACATGGAATGACTCATTTAGCTGTTTCTATATTTATGGAGGTATGACCATTTATTGTATGGCCAGATGTTAGGAATGGGGTTTATGTGGTATCTAAAGTAGAAAACATACTGTGTTTATGTGACATACTTATGTGGCATCTAAAGTAAAATAAGAAAAAAATATTCTACAAGAGCGAAGCTTATGGAAGAACAAGATTTAATTGACAGTGAGGGTAGTGCGGCAATAGTTGGGCACAACCAGCAAGATAATAAATGAACAAGAAGACGTCATGCGGAGCACGGTACTTGCAAAATCTGCCCCCCACCCCCAAGAAAAAAAATTCCATTGATACAGCAAATTGTCCATTTCATCAAGATTAAAATTGACAATCTTGATCAAAGCTCAAGTCAACAGGAAGAAAAGTGATGATTTTTCAGATGAAAAATGATTTTGTAAGGTTGACCTTGAGTTGACCTTTGACCTTTTGACCTCAAAAATAGTTAAGTTTCCCTATTTAGTGACTCAATGTGCAAATGATGTTCAATTTTCAAGTCAATCGGATGAAAATTGAGGATTTAAAAATCTTGGCCTATGTTGACCTTTTGGCCTATGTTGACCTCAAAAATAGTTGGTGGTTGAATTCAGTGACCATATATGTAAATCCTCTTAGAATTTCAAGTCAATCAAATGAAAATTGGTGATTTTAGAAATTCGGCCTATGTTGACCTTTTGGCCTATGTTCACTAAAATATAATTTGTGGTTGAATTCAGTGACCAGATATGCAAGTCATCTTCAAATTTCAAGTCAATCGGATGAAAATTAAGGATTTTAGAAATTTGGCAAAGTTGGTGACCTTTGGCCTATGTTGACCTTTTGACCAAAAAAACAATAGGCTTCTCAATTGGGACGACCTATACAACTTGGTGAAGTTTCATGACGATCGGTTTCAAATTGTGACCTGTAGGCCGGTGACAAACAAACAAACAAACAAGAAAACGTCATGCGTAGCACGATACTTGCAAAATATGCCCTCCCCCAAAAGTTTACCATTGATACAGCAAATTGGCCATTTCATGAAGATTTAAATTTACAATCTTGATCAAAGCTCGGGTCAACAAGATGAAAAGTGACGATTTTAGAAATTTGGCCCATGTTGACCTTTTGGCCTATGTTGACCTCAAGAACACTTGGTGGTTGAAGTCAGTGACCAGATATGCAAGTCCTCTTCAAATTTCAAGTCAATTGGATGAAAATTGAGGATTTTAGAAATTTGGCCTATGATGACCATTTGGCCTATGTTGACCTCAAAAATACTTGGTGTTGAATTCAGTGACCAGATATGCAAGTGGTCTTCAAATTTCAAGTCAATTGGATGAAAATTGAGGATTTTAGAAATTTGGCCTATGTTGACCTTTTGGCCTAAGTTGACCAAGAATACTTGGTGGTTGAATTCAGTGACCAGATATGCAAGTCCTCTTCAAATTTCAAGTCAATTGGATGAAAATTGAGGATTTTAGAAATTTGGCCTATGTTGACCTTTTGGCCTATGTTCACCTAAAATATAATTTGTGGTTGAATTCAGTGACGAGATATGCAAGTCCTTTTCAAATTTCAAGTCAATTGGATGAAATTTGAGGATTTTAGAAATTTGGCCTATGTTGACCATTTGGCCTATGTTGACCTCAAGAATACTTGGTGGTTGAATTCAGTGACCAGATGTGCAAGTCCTCTCCAAATTTCAAGTCAATTGGATGAAAATTGAGGATTTTAGAAATTTGGCCTATGTTGACCATTTGGCCTATGTTGACCTCAAAAATTATTGGTGGTTGAATTCAATGACCAGATATGCAAGTGGTCTTCAAATTTCAAGTCAATCGGATGAAAATTGAGGATTTTAGAAATTTAGCAAAGTTGGTGACCTTTGGCCTATATTGACCTTTTGACCTATTGACCCCAAAAACAATAGGCTTCTGGCATTTGACCAACTCTACCACTTGGTGAAGTTTGGTGAAGATCGGTTGAAAATTGTGACCTGTAGGCCGGTGACAAACTAACAAACAGAGTCACAAACACAACCGACCAATATACTTGAAAAATCTTCGATTTTGCAAGTAACAAACAAACAGACAGACAGACAGACAGATAGACAGACAGACAGAACCACAAACGCAACCGACCAATATACTTGAAAAATCTTCGATTTTGCAAGTAACAAGAGAGGATCAGGGAAGAGTGAAAAAGAACAGCCTCCAGAAGGCAGTTCCATAAGACGGGCGAAATGCGGTACAGAGTCAGCCTGGAATTTGTTAATTTAACCAGAAGGGAGTTACTGGAAGAACGCATGACTCCTGGAGTTGCAAGAGAGCTAGAAGCCTTATAAGAACAACAAACAACAACAACAACAACATGCATTTTAAAAGGCCATTTTCCCTGCTAGAGCGGGGGTTAGCCTTGCGGTCCCCATGACAATCTTCTCCATTTTGCCCTATTTTCTGCATCTCTCCTTGTTAACCCCACAGCTCTCTCCACAGCATCAATCACAGGCTCTATTCCCATCATCTTCCGCAATTCATCATTTGTCTTCCTCTCTCTCAACGATACTCCGCACATCCGTCGAACCATTCACATTTCCACCCTTTCCAACCTTCGTTGCTGCTCTACGTTCATTACCCATGTCTCGCTCCCATAAATCAGAACACTTCTCACACATGCAGCATACACCTTTCCCTTCAGCTTCAACGACACTCCCCTCATCATCAGCACGCCACTCAATTCCCGAAACTTCTTCCATGCACATCTCACTCGAGCAACCGTTGCCGAGTCTGATCCACCTTCTCCATTCAGCATGTCTCCGAGGTAGCAAAATGTTTTCACACCTTCCAGCTTCACGCCGTCTCCAAGATCCAACTCAACATTTCCTCCATCTGCAGCTCCCTCTGTGCACACCTTACATTTGAATGTAGCTGCCACACTGGTTAATGACCCTCTCAGACCACTACATTTTTGATGAACCCACTCAGCGCACATTGTACACTGAATGGAGTTCACTCCGACACCCTTCCTACACACAGCACAGGGCCACTTCCCAGTTCTTTCCACCTCACCACATGCTTTACCACTTGCCATCACCTTCGTCTTTCCGATATTCACCTTCAGACCTTTTGTCTCCATACATTCCTTCCACGTGTTCATCTTTTCCTTCAGTCCATCCATACTTTCCGCAATCAACACCAGATCATCTGCATACAACAATTCCCACGGTAAACCCTCCTTTACGTTCTGAGCCAGCACCTCCATCACAGCTACAAATAGTAGTGGACTTAGTACCGACCCCTGATGCACTCCCACCTTCACCTCAAACTCACCACTGTTCCCGTCCTTCGTCCTTACAGCTGTGCGCGCTCTTTTGTACTTTGCCATCACGACTCTGATCAACCATTCCTCCACTCCTAACTTCCTCAATGCCCATGTCAATACTTTGCGTGGAACCCGATCGAATGCTTTCTCCAGATCAACAAACCCAAGAAACATCTTCTTCCTGTTCTCCATGTACTTCTCCTGCAACTGCCTCACAATGAAAAGCGCGTCTGTCGTTCCTCTTCCTGGCATGAATCCAAACTGCATTTCGTCGATCTTCACTTTCTTCCTTATCCTCCTCTCCAACACCCTTTCCAATACCTTCATTCCATGCTCCAATAACTTTATCGCTCGGTACGAGCCACACTCCAGAGGGTCACCTTTCCCCTTGTATAGAGGGACGAGGGTACTCAGTTCCCAATCCACTGGAATGCGGCCTTCTTTCACCACCAGATTACAGATCTCTGTCATTCTCTTCACACCACAACTTCCTGCTGCCTTCAACATATCTCCCACAACTCCCGTCGGCCCTCCCGCTTTTCTACCCTTCATTGCTTTTATCGCTTCCTCAACTTCCTTCTCAGTTATCTTCTCTGCCGGTCCTAAAACTGGGTTACTCTCTATGTTGCCATCCCATTCATTCTCTGTATTCAACAGCATTTCCATATATCTTTTCCATC
This sequence comes from Myxine glutinosa, assembly GCF_964187855.1. Classification (NCBI taxonomy): domain Eukaryota; kingdom Metazoa; phylum Chordata; class Myxini; order Myxiniformes; family Myxinidae; genus Myxine; species Myxine glutinosa. The sequence continues at coordinate 132,543,331 of NC_136263.1, forward strand.
TTCCTTTAATTCCATCTGGGTCGACAACGATTTGTCCCACTTCATCCTTCAAGCAACTCACCCCCATCACATCACACCTCTCTTTCGCTATCTGCTTTGCAATCCTGAAAACTGCTTTCTGACCCTCTTCCGAATCCAAGCGTTCTCCGAACATTTTCCTACATGCCTCCTGCGCCTTTGCTACCTCTTTCTTTGCAGCCTTCCTGGCTGCCTTATAACTTTCATGATCTGCTGTTTCTGCCCTCGTACCCTTCTCCTTCTGCCACTCCTTGAACTTCTTCCTCTTCTCGTCAATCCTCTTTCCAACTTCATCATCCCACCACCATGTTTCCCAGTGCCTCGGTGGTCCTTTTGTCCATCCACATACCTCACCAACGGCTCCCAACAGACTAGCTTTCATTGACATCCAACCACTTTCAAGCTCAACCACATCATCCTCGACCCTACTCAGCCTCTCTTTTAATGCCTCCCTTACTGTCGCCTCTTTCAACCTCCACACCTTCATTCTCGGTTGGTACTTCACCCGCCGAGCTCTCCTCGCACCTTTCACCCTTACGTCGCAGACAACCAAGTGGTGCTGTGAAACAGCCTCCTCCCCAGGGATCACCTTTGTGTCCCGGAGGTGCCCCCTATCTCGCCTCCGCACCATCAGGTAGTCAACGGTTGTCGTCGACCCACCTGACGTGTATGTAACAAGCTTATTATCCTCTTTCTGGAACTGAGTATTACAAATCAACAAATCAGCTCCATCAGCAAACTCGAAAATCCTTTCACCTTCTCCATTTCTCACACCATATCCGTAACCCCCATGAACTCCGTCAAAACCATCCATACTCTTTCCCACATGTCCATTTAGGTCTCCTCCTACCACAACAACTTCCTCATCTTTCACGTTTTCCATCAGCTTCTCTATCGCACACCAGAACTTGTCCTTCTCTTCATCGCTTCGACCAACCTGCGGAGCATATCCCGAGATGACGTTCACCAAGAGCTTTCCAATCATCATTTTCACCATCATCAACCTATCACTCACTCTAGTCACACTCACCACACTGTCTACAAACTCCTCAGAAAACAGGACATCAACACAATTCACGCCCTCCAGGCACCCTTGCCACACAAACTTGTATTTCTGTCCCTGCCTACCCTTCACCATTCTCACACCACTTCCCTTCCATCTCGTCTCTTGCACACAACATATGTCCACTCTTCTTCTGACCAATACTTCCACCACTTCTCCTGATCTCCCTGTCATTGTCCCTACATTCCATGTCCGAAACCTCAGAAACCGATCTCCACTTCGGGCTGTACCCTGCCCACATGTAGTTGTAATTGTCATGGTTCCCTTTTTGAGGCAATGTTTTTATGGCCGGATGCCCTTCCTGACGCCAACCCTCTTAGTCGCCTCTTACGACACGCAGGGATACGTTGTACCTATTCTTATCCAGGGTACACACTGGGGACTTATAAGACTTATAAGAACAGAGGGAGCAATATTGTAGAAGAACTGGTAAAGAACAGAGACCACTGACCTCCCCGTGATATTGAAACACCATACCTTGTGCTTCAGACTCATTACGGGAGATTCCAATAATGTTGAGAGCTTTGGATTTAATAGCATTCTGGAGATACAGATGCAATGCTGTGGTACCAGCCCAAAGAAGAGTAGTATTCCATTGAGCTACAAAGTCCTTGTTTGTAGACTGTGAGGATTACCGATTTTCCAAGGAAAGACTGATCTACAGAGGATGCCCAGCCTGTGGCTGGATTTGAATAGCAGCTTTGGTTGCCCTCGGAAAAGTCATAGCTGATAGTAAGGCCTAGAAGCTCAAGAGACTGAACCGTTTATAGTGGCTGGCCATGGAAATAGATAGGTGGGTTATTTTTACGATCTTTCTCGAGCGACAGGGTTAAAGTGTGAGAATTTCTCCACAATTGAAGGACAAGTTCCATCAATGGAGTCCACACAGTCCTTGAAACTCCTGGAAAATCGAGAGAATTGTGCCAATAAAAATAATCTGCCTGCCCTCACGGTCAGAACTGTTAATTTGCCAGTCACTTTTGGAAAACGTTACAAATTTTAACCTCTCCCAGGGATTAGGCTTCACGCCTCACCTTCAGACCGCTTCGGACAAATTGAGCCCAGGTTTCTTAATACAGTAGTATCATTTCAGTAGTATCGTTTTTGTAATAATAATAATAATAATAATAATAATAATATAGTAAAAATGACCATAACACTTTAATCCCAATGTCGTGAATGCAAAGTTAATGGATTGAAGTGGTGTATGGTTCATGAATCAATGATAAGCGTTGCATGGTACTAATAACCATGGAAGTAAGGAATTGGCCTCCATTTTTGCCTCTGCCACCAAAGGTGGATGGAGGTTATGTTTTCACCCCTGTCTGTTTGTTAATTGCCGGAATAGATTCCGGCAAGTATGTTGGTTGGTTGGTTTGTTTGTCTGTCTGTTTGTACGCAGTACTACGTCTACATCATTGCACACAGCATCGCCATACTTTACACACATATTTGCCTTGCCCTGGAATAGACTGTGCCCAATTTTTAACTCTCTCAGCCAAAGGCCTCCATTATGACGTCGTAATTCGATAATTCGACAAGTACAAAACTTCATCCAATCAAGATGCAATTTCTTGAGCGCCATGTCGGCATAAACTTGTGGAGAAACAAAATAATGATGATGTCATCGGTCACTTTGTTAGGCCGCCATCTTGGAAAAAACGAAAAACTTTGCACCTCTATCTCCGAAAGTGCTGAATAGAAAAAATTGAGACATGGCTCATTGTAAAGAACTCTCCATGGGGAATAAAATATGTTAATGATGATGTCATAGGTGCCTCCATTATGACGTCATAATTCGACAAGTACAAAACATCATCCGATTAAGATGAAATTTCTTGAGCATAATAAAAAAAAAACACCTTTTAGAGGCCATTTTTCCCCGCAAGCGGGGGTTGGCCTTTTTCGGGAACTGTGGTTGTTGTTGTTTTTCGGTCCCCTTTTTGAAGCAATGTTTTACGGCCGGATGCCCTTCCTGACGCCAACCCTTTTTGCCGCCTTTAACGACAAGCAGGGAATTACCAGTGAACTGGTACTCAAATTGAGCATAATTGAGGTTCTTGAGCATAATCTAGGAATAAATTAGTTTAGAAAACAAATAATGATGACGTCATCGGTCACGTGATTCGGCCGCTATCTTGGAAAAACCGAAAACCTTGATCCAAAATGGCCGATTAAAAAAAAGTACATTCCGGCAAGTCCTCGGTCTCTGACCGATTCCTAGTTTGTTTGTTTGTCGGTTTGTGAACAAAATATCTCAAAGTTGTGGAAGGATTGGGACGAAATTTGGCAGAGATGTAGCGTATGTGACAAGGACGAAATGATTCGATTTTGGTGAAGATCCGGATTCGGATACGGCTACTATAATTTATAAAGTGATTCTTCACCATTGGTAGATAGGGCCAAAAACAATACATAGCAGGCTATCTCAAAAAGTTGTGGACGGATTTGGACGAAACTTCTTGGACCGGTTGGGTGTCTGACAAGGACAAATCGATTCGATATTGGTGAAGATCTGAATATGGATTCGGATATGAGAGTTATTTAATTTTTTAAGTGATTCTTCACCATTGGGAGATAGGGCCAAAAACTATACATTGTGGGATATCTCAAAAAGTTATGGATGGATTTGGACGAAATTTGGTGGACACGTTCTGTGTGCGACAAGGAAGAATCGATTCGATTTTGGTGAAGATCTGAATATGGATTCGGATGAGAATTATTTAATTTTTTAAGTGATTCTTCACCATTGAGTGATATGGCCAACTAGGCGGAGGTATGCTCTCTTCTAAGTGCCATTCTAGTTTTATGGTGATATCATTTTCGAAATAATGATAACATAACCTTAATATTATCGTAAATCTAATCGTAGCACTAATCCCTTTGTAGTGACTGCAAAGTTACTGGAGATTAAAACATATCATCTTCTATATATTAATGTAGCGGACGTTTTTTGTCTGTCCGTCATGGTACATCATTACGTCTCTGATGTCGTTGTGGGTTATGACGGCTGACTCCACCGACCAACATTTTAGTTTATATGCCGTACAGGTTGAACATGTCGAAGCCTGTTGACCTGTTGTCGAAGTGGTTGAACCTCTTATGTGTTTTTACACATGGACAGCTTTACGTTACAGCGAGTAGATTAGGACACCCAGTTGATTTGTGCATCTTTGCCAACCAGAGTGAATTCCAGATAAGGAGAGGAACTGCACATGCTGCAGGCCGACTAAACCGCAATGTTGTTTATAGTGAGATCATATAAACTCAGGAGCAGATCGAGAGTGAAACTTGGAGGGCTAATACCTCCCAATAAAATGTTGCTTTAAAATATTTTTTTAATGGACTAAAAAACTTTAAATGGACTAAAATACTTTAAATGCACCTTTTATAGTTCACTAAAATATACAATACAACAAACGTAGGCTATATGTAAAAATAGAATTTCCATTGTTGGACATGGACAGCTTAGACACTTAGAGTACTGTGGGACCCCGCTATTCGTGGGGGATACATTCCTAAAAAATTCGCGAATTGCGAAACTGCGAATAACGGGGCATTGCTTCAATGGAAAAAGGGGTGATAGGTTCCCGAGTCATGAAAATCCGCGAATAGAGAGGAACAAACCGTGAATGGCTAGGCAAAATCCATGAATGGTGAGGCAAAATCCACGAATGGTGAGGCAAATCCCGAGAATGCCGACGATAATCCACGAAGGTCGATGAAAATCCTGGAAATGGTGAGGCAAATCCCACGAATGTCGGCGATAATCCCGCAAATGGCGAGGCAAGTCCTGCGAATGTTGGCGTAAAATTTTGGAAATGGTGAAACAAATCCCGTGAATGTCGATGAAAATCCATGAATGCATGCCGTGCCAGTTTCAATGGGGAAAAGGGAGACAGTTAATTTCACTAATAGATACTATGGAGTGTTTTCATTCGGTACAGTAACTCGCGGGAATGACGTGTTATGCAGCTGGTGAAACATCCCGCAAAGCTCTCGATTATAGTGCGGCTAAAATTTGCGGCCGCGGAAGCAATGAAAACGCAAAGCACACTGCAGTGAATGTGGAAGCCGGTCATGCTCGTGGCTCGTAGATTTTTTTTTTTTGCATATGTCCAGCTGCTTTATGCTTGGTTGGTGAAAAATGGGTTTTATAAATGTGTCAATCTAGCGGCTCGTGAAAAAAAAATTTGCGCCTCTGAAAAACCGCAAATTCACGGAACACTGCCACGAATAGGAAAAAAACCCGCGAATTCACGGGACACTTTTCTGCGAATAAAGAAGAAGGTCACATTTAATCACCCGCGAATACGCGGAACCTGCGAATAGCGGGGTCCGACTGTACTTCAAAATAATTTTATACTTACATTATTTGCTCACTTGTAACTCCACCCAAGTCATACTATCTTCTTCAACTAAAGTATCAAACAAGCCCAGCTACACTGCTGTTAGACTTTCGGTCTTGTTTTTAAAGGATACCGGTGCCAGGGATGAAACGTGCTCCACAGTGAACAGGGCTCCGGCCCACAGTTGTTGTGCCCAACAGAGAGGCAAAACATTCTGCAGGCGTAGAGATGGCAGAAAATGAGACATGGCAAAAACTTGTAGGGCGGCAAAGGAGATCAGCGTGCCACATCTAGAAAGCAGAGAACATGTGACCTGGACGCTGGGTAGTTTTACAACATGATGTCGGGTCATGCATAAATTATGCAAATGAGTATGGAAAGTCCCGATTATTTGAGTATAAAGTAGCTACTTAGCTTGCGTACTGCCAATTGGAAAGAGAAAGGAATATAATTTGAAGAATGTCAAAGTTTTGCTATTTTGATTCCTCAATTTAGGCTGGGCCAAATCAGGGGTGATTTTCAATTTTTCATACTACAAGGTTGTAATTTACCTAAAAGTTGTGGCTGGTAACAGAAACAAAACCATGAAATTTTTTTTCAAAATTATTGACGTCTTACGGTAAAACAGCCCGTTACCATAGCAACCGTTACAGACGACTCAAAAAATTCTTAAAATCGATGATTTCTCAGGCTGTGTGTGACCCCCAGAGTTGATTCTGGTACCAAAAGATTCAGAATTGAAAGCCAAGGATGATTGGATAGTTTAACAATGTCTGTGACACAATTCAATACAACTTTTATCCCAAAAACTCATTTTCATCTCAAATTTAAGGCATTTGTTTGAAAAAAAAATGAAAATTTTGCTTTTTAATCATAGGATAATCATTAATCAGAGCTATAGTCAAATTAAATGTACTTTAAATTAACTTTTGTCATTGATGAAGCTTTTTTGTCTCAAATTTAAGGTCTGACATTGAACATTGATAACAAAATAAAAAACCTAGTCCCAATTGTAATCAATGGAGGCCAATGACTTCTTAGTCACAACCTCAGTGGATGTTGCCAGTCCATGCAGCTTCTCCCTGACGCCCTTCACAACCCTGTATAGAGCCTGGAGCTGCGCCTCAGATGTGGGGGCCTTGTTAGTGTTCAAATCTGTGGCGAGTCCAAGTGTCCGCTCTGCTGCGTCATTGACAACTGGGAGTTTGGCCACAACTTCCTTGCCATGACGATAGCTGTCTGCGGTGGGCCACTGTGCAACGGGGAGCTTGACAAAACTGGAGTCAATACCCAAGAGTTCAAACATGCTCCAAGAGTCGTAACCAACAAAGTCTTTGAGGGCTTTACTCCCCAATTGCTGTGAGGCTGGCATCTCCTGTATCATGTTATGTGCAGTCCCATGGTATCTGAGCATAGCCCTTCTCATAGTCTGCTTGTCAGATGACGTTCTGTCCGAGAAGAGTGCCAAAGAGACCAATCTCTCTGAGAGGTACCACAAATGGTTTTGTAGCTTCTCTCGGGCCACAGTCACAAAGGACAGAAATTTGGCAGGCCACTTTGTTGGATTCTTTGCGATACTGGCCTCAGCCTTGAGGAGGTTCTTCATCAGGTACAGGTCGTTAGATGGTGCATCTGCAGCACTGGTACATGTCAACCACGCTTTAGTGTAGAAGACTGACATGAATGCAGCGAGACTGGTTATGTCTTCCAGCTCTTCGGGTGTGTAGATATCTCCCAGCTGCCGACGGTCCTGCAAGTCCTTCACTACAAGCTTGACTGCATCCTTTTTGCTAGACTGAAGGTGGCTGGTTTCCTGCAGATGTCTGTGATACCCATGGTACTGGAGAACAACCAGTTCCCCTGTTGGTGGATAAGGGCCAGTGAATCCCTGGTTTCCTGGTAGATTGAAGATGGGGGGACACTTTTCGAAGAGCCACAACACGGTCTTGGCTTTTGTATCCATGCCTAATTGCCTATGTGATGCACTGCAATAAAAAAACAATTATTAATATAATGTTTGAATGATAAAAGTAAACAAAAACAGCATACTTGCCTGATGAATGGTTACAGTAACAACCGAAAGCAGGCATTAAAATTAATGATTGTAAGCTGCTTTTGTTAACTTTTTTTTATTGAAATTAAGATGGCCAAATTTAAACAACGTTATAACAGTTATAAAAACTGCACAATACAAGGTTGTAAAACACAATTTAAAGTAAATTTAATTTGATTAATGGTTATCCTATGATTAAAAAGCAAAATTTTCCAATTTTTTTCCATAAATATGCTTGAAATTTCAGACAAAAATCAGTTTTTTGGATAAAAGTGGTATTGAATTGTGTCACAGACATTGTTAAGCTATCCAATCATCCTTGGCTTTCAATTCTGCATCTTTTGGTACCAGAATCAACTGTGGGGGTCAAACACAGCTTGAGAAATCGTCAATTTAGGCATTTTTTGTCGTCTGTAACTGTTTTTTTTTTTTTTTTTTTTTTTTTTTGTATACAAGATCGAGGCTCGTGAAAGAGCGAACATTAATCACACAGAAATCAAACAGACACACAAAACAAATAACATCGGGAGCGGTAGACAAGATGGGGAGAGAGGGGGAAGGACACAAACACAACATTTGAGAGCAGGGACCAAGAGACATGGAGACATCGAGAGAACTGTGGGAGGGAGAGGGCTTTGGGGGGAAGGCATGGGAAGGGGGGGGGGGGGGGTGGGAGAAATATAAAACATATGGACACTGCCAAGACTTCCAGGAAAGAAGTTGGAATTTCAAACAAGATGGATCTGGGGTGAATTAGTGGGGGTAGAAAAGATCAAGGTTTTGGATGGGGGAAGATAAGAGATGGTGGTGAACAGCTGTTTTGAAGACCTGGAGGGAGGAGTGTGATTGAAGTGAGTGTGGGAGTTTGTTCCAGAGGCGGGAGAAAAGAGGAATGAAAGAGTGAAGGTGAGCAGAGAGCCGAGATTTCGGCAGTTTAACCATCAGAGGGTGGCTGGCAGATCTTGTGCGACCTGTAGGAATATTTGGGGGACAGAGCACAGAGAGAGCTGGGGGAGCAAGGCCGGAGAGGAGTCGGTAGAAGACAGAAAGACCACCTACCTGCCTGCGGTGAGTGAGTGAAAGGCCCTCAGAGATAGCTTCATCGCGGGAGATTCCAATGATTCTGAAAGCTTTGGATTCAACAGCGTGAAGCCGAGCCAGGTGTGAGGCAGGAGCACCAGCCCATAGGGGAGAACAGTATTCCATTGAGCTGCGGATGAAAGCCTTGTATGTGGTGAGGAGCTCAGGTGTGCCTAGGAAGGACTTCGCACGACGGAGGATGCCCAGTCGGCGACTGGCTTTGGAGGCCAGCTTGGAAATGTGGTTTTCCCAAGAAAGATCATGGCAGATGGTGAGACCCAAAAGCTTGAGCGACAGAACTTCTTGGAGAGGATTGTTGAGAAAGTAGATGGGAGGGTTGTCCAGTCGATCTTTTCGGAGAGACATAGTAAGAGTGTGAGATTTGTCAGGATTGAAAGACATGTTCCACATGTTTGACCAGTCTGTGATTTTGTCCAGGTCTTCAGAGAGTGAGGAGGCTGCAGACTGCCGATCTGAGGGAAGAGGAATGGAGCGGCAGAGAGTGGAGTCATCAGCAAAGAGATACAGAGGATTTTCCAGAGAGTCGGAGAGATCATTGATAAAGACCAGAAAAAGCACAGGGCCCAGCACACTGCCTTGGGGAACTCCAGCCTGAACGGGAAGGGGAGATGAGAGAAATCCATTCAGGGCCACACGTTGACTACGACCAGAGAGGAAGTCCGCAAGCCATGCATGGAGATTTCCATGGATACCATAGGAGGAGAGTTTGGTGAGCAGAGCTGGGTGCCAGACCGTATCGAAGGCACGTGATATGTCAAGGGAGACAGCTCTGATTTCCTGTTTGGCATTGAGGACCTCCATCCATTGTTGAGACAGCAGAAGCAGCATGTCCAGAATAGAGTGACCTGGTCTGAAACCAAATTGATGATCAGAGATCAAGCCATTGGAGAAGAGGAAAGATTTCATATCCGAAGCAATGATGGATTCCATGACTTTGCTGATAATTGGGAGCAGGCTGATTGGTCTGTAGTTGCAAGGATCTGTTTTTGCACCTTTTTTGTGTAAAGCGGTAATGTTTGCTGATTTCCAGGATGCTGGCAGATGACCTTGAGCAAAAGATAGGGTGAAAAGAACAGAGAGAGGGTGAGATAGAGTGGCAGAGCAGGATTTTAGGACCCGTGGGCTGATGCCATCTGGTCCTAAAATGGTAACGGGCTGTCTGACCGTAAAACGTCAATATTTTGGAATTTTTTTTTCATGATTTTGTTCCTGATACTCACTCACAACTTTTAGGTAAATTACATTGAATTAGGAAAATCAACTCCGATTTGGCCCAGCCTATCATGGCTAAAGGAAGTCAACTACTGAGATTGGCTCATGAAGGAGTTGGTTGACAAGGACAGATACAGGGTCTGTGAGAAGGCATTCAATATCGAGAACATGAGGGGGAAAGTGCACTTCGGGGTCACACAAGAGGTGCCAAGCACCAAAGTATGGTGTCACACGTGATTGCAAATGACAGTCCAATTTTTAGGTACAGGACAGGTATTTCTACTTCAGTAGCCAATTCGATTATATTTGTTGTCTCTCTTCCCAAATATAATCCAAACATGCATCAATATTGATTTATTCTATCAAAAAAAATGCAGGATCTTGTACGAATGAACTTTTTGGGAAATTTCCTGGCGTAACATTTTGTATACTTATTTATGATTGATTGCCATGATGGCACCCACCGATTGGTTTGCCAATTTCGCAGCATTTTATTATAAAATCAATTTGTTAGTGCGTTCCCCCAATTTAGCATACAGTTTCTAAATCTCCATTCGTAACACCTCGCATAGTTTTACAGTTTGGGGTATATAATTTCAGCTGCACAAATGTACCTAACGGAGATAATTTTATTTTCATAAATGGTCTCTGAGTGAATGAAGAGTAGTACAAAAATCCACCTCGTATGTGGACAGCATAATTTGTTGACTTCAAATGTTTATGACAACAGGGATAATTATTATTTGCTGTTTACTCCATGTAAGCAATACAAATTTTCAAACTTTTTCTTTCATCATGGCTGCAATATAAAGAGTGCCAGGTTGGACTGAATCATTCTGAAATTTTGTTTCATTACAGATCCGTCCCAGGCACAGACTGCCCAGATCAAAGCTCCAACAAGAAAGAGCAATCAGAGATTGCAGACCCTCGCCAGGACGTGTTTTTAAGGCTTTTTTGTAAAACAAATATGGCAGCCGAACCACGTGACCGATGACCTCATTATTATTTTTTTCTCCACCAATTATTTATTTTCTCCAACAATGTTGAGACTCAAGAAATTTCATCTTGATCGAATGAAATTTTGTACTTGTCAAATTATGATGTCATAATGGAGGCGAGGCACCTATGACATCATCATTAACATATGTTATTCCCCATGGAGAGTTCTTTGCAATTAGCCATGTTTTCTATGCAGAGCTTTCGGTGATATAGAGGTGCAAGATGTTTTTCGTTTTTTCCAAGATGGCACCCATACCATGTGACCTATGATGTCATAATTATCATTAAAAAATTCTACAGAAGGAGGTGCATCTATGGTGACAATTTCCTGTCAATCGCACCAATGGAGGAAAAATCATATTTATTCTGTACGGACAAACAGACAAACGGACTCGAATGCAATACCCTCTCCTCTGGCGAGGGTAACAAAGGCAACCAGTACAAGTAGCAGCTCATTTTTTGCAGACTATGCAACAAGAGGTGATGTTTTCAGAGTAGAGATACTTTGGGCCTTGAAAGTGATAGAGTTTCACCATTCGTACAATTCTTGTGAAGACATAGGCCTTCTGTTCCATAAAATGTTTTGGCATTGCTGCCCAATATGCAAATGAGTGTGCTAAAAGGAAGACTGCCTATTTGAATGTGTTTGGTCTTGTACCCCATTTCCAAAGTCACTTTAAACAGTAAGTTGACAGCAAATACGTGCTCCTATTTGACAAGTCACTGATCAAAAATAATCAAAAGCATCAACTATACTTCCACGTAAGGCAATGGGAAAACAAGAAATATGTCGTGCATAGCACGATACTTGCAAAGCCCCTAAAATAAGTTGTTGGCCTAGGATGATCTCAAAAAGAATTGGTGGTTGAATTCAGTGTCCAGATATGCAAATCCTCTTAAAATTTCAAGTCAATCGGATGAAAGTTGAGGATTTTAGAAACTTGGCCCATGTTGACCTTTGGCCTACGTTGACCTATTTACCTTTTGATCGCAAAAACAATAGGCTTCTTGCTTATGACCAACTCCACCACTTGGTTAAGTTTCCTGAAGATCAGTTGAAAATTGTGACCTGTGGGCGACTGACATACAGACAAACAAACAGACAGAATAACACACAAGACCAACTAATATCCTTGAAAAATCTTCGATTTTCACAAGTAATGATGAAGTTAAGTCCAGATACAGTCATGGCCAAAAATATTGGCACCCTTGCACTTTTTTCAAATAACTCACAATTTTCTATAAAAATAAGTTGAAATGGACATAAGCATTTGGTCTCCAAAATTCTTTATTTCACTGTTAATATTACAGAACCTTTGTTTTTGATTCTGAACTTAATATACCCTTTTAAATCAGAAAATAAAAAGAAATGCCATTGACAAAATTATTGACACTCTAGACTTAATATTTGGTAGCACAGCCTTTGGACAAAATAACTGCAGTCAAGTGCTTCCTATAGCCATGAATGAGCTGATTGATGTGCTTTGCCAAAAAGCTCTAATTTGGTCTCATCTGTCCACAGGACATTCTCCCAGAAGGATTTTGGCTTGTTCAGGTTTGTTTTGGCAAGCTCCAGTCGGGCTCTCTCAGCAGTGGGGTCCTCCTGGGTCTCCTACCATAGAACCACCTTTCATTGAGTTGGTGACGGATGGTGCGAGTTGAAACTGTCATACCTTGTGTCTGAAGGTCACCTCGAATCTGTTTGGCAGTTGATCGAGGTGATTTCTCCACCATTCAAACAATCCTTCGTTGCAATATTCGATCAAGTTTTCTCTTGCGGCCACGTCCAGGGATGTTGGCTACAGTGCCATGGGCCTTAAACTTCCTGATAACATTGTGTACAGTGGCCACAGGAACATCAAGGTCTCTGGAGATGAACGTGTATCCTTGAGATTGTCCATGCTTAGCTACAATCTTGTGTGTGACCTCCTCAGACAATTCTCTGGTTTTCTTTCTTTTCTCCATGCTCATTGCGGTACACACAGTGACACAAAACAGCAGAATGACTCCTTTTCTCTATTAAAATTGGTTGAATGAGTGATTTTATATTGCAGGCACCTGCAACTCACCATAGGCGAGTTCACTCCCAAAGTAAAGGAGAATCACCTGCTTGAAATCTAATTATTTCTAACAACTTATAAAACGTGCCAATCATATTGTCCAGGCCATTTTAGGATTTCTGTGTGGAATAAGCTAAGATTTTGTAATTTTTTCAGCTTTTTTGTTTTGTTTTGTTGAACTGCAAACCAAAGAAATACATATGTGGACACCAAAATATTTTTTATTTCAACAATTTTCTGGAAGAAATGGTGCATTATTTGAAAAAAGTGCAAGGGTGCAAATATTTTTTTCCACGACTATCTTGATTCCAAGTTTGTTGGACACTGCACACGGAAGACATGCACGCTGAATTTCATTCAGTTTTGGAAGGCTTGAGTCAAATAAATCTTGTTCAATTTTCTTTGAATGGCACAAGTGCCAACTGCAAGTTTCATAAAAGAGTACAACTTGAAATGGAAACAAGCTTTTATGGTAAGTCTTTGTTGGTTAGATGTGGGGAGCTCTAGCCTGCATATCCTTCATGGTGCATTCCAAACAGGTGTGGAGAAGTCTGGTATTGGTATCGACAAGCTATTACTTGTGTACGACACACTTCTGTGACTTACTTGCTCATAGAGAAGACTACACAAAGGCCACAGACGGTGTCAGTGTACCTTTGAAGTTTCGCAAAAGTAGTTGTTTAGACGACAGCCTCTGTGCATTGAGAGCCATTGAAATTTAGAATACCATCTGCTTTTATGTGAACATGCTCAACAAAAAGATCATGATTCCAACTAATCATTCCTTTGCCCCTGTACAGGTATTTGTCAAATCACCTCTTACATTAGCTTGACTGAATATCAAACTTGGAAACCTACGTTTTTATACATCAACAATGACCTGAAGAACATTATCAAGAGTGTCCTTGAGAGGTACATGAAAAGCAGTGAGGAAAGTTCTGTGAAAGCAATGCAGTTGTCTTTCTTCGATGCCAGTGATCAAAATAACTTTGCAGAGCTTTCCAACGTTGATGTAGGACTGGCTAGAAAGCTTTGAAGGAAGCTATTCATACCAAAAAGGTGCATGACAGTGGTGTTCTGGAATTTCACATGGAATGCAGAACTCTTGTCAAAATGGTGTTCAAGCTGGTTGAGAAATCTCCCATAAAATAGCTCCTTGCTGGACACTTGGCCTGTTTTGAAGTAAGGTGTTTAAAGAAGAAAGACTTAGTGAAATTCATGACAGCCCTGACGACCTTAATGCAAAGTGGATCACTGCTGAAATAGGGGACGAGGCCCTTAGACAGTATACAGGATACTTAGATGATTCCTCCTTCAGACACACAAACTTTGACCCAAAGAAGGATAGACTCTATCATTTGTGGCATTCTGATTTAGTACAGAAACAGGAATTTCGGCAAACTGTGGTCCATTGTGAAACAGCTGTTACTTTTATCCCATGGCCAGGCAACAGTGGAAAGTCGGTTTTCAGTGAATAAAGAGAACTAGCAACGGTATCCGCCCTACGGGCAGGGCTTCAATTGGGAGGCCCAAATGAAAAGGCAAAATATCAAAAATTGAAGGCTTTTTATTGTAAATGATTCATATAAACATCCATTCAATCATATCACACGCAAATCATCAAAATCGAAACAGTACATGGCGCCCATTTTGAAAAAAATTGAATTCTGCAAAACGGAAGCGGCTGCTACACGCCTTTCTCAGTCGCACGTTTATGTGTGAAGAGTGCAGGCTGAATCTGTAACATGGAAGCGGCGCTACACATGTTTCTCAGTCGCTTTGCACAGGCTGCCGTGTTTCTTCGGAGCCGCACGTTTATATCGGAAGAGTTCCATCAGGAGTCGATCTACTCTCTCCTGTTACGGAGAATTTCAACAAAAGCCACATCACTGTTCATATCGCTAAATATTATTCCATCGTGTTTGGAAAAACTGGAAAATTGGAAAACTTTGAAAATTGGAAAAACAATATAACCTATTTTACTCCAGGGGGTCCCAGGATTACCCACCCAAAATATCGTTGCGATCGGTTCAGCCGTTTTGCAGTACCTGCGAACGGACAGACAGACATTTGGTGAATTATAGTAAGATGAGGTTGAAAACCTGAAGGAAGAATCAATAGTGGGCAAAATAATCATCTGTGATCATCATAATGCTGTTGTAGGAGTTCAAAACGTACAGCTGGAGAAGAGGCTGTTAATTTCTACTGCTGGTGCAAGAAAAAATATATTGACTATCTTGATGTGCAAAAGTGTTCCAAAGAACATAACCCAGCTGTGGAAAGAAAAAAAGAAACTTGAAGAAGAAACAGCTGACTTGACATCTCACCAGAAATGTCTGAAGATGGACATTGATGCTATGACAGTCTGCTCATGAACTAATGCTGAATGCTAAGAACATAAATTTAACGTGCATCAGCAAATGTAACAGTGTGTGCGCAGGCCTGTGAAGGAGAAAGAAGAGTTGAAGGAACAACAAAAACAACTTGATTAGAAGACCCTCCAGTTAATGAGTATCTGACGTTTCATGTGTCAGACTGTTTACAGAATTATTCTTGGTAGAAAAGTGACCAGAATGTTAACAGGAATCTGTGGACTGTATATATTGGTAATTTGTTTGTAAAATATTTTAAGAGTCAAATATCTGTGACAGAAGCGGTGATTAATATGCAAAAGGTCCAACTTGGAATGCTTCTGTGGTATAACATGCTCAGCTTGCATATTTTGGCCATAGATGTACATGTATTACTGAAATATTCATTGGTGTATGGAATAACAGAAACCAAACAAGGTTTCGTTCTTATTCTTGTGGTTTATTCCAATGTCACTTGTACATTAAACATGTAGATTAAATTTCCTGGAAAACAACTTTTTTGTCCTTGAAAACTCTTGGAAATTTAGTCTTCCATGCCTGTGCGAACCGTGATTTATCAGACCAGCATCCAATATATATGATCAGCAATCTTTAAAAGAAATTGGAACCTGACGACTCCCAAATTATAACCCGACTGGAGCAGTCTTGCTAAGTGGGCCAACATTGCAAAGAAGAATCTTCAGCTATTGAACTCGTAAGAAATCAACTAGGTACAAGTGAATTAAAAAAATTATACCAAATTAAAACGGCAATTTACGGATGACAAACTACAGGCTAAAAAAGGTCCTAAACAAGACGGGGATGATGTTGGTTTAGATTTAGAGAATAGCCATTATCACTGCCACCAGACTATTGTCAAGGGCTAGGCCTAGCTAAAATTATTCGAAGTTCCCAAATTTCATTTCTGCATTTAAGTATAAGAAGCTGTGGATAAGTTTCCCGGTGTGTACCCTGGATAAGAATAGGTACACCGTATCCCTGCGTGTCGTAAGAGACGACAAAGAGGTTTGGCGTCAGGAAGGGCATCCGGCCATAAAAACATTGCCTCAAAAAGGGAACCATGACAATTACAACAACATATGGGCAGGGTACAGCCCGAAGTGGAGATCGGTTTCTGAGGTTTGGGACATGGAATGTAGGGACAATGACAGGGAGATCAGGAGAAGTGGTGGAAGTATTGGTCAGAAGAAGAGTGGACATATGTTGTGTGCAAGAGACGAGATGGAAGGGAAGTGGTGTGAGAATGGTGAAGGGTAGGCAGGGACAGAAATACAAGTTTGTGTGGCAAGGGTGCCTGGAGGGCGTGAATGGTGTTGGTGTCCTGTTTTCTGAGGAGTTTGTAGACAGTGTGGTGAGTGTGACTAGAGTGAGTGATAGGTTGATGGTGATGAAAATGATGATTGGAAAGCTCTTGGTGAACGTCATCTCGGGATATGCTCCGCAGGTTGGTCGAAGCGATGAAGAAAAGGACAAGTTCTGGTGTGCGATAGAGAAGTTGATGGAAAACGTGAAAGATGAGGAAGTTGTTGTGGTAGGAGGAGACCTAAATGGACATGTGGGAAGGAGTATGGATGGTTTTGACGGAGTTCATGGGGGTTACGGATATGGTGTGAGAAATGGAGAAGGTAAAAGGATTTTGGAGTTTGCTGATGGAGCTGATTTGTTGATTTGTAATACTCAGTTCCAGAAAGAGGATAATAAGCTTGTTACATACACGTCAGGTGGATCGACGACAACCGTTGACTACCTGATGGTGTGTAGGCGAGATAGGGGGCACCTCCGGGACACAAAGGTGATCCCGGGGGAGGAGGCTGTTTCACAGCACCACTTGGTTGTCTGCGACGTAAGGGTGAAAGGTGCGAGGAGAGCTCGGCGGGTGAAGTACCAACCGAGAATGAAGGTGTGGAGGTTGAAAGAGGTGACAGTGAGGGAGGCATTAAAAGAGAGGCTGAGTATGGTAGAGGATGATGTGGTTGAGCGTGAAAGTGGTTGGATGTCAATGAAAGATAGTCTGTTGGGAGCCGTTGTTGAGGTATGTGGATGGACAAAAGGACCACCGAGGCACTGGGAAACATGGTGGTGGGATGATGAATTTGGAAAGAGGATTGACGAGAAGAGGAAGAAGTTCAAGGAGTGGCAGAAGGCGAAGGGTACGGGAGCAGAAACAGCAGAGCATGAAAGTTATAAGGCAGCCAGGAAGGCTGCAAAGAAAGAGGTAGCAAAGGCGCAGGAGGCATGAAGGAAAATGTTCGGAGAACGCTAGGATTCGGAAGAGGGTCAGAAAGCAGTATTCAGGATTGCAAAGCAGATAGCGAAAGAGAGGTGTGATGTGATGGGGGTGAGTTGCTTGAAGGATGAAGTGGGACAAATCGTTGTCGACCCAGATGGAATTAAAGGAAGATGGAAAAGATATATGGAAATGCTGTTGAATACAGAGAATGAATGGGATGGCAACATAGAGAGTAACCCTGTTTTAGGACCGGCAGAGAAGATAACTGAGAAGGAAGTTGAGGAAGCGATAAAAGCAATGAAGGGTAGAAAAGCGGAGGGCCGACGGGAGTTGTGGGAGATATGTTGAAGGCAGCAGGAAGTTGGGGTGTGAAGAGAATGACAGAGATCTGTAATCTGGTGGTGAAAGAAGGCCGCATTCCAGTGGATTGGGAACTGAGTACCCTCGTCCCTCTATACAAGGGGAAAGGCGACCCTCTGGAGTGTGGCTCGTATCGAGCGATAAAGTTATTGGAGCATGGAATGAAGGTATTGGAAAGGGTGTTGGAGAGGAGGATAAGGAAGAAAGTGAAGATCGACGAAATGCAGTTTGGATTCATGCCAGGAAGAGGAACGACAGACGCACTTTTCATTGTGAGGCAGTTGCAGGAGAAGTACATGGAGAAGAGGAAGAAGTTGTTTCTTGGGTTTGTTGATCTGGAGAAAGCATTCGATAGGGTTCCACGCAAAGTATTGACATGGGCATTGAGGAAGTTAGGAGTGGAGGAATGGTTGATCAGAGTAGTGATGGCAATGTACAAAAGAGCGTGCACAGCTGTAAGGAGGAAGGACGGGAACAGTGGTGAGTTTGAGGTGAAGGTGGGAGTGCATCAGGGGTCGGTACTAAGTCCACTACTATTTGTAGCTGTGATGGAGGTACTGGCTCAGAACGTAAAGGAGGGTTTACCGTGGGAGTTGTTGTATGCAGATGATCTGGTGTTGATTGCGGAAAGTATGGATGGACTAAAGGAAAAGATGAACAAGTGGAAGGACGAGTGGTCACAAAAGCACGGCGATCACGGCGAGGTCACGTCTTTTCGAAGCTGTTCCATGCGCTCACGCTTTTGAAGCTAAGTGATCTTTCACATTTGTGTTTTTGGCGTATCTTTATCTTTCTTTCGGTGTATGTACCTATTGGGGTGACTTTAATAGGTTTCTCGGTGTTGGTTTTTCATACCTGTGTTCAGAATCGTCGGTTTTTTCGTATCGTGTATTCTGAGGCCTAGTGTAGTACTAGTAGGCTACCGTGTCCTCAGACCTTGGCTTGAGGCTTTTGTTTTTTTGTCTCAGCGGTTCTTCGATCGCACTGCAACTACTGTCGGTCTCTGTTTTTCACGGTCTTTTCACCCATACTCCCTTGTTTTAAAATCTCAAAAAAAAAACCAAAATTTTTTTTCCTTCCCTGTTCTTATCCGCTTGTACGTTCTTATTTGTTCTTTCGTTCTTCGTTCTTTTGCTCTTTCGTTCTTCGTTATTTGTTCTTTCGTTCTTCGACCACGTTGTTCGAGATCACGTGATCAAGTTGTTAATACATGTTTCATCTGTCCCCTGAAGAACTTTATTATTATGCCATATTCTATAACACTTTTTTCTACTTCTTCTATAAAAGGATGCTTTCGACTTGCTCACCAATTCTATTCATTCAAAAAAAAAATTGCATCTCTTACAGTGCATCTTTCATTCATTCCCTAAACTCTCCAGAACTCCACCCATCCTTCAGCGTCCTCAAACGTATTTTTGACTCGAATGTCTCAAGAAACTCATTTTGCAATAAATGTTCGTTTCCCATAAATCGTACACTTTTCAAAATCCAATCTCACCCCTCCCCTCCAAATCTTCCCCATCACCCATCTCTGTCAAATCTTCCCCCTTGCCCCTCCCCCCCAAATCTTCCCAAACACCCATCCCTTTCAAATCTCCCCCCCTGCCCCTTCCCTCCTAAACTCCCCCCACACCCCTCCCCTCCGAGACTCTCCCTCACTCCTCCCCTCCTAGACTCCCCTCTCACCCCTCCTCCTCAAAGCGTCCTCCCTGCTTCTTCCCCCTTCCAACTTTCACCTTCATCTTCCTCAACGTTCTGCCTCACTCTTCCCCCTCCTCAAATAACACCTCACTGCGCCTCACCCAAACACCATCAAACCTTTTGTCCGTCCCATTCTTCCCTTTCTCCAAGCTATTCTGTAATCTCTGACACACCTGCAACAGCTCTCCCTACCTCTTCCTCCTCTTCCACATCCTGCCCTACCGCTCCCCCCCCCCCCCCCCCCCTGTTCTGTATCCGATGCTCCCCCTTCCTCTTCCTTAACAGTATGGACCTCAAACATCCGGGGCCTTCGCTCAAACTTAACTGATCTCTCCATACAGGTTGCTTCTGACAAACCAGACGTGATCTGCTTAACAGAAACCTTCCTCCTTCATGATGTCTCTGATTCCTTGGTATCTCTCCCAGGTTACTCCCTCCTCCGGTATGATAGACCTGAGCCTCGTTCTGGAGGTGGGGTTGCTATCTTTATAAAAAACTCTCTTCCTCACTCGCCCTGCACTGCCCTCTCTCCACCTCACCCCCAGGAATACCTTTGGCTACGGCTTCCCCTTCGCTCCCACCTTTTGTTCATATGCGTGTTGTACCGTCCACCAAACAGTGATGACTCCATCTACATCTCGCTGTCTGATAATATGGACCAACTTCTATCTACCCATCCCAACTCTCTCTTCCTCATATGTGGTGATTTCAACTGTCACCATGCCAGTTGGCTGGGGGTGGGTACCTCTCTCACCAGCCATGGCTCTTCAGCAAAGGACTTCTGTGACTCACTGGGACTGACACAATCTGTCAATTTCCCAACCCGGATCTCAGTCAACGGAGAATCTTCTCTTCTGGACTTGGTTATGACTAACTTCCCTGAAAATGTCTGCTGCTCTTCTTCTGCTCCAATCGGCTCCTCTGATCATGTGCTTGTTAAAGTGGACATCTCTCTGACCATTTTCAGAGAGCCTCCTCAGCGTCGACGAGTCTGGCATTTCACTCAGGCCAACTGGCACGGTCTTCAAGCAGCCATCAATCATCTGGACTGGTCTCCCATCTCTACTGCCTCTGACATCAACTCATCCTGGGAATTCTTCCAAAGTAAATTGCTCTCTCTCATGCACAGTTTTATCCCTTCTCGTCTTCAGTTGTCATACCCTTCCTCCCGTCCATGGTACACGGAATCTTGTGGTGAGGCTATTGCCCAGAAACAACTTGCTTTCGTCTCCTGGAAAGCAAATCCAACGGAAGGAAATCTCATTTCCTTTCACAAAGCCCGAAACAAGTGTGTGTCCACCCTCAGGACCGAACTCTCTTATCTGTCTCCCTCTTCCAAATCCTGGTGGCGTCTGGTAAAATCTGTTTCTGGTGTTTGTTCCCCCTCCATCCCCTCCCTCACCTTAAATGGCCACACGGCTGACTCCGCACGTGAAAAAGCCGAATGCCTCAACTCTGTGTTTGCCTCTAAATCTTGTGTCCCAAACCCATCCCTCTCTGTACCCACCGTACCCAGTCGTACCCAGCTGCTCCTGGACTCTGTGTCCTTTCCTCCTGACAAGGTGGAAAAGTGTCTGTCAACCCTCGACTCTGATTCTGCAACTGGACCTGACGGCATCAGCCCACGGGTCCTAAAATCATGTTCTTCCGCTCTTTCACTCCCTCTCTCTGTTCTCTTCACCCTCTCTTTTGCTCAAGGTCATCTTCCATCTGCTTGGAAATCTGCCAACATCACCGCTTTGCACAAAAAAGGTGCAAAAACAGATCCCAGCAACTACAGACCAATCAGCCTTCTCCCAATTATCAGCAAGGTCATGGAATCCATCATTGCTTCAGATATGAAATCTTTCCTCTTCTCCAATGGCTTGATCTCTGATCATCAATTTGGTTTCAGACCTGGACACTCCACTCTGGACATGCTGCTTCTGCTTTCTCAACAATGGATGGAGGTCCTCAATGCCAAACAGGAAATTAGAGCAGTCTCCCTTGACATATCACGTGCCTTCGATACAGTCTGGCACCCCGCTCTGCTCAGCAAACTCTCCTCTTTTGGTATCCATGGAAATCTCCACGCATGGCTGGCGGACTTCCTCTCTAGTCGTAGTCAACGTGTGGCCCTGAATGGGTTTCTCTCATCTCCTCTTCCTGTTCAGGCTGGAGTTCCCCAAGGCAGTGTTCTGGGCCCTGTGCTTTTTCTGGTCTTCATCAATGATCTCTCTGACTCTCTTGAAAATCCTCTCTATCTCTTTGCTGACGACTCTACTCTCTGTCGCTCCATTCTTCATCCCTCAAATCGGCAGTCTGCAGCCTCCTCACTCTCTGCCGACCTTGACAAAATCACAGACTGGGCAAACAAGTGGAACATGTCTTTCAATCCTGACAAATCTCACACTCTTACGATGTCTCTCCGAAAAGACCGACTGGACAACCCTCCTATCCACTTTCTGAATAATCCTCTCCAAGAAGTTCTGTCACTCAAGCTTTTGGGTCTCACTATCTGCCATGATCTTTCCTGGAAAAACCACATTTCAAATCTGGCCTCCAAAGCCAGTCGCCGACTGGGCATCCTCCGTCGTGCGAAGTCCTTCCTTGGCACACCTGAGTTCCTCACCACATACAAGGCTTTCATCCGCAGCTCAATGGAATACTGCTCTCCCCTCTGGGCTGGTGCTCCTGCCTCACACCTAGCTCGCCTTCGCGCTGTTGAAACCAAAGCATTCAGAATCATTGGAATCTCCCGCGATGAAGCTAACTCCAAGGGCCTCTCACTCACTCACCGCAGGCAGGTTGGTGGTCTTTCCGTCTTCTACCGACTCCTCTCTGGCCTTGCCCCCCCCAGCTCTCTCTGGGCTCTGTCCCGCAAATATTCCTACAGGTCGCACAAGATCTGCCTGCAACCCTCTTTTGGTTAAACTGCCAAAATCAAGACTCTCTGCTCACCTTCACTCCTTCATTCCTCTTTTCTCCCGCCTCTGGAACAAACTCCCTCACTCTCTTCAATCCCACTCCGCCCTCCAAGTCTTTAAAACAGCTGTTCACCACCATCTCTTATCTTCCCCCATCCAAAACCTTGATCTTTTCTACCCCCGCTAATTTCACCCCAATTCCCCTTTTTGAAATACCAACTTCTGTCCTGGAAGTCCTTGGTGTCCTTGTGCTTTATACTTCTCCCTCCCCCCCCCCCCCCCCTTCCCATGCCTCCTCCCCCCGGGCCCTCTCCCTTCCACACATCTCCCTGCTCTCGGATGTTGTGTTTGTGTGCTTCCCCTTTTCTCCCCATCTTGTCTTCCGCTCTCTCTTTTTGTGTATTTTGTTTGTCTGGTCGATTTGTTTGTGAAGTAAATGTTAGCTCTTTCACGAGCCTCGATTCAGTATACAAAAAAAAAAAAAAAAAAAAAAAAAAAAAAGGTATGGAGACAAAAGGTCTGAAGGTGAATATCGGAAAGACGAAGGTGATGGCAAGTGGTAAAGCATGTGGTGAGGTGGAAAGAACTGGGAAGTGGCCCTGTGCTGTGTGTAGGAAGGGTGTCGGAGTGAACTCCATTCAGTGTACAATGTGCGCTGAGTGGGTTCATCAAAAATGTAGTGGTCTGAGAGGGTCATTAACCAGTGTGGCAGCTACATTCAAATGTAAGGTGTGCACAGAGGGAGCTGCAGATGGAGGAAATGTTGAGTTGGATCTTGGAGACGGCGTGAAGCTGGAAGGTGTGAAAACATTTTGCTACCTCGGAGACATGCTGAATGGAGAAGGTGGATCAGACTCGGCAACGGTTGCTCGAGTGAGATGTGCATGGAAGAAGTTTCGGGAACTGGGTGGCGTGCTGATGATGAGGGGAGTGTCGTTGAAGCTGAAGGGAAAGGTGTATGCTGCATGTGTGAGAAGTGTTATGATTTATGGGAGCGAGACATGGGTAATGAACGTAGAGCAGCAACGAAGGTTGGAAAGGGTGGAAATGCGAATGGTTCGGTGGATGTGTGGAGTATCGTTGAGAGAGAGGAAGACAAATGATGAATTGCGAAAGATGATGGGAATAGAGCCTGTGATTGATGCTGTGAAGAGGAACAGGTTGAGATGGTTTGGTCATGTGTTGAGGAAGGATTGAAGTGACTGGTTGAGAAGAGTGATGGAAATGAATGTAGAAGGAAGCAGAGGATGGGGAAGACCGAAAAAGACTTGGCTAAAGATGGTGGAAGAAGAAATGCGGGCAAGGGGGTTAACAAGGAGAGATGCAGAAAATAGAGCAAAATGGAGAAGATTGTCATGGGGACCGCAAGGCTAACCCCCGCTCTAGCAGGGAAAATGGCCTTTAAAATGCATGTTGTTGTTGTATTTAAGTATAAGAAGCTCCTATATAATTTCAGGGACTTCTTGCAACTTCAGTTGTCTTTCCTACTTTTCTTTTTTATCCACTTAGAGTAACCAATCACAAATGCAGGTAATTATAGAATGCTGTTATTAGAGATGTTCGTGCAGTTTGTAAGAAGTTGATGATCATGTACTGATATTATAACATTGTACTTGGGCTGCCAATTTGTAGAGTCTCAGTTTGTGGCTACACTACAAGAGTAATCAAGTACTGTTGTAACCAGTGGAGTGTTTGTAGAAGCTTGAAGCAATAATTGATGGTGTAAATGATGCAGTGATGTAGGGATTTTAATGTGATGGCAATACTGTTAGCTACTCTCGAAACCAACATCATCCCTATCTTGTTTCGGACCTTTTTTAGACTGTATTTTGTCATCCCTACATTGCCTTTTTAATTTAGCATAAATTTTTTTATTCACTTGTTTCTGTAATTTTTTACAATGTGGAATAACACAATGGTATGGGACTCAGAGGATACCCAATCTTGGAGCAAAAGTAGCAAGATATCTTCTTTTTTTTTTTCTTTTTTTTTTGTATACTGAATCGAGGCTCGTGAAAGAGCTAACATTTATTTCACAAACAAACAAACAAAACAAACCAGACAAACAAAATATACAAAAAGAGGGAGCGGAAGACAAGATGGGGAGAGAAGGGGAAGCCATTTTATCTTGGTCAGCAATGTCAAACACTGCATGTGTTTCTATATTGTCTTACGTAACCCTGACTGTATCTTGCAGCTCTGTCTTAGTGCTCGTTTCTCAACAAGTAATGTCTTCATCCAGCCTCAGGCTACACGATGACCTGCACTTAGAAATGCCCAAAATAACTGGTGTGGTTTCCCTCTAACCAATAGGGTGGGGACAGAGGGGAGGGGCTGCGCCTCTCGAGAGGTATTTATGTACAACCGGACGTGAAAGACACTCGTGGTTTTTACTGTTTTGCTTACTTGAAATGTCAATAAAACTTATTATACAGTCAAACTGCAAGTGTCCTCGATAAACGACTACGAGAGTACAAAAAGATACTCCAACTTTTGTTTTGTATCAGAGGGGAGGGGCTGCACCTCTCGAAAGGTATTTATGCATGGCCGGACGTGAAAGACACTCATGGTTTTTACTGTTTTGCTTACTTGAAATGTCAATAAACTTATTATACACTCAAACTGCAAGTGTCCTCGATAAATGATTATGAGAGTACAAAAAGATACTCCAACTTTTGTTTTTTCTCATTTTGGCCGACATTTTTTTTATCCACGTCATCCCTACATTAGTACGTAGAGTCGATTTGCCAGCACACTCTCTGATAGTTTTGTAAAATTAACTTCAATGAAGAACTTTATCAAGACAAGATATAAGTATTTATCTGTAGTATCCAAATTCTGGTTCTGAGAAATCAGAAGACCTCGGTAATACTTGAGTAGATTCTCCCCAGACAAAAATACTCACTATAAATCATCAGAAAGACGTTGGTGAAATACACTGTACACGTGACACGCTTATGTGTGCATGTGCATAGTAAGGTTCAGGGTTGATCGAGTAAGCGTGGGGAAGGGCGTGGCCTTGCCAAACTATGATGGCGTTGGTTGAGTGAGTGTGAGAGAACACGCTCTCAGAGAGTATCTGTAATTATTTAACTGTAGAAATATACTGGCGAAACAAATTATAACGAAGGATTCTGCACCAAGTAAAACTCCAGTCATTGCCATTGAGAGAGATCCAGCTCAGAAATACACAGTCTGAATAATTAATAAAATATTTGAGTAGATGATGTTCTACTATTGATTTACAAATGTTGTCATACAAACTTTATAGACGTGCTCACCAGTGGCGTACTGAGGGTATCTGGCGTAATTATTTTTTTAAATCACTATTTTCCCCTCCACCCCCTGCCTCCACCTCCCTCTCCCAAATCCCCAACCCGTGGCCATAGGCAATAGGGCATAGACTTAAATAAACTAGGAAGATGGAAGGAACACTAAATATCAGTTCAAATATTTATTAGGCCAAGTAAAAAAACAAAAATGTTTCTCGTCCCCGCCCGCTTCCTTTTTGGTCGCCACCTACTTTTATTTACTATTTAATACTATTTTTTTTAAATATATACTTGTTTAAAAAAAAATCTTTTGCGAAGAAACTCGGTCTAAAACTTGCCGTTTCCGGGCGTTTGCTGATCGTATCTTGTGCATTGATGATCTGAACTATTATGGATCCCGCCCTCTAACGGAACTTCCTGGTTAATACATGCTAGGCTTAACGCAGACACTTTGTGCTAAACACGGTCAATTCTCGCAGCGGTTGTGCACTGGGTAAGTGCAATTTACGTGTAAAAATCTTGCATTTCATACTTTTAATGGTACAAATTTGAGTAGGGAATATGACGATATTCGTGTATGTAAGGATCAGCCTTCCAATGAAACTACAGTAGTTGTTTTTTAGGATTTCATCAATCTTTTGGTCTGTTCTCTGAGTCGTCCCCAATATGAACAATTCTTGTACTATTAGTGTATTATTGTGTATTTATATTAAACAAGGACACATACCAAATTTAAACATTGTCATTGTTTCTTTTTTGTTTTATTCAAATATAGTTTGTCCGGTGTAACACATGACATGTGCCATTGATTGATTCTATTCATATGCCATTTAGTTAAAACATATATTTATTTGCTAATTTGGAAATGAAATTGCAGGCCTTTCGGTAACAATCAACACTGGCATGTTTCACATTACATTGGACAAACTATAGTCTTTAAGTCAGCCACAGTGGTCATTCAATTCATGGCAGCCATCTTGGAAAAAAAATAGCAAAAAAATGAAAATAGTATATAGTAAGGGCCTCCCTCCTCCTTTTTTCAAAAAAAGTCCGGACGAGAAACTTTTTTTTTTTTTTACTTGGCCTTAAATTCAGAGTTTGAGTAGATTCCTTGCTTGTTCAGTCTGTTCCATATGAAGGCATTGGCTGATGCACTGACGTAGCGCATCTGCCGCCGAGAAACCGTGACTCATAATTTATTGTTCACGTGGTTTGCTTTTGTCTTGACCCTCGACTGGAGGGTTCGTGATCACGTGTGCGGTGTGCAGCACTGGTACCTCGCTATGATTTAATTTTCATAAATGTAACACTGAAAAACGAGGCATTTCCCGAAGCGTGATATTTCTGCTGATATTATTTAATTCCACATTAACACCCATAACGTCAACACTGACGCAAATATGTCTGGCTGCCCTGCCCCCATCAAGTTGATAGACCGCCATAGCCACGCCTACCCCGGTCCTATTCTTTGACAAAGGAATGTAGTTTTACGTACTTTTCGTGGAATCCTTTCAAGCTATTACATTTATAATACCAAAGGATGTTGCAGGAAGTAAAACTCTGTCAGATAATAGCAGAATTATTGCCATTGATAGAGGCAGCTAGGAAATATGCCGTCGGGGGAAGATTATTATTATTATTATTATTATTATGAACAAGAAGAGGAATTCCTGGGTTTGACCGATCTCGTTTTGTCGCTTTATTTTGCTTTTGCCTTGGTCTGGAGAACTGAAAAGGGATCCCTGCCTCGACAATCAGCTGAACAGACCAAGTAGGCTCTCACATGTAGCCTAAGCGAGTTTCTAAAGAAGATAATCCAACTTTAGTTTTGTATGTAGCAGATGGGACAGACTTTTTTTCCCCCGCACCATCCCGACATAGAGAGTGCTAGCGTAATCTCTGATAGGGCACGCAGCACCACCTTAAAAGCGAGAACAACACTCTTTGACGTCACGACATCGACCGATACGCCTCTGCCCACATTATTATAATACTTGTACCAACTTTCATTTAAATCCATTCAGCTGTTCTCAAGTATTACATTTTTACCTGACACAAGATTGTTCTTAGTGTCGGCACAAGATTTACATTTTGGGGATATGGCCAAGACTGTTTCATGGTACGGTAAGTAAAAATGAACTTTTGTATTGGATCTAGATTAAAATTAAATTCGAACATGTGGAATGTGATGCCAGGGCATTTAAAATTATGCAATTTGAACTCAACATCTATCGTCATAAGACAATACAGAATACCGCATCTTTCTCTTGTTTTATGACTCGTGGATGACTCGTGGAAGATTGTTTTATAACTGTGTTATGCGCTCGGCTGGTGATACAGTCACGTGAAACAGTAAGTACACCCCATGTAAAGTTTTGACTTTTTCAACATACTTCAATTTGATCTCATTTCAACAATATTGACAGATAAAGGTGATATAATATAACAAATATCATGAAACATTTACATTTTGTAGTCCATTGTATAATTTAAATAAACATAAATGCAAATTTCGCATGTGGAAAAGGTAAGTACACCCCTACATTTATCACTACAAATACCTAAAATTAGAATCAAGTGCACCAGCTCAGGTGCAAATGATTAGGTGCCTGTCTTATTTAAACCTGAGACATTTAGTTTGGTTTGCTCTTTGTTGTTGAAGTGTGCGGCGTCACCATGCCTAGATCAAAAGAGCTCTCTGAGGCCTTCAGATAGAAGGTTATAGATGCCTACGAGTCTGGGAAGGGATTTAAAAAGATCTCCAAACAATTTGAAATCACTCATTCGACTGTCCGGAAGATCATCTACAAGTGGAGAAGATTCCAAACAACTGCCAACTTGTTCAGGCCAGGCCGCCCCAGCAAGTTCAGCCTGAGAGCAGACCGCAAGATGCTGAAAGAAGTCTCTAAGAACCCCAGAATGTCATCACAGGACCTACAGGTAGCTCTTGCCACTGTTGATGTCAAAGTGCACGAGTCTACCATTAGAAAGGCTGCACAAATTTGATCTACATGGGAGGTGTGCCAGGAGGAAACCTTTGCTGTCCAGAAAGAACATCAGGGCAAGACTAAAGTTTGCCAATGAACACCTTGGCAAAGACCAGCACTTCTGGAACAATGTGCTCTGGACAGTTGAGTCAAAGGTAGAGCTATTTGGCCACAGTACCAGAAGACATGTTTGCCGAAAACCAAAGACAGCATTTGACCACAAGAACCTGATACCAACTGTAAAGCATGGTGGTGGAAATATTATGGTTTGGGGCAGCTTTGCTGCATCAGGGCCTGGGCAGCTCACCATCATAGAATCCACTATGAATTCTTCATTGTACCAGAGGGTGCTTGACGATAATGTGAGGCCATCTGTCGGAAAGTTGAAGCTCAACCGAAGGTGGACCTTGCAACTTGACAATGACCCTAAACATCTATCTATAATTCCAGTAATCTCTGTGTGTCTGTATGCGACCGCTGTTTCTCGACAACTACCGGTCCGATATACTTGAAACTTGCCAGGTATATTGCTGGGGACCCGAGGATGTGCCTTTTCAAGGTTTGAAATTAATCGGACAAGTGGTTCCCAAGGTATGGTCACCGTACTCGCAAGCCGTTCGCTTTGGCTTTGCGAATGGACCAAACCATTTCATGTAAATAGAGGGGGGGGGATAGTCACCGTACTCGCAAGCCGTTCGCTTTGGCTTTGCGAATGGACCAAACCATTTCATGTAAATAGAGGGGGGGGGGGGGGATATAATTTTAGATATATATATAGTACGGGCACGCCCTAGTACCAGTAAATCCACCAAGGAATGGCTGAAAAGAAAGAAATGGAGGGTTCTGGAATGGCCAAGTCAAAGCCCGGATCTAAATCCCATCGAGATGTTGTGGGGGGAATTGAAACGAGCTGTGCATGCAAGAAACACCTCAAACATCGCACAACTGAAAGAATTCTGCATGGAGGAGTGGGCAAAAAATTCTCCCAGTCGATGTCAGAGACTGGTAGACAGTTATAAGAAACGCCTACTTGAGGTTGTTTCTGCCAAAGGGGGCAATACCACCTATTAGAGCCATGGGTGTACTTACTTTTTCCACATGCGAAATTTGCATTTATGTTTATTTAAATTATACAATGGACTACAAAATGTAAATGTTTCATGATATTTGTTATATTATATCACCTTTATCTATCAATATTGTTGAAATGAATATCAAATACCTGTATGTTGAAATATGTTGAAAAAGTCAAAACTTTACATGGGGTGTACTTACTTTTTAACGTGACTGTAGATGGTTGGTTGGAGCGGCTTTTTGCTTATGCTCTGCTGACAAAGATGGTTTTAGAGTCGTCATGTGCGCAGCTGGTGGGGATGTTTTTGCACCCACGAAAAACCACAAATACGCGAAGCTCAGGGCCACGGATGTAGAAGCAGGTCACGTTTTTGAACCGTGAATATGCGGGGTCCGATAATACACAGGGTCCGTTAATGGCGAGGTTTTATAGTACTTGAACACTGTAGAACGCAAATTGCCTCATTACCACTTTCAGAAATCCCGAGTTTTGCAGAACAGTACTTGGACATATTAAGTAAGGCGGTGTATGAGACACTGCCTGAACGGCGGTAAACTTCCGGAATTTTTTTTATACGACCTTTAAAATCATTTTATTTCAAGTTAATTATTTATTTCAACACTGTGCAGGGTAAGGTGTTCTATGAACTCTAGTTTGTATTACAAGTTTTGTATCAGTTCACTTCAGCTCACAACCAATTAAAATAACATCCATCTTAATCCGTTTAAGCAATTTGCCCATGCAGTTGTGTTTTTGGGGATTTTATACGGTTCTTGTTGTGTCAACTCTTATTCCAGGATTTTCAGTCGTTTAATATGCAATCTTCTCCACTGACATTTACTTTGCAGTATTGTGATTTCCTCTCTGAAAGGTACCAACTGTGCACTTTCCTTTGAGCTGTCTATCTGCAATCATTCAGTGTGTAGTCCCTCGAGGTTGTTAATATGGGCGTGTGTCTGGGAGCATTAGGTGGACGTTAAAGATCCCACAGTGTATTTTGACGAGTAGGCGAGTATTCACCCATGACTTGGCTAAATGCCAAATTATTGCCTTGAATTATTGTCTTGTAGAAGAGAGCACAACTGCACACCCATAATTGATGCAAACCAGCTGCACACTAATTATTTGATTGTTATTCCCTGTATTGGCAAATTATTATTGTTAATATATTAGAGCATTTTATACTCATAGTATATCCAATGAAAATTATTGAGGTAATCTGAGTTTCTGTAATGTAATCAGTAATGCTGTCGGACTTCTGACCTGCTAGTTCAATAATGAAACACTGATGATCAAATACATGGAACAAAATTTGCAAAGTGGATTTATCACCAAGACTCCATGCACTTGTTTAGGTGATGCAAACATTTTTGACTGGTCATGGGCCAAAGTGGTTTAAAGTCAGCTTGAATGTGAGTCGAAGTGGATTGAGATGGGTAAAGATGGTTATTTTTTCAATGTGGTTTCTGCTCAGATGGTCTTGAGCTGAAATGACTGGCAACCAGGAGAGCAAGAGCAAGGGTGAGAAAAAGGGGTTGTACTTTTATTTTCAACAACGGGTTGGGAGAGGGTTTAAAAAGGGGAGAAAGGAGTTTAGCACAAGACAGACAAATGTTTTGTTTATTTGTTACTTTTTGTTCCCAGGATGTGTGACATTCTTGCTTTTGGTTGACAAATGCATAAAATGTTATGAACTAGATCGCAATGTTTTATTTATTTATTTATTCTTTCTTTGAACGATTTGTATATCACGCAAAACACATGTGCATCTGAGTATCATTATATCATCTGTGGAATCAAGCTGATTTTATCAACTATGATTTGAGTTTGGTTTTTATGCCTCTGCCCCCGAAAGTGGCCGGAGGCATTATGTTTTCGGGTTGTCCGTCCATCTGTCCGTACGGGCTAAACCTTGTTTTTCTCAACAACCACATGTTCGATTGAGACAAAACTTTCAGTGTAGGAGCAACACCCAATTAGAATGTTTTTATGATGATTGTGATGTCATAGGTCACGTGGTATGGATTAAACGGTCATCTTGGATTAAACGCAAATAATTCAAAAATTATTTCTCAAACTGCTGAATGGAAAAATTTGAAACTTGGCACATTGTCAAGTACTCCCAATGGGGAACAAAATCATGATAATGATGACATCATCGATGAAGTGGTATACCAGCCATAAATGTTTTCAATTGAATGCTTTATCCTAAACATCTTAAATTTCATGCACATGATCCATGACCCATTTGTATTGAAATATTAAATTTATGACATGGTTTGGCAGCCATATTGGATTTAACCTAAAACCTTTAAAACAACATCTTCTCCCAAACCACTAAAGTGATAAACTCAAAACTTAACATGTGTCATCGACTAGGCATGGCGATTAAAAGTTGATCACGAAAACGTCATTGGTCACATGGTGTGGCAGCCATATTGGATTGAAGGAAAATATAAAATAATGATATCTCAGAAACCGCTTACCCTATCAATGCGAAACTTATCAAATGTCATCTAACACCACTGCTGCTTATAGTTTGAAAATGATGATGTAGGTCGCATGGTTTGGCAGCCATTTTCGATAGAAAAATGAACCTTATCTGATCAACACAAAACTTCACAAATGTGATCCCATACATATGCAGAGTGTACATTTTTGATATCATAATTCACGTGGTTTGGTGGCCATATTAGCTTGAAAGCCGATATTTGAAAAACACCCTTCACCAAAACCGCGTCACCGATCGATGTGAAACCTGTCATGTCTTGTAAAAAAAAAAGTGATCCTTGAGAACAGCTGAAGGGATTTAAATCCAACTTATTTATTTTTAGGACAGTCAACGAGGGCATCTACCCGTTGTCACGGGCAGGGACTACGCGAAGGCATATTGGCGACGCAGTCGCATTGCTCTAGCTTTTGTTGTTGGCACACACATCCTAATGGCGATTATACAATAATTCACTGGGGTTTGGTGATTAGATTGAGTGCATATGGGTATGTCCAGAGTGCTGTGATGCAGGTTGAGCCAAAGAAACAAGCACTTCATACTCTTATGTAAATTTATCCTAATGTAGGATGCTGCACAGCTGTGTCCTGTCTCTCTTTCTGTTGATTATCTTGTTCATGCACACATTCAACTTCAGGTAATATTAATCTTCCCATTTTTCAAATCTTTGCCCTGCCTATATTCCATGCTTTTAACTAAAAAAAAATGCAAAGCTCTCTCATGAGATTTAGCCAATGCAAAAGAGTTGAATGAGGTTTCTGTGCATTATTTTTTCTTTTAAATTTGTATTATACTCCTTAACCACTAACTGTTGTACCAGATGGAACGAGTGACCTGCGGAGTGGAGCAGAAGGTACATCAGGAGATGACAAGAGTGAGGCCCCCTGCCCATTGCCGATGTTACAAACTAACAGCAATGGTGATGTTACCTTCCGCTGTCAAGGTTGCGGAAAGTGCTACCTGTGGCCGCCGTATTTACGCCATCAACTACGGAATTGCTGGTGACTCAAAGGTCATTGTCATAGGTATATAATTGTGACTTTTGTACTCGGTTTGTTTTTTTCGCTTGTCAATTTGTTCTTGCATTCCATGCTTGGGCACAGTTTCCTGAGAACTCGGCATTGAACAAAGTGAAGAATCTTCGTCCTGAATGGTAATTTACATTCATACTGTCACAAATGTGCTCTCAGCTCACTACACACAAACTACGAATGCCGCTGGAATTCCATGATATAGAGGAAGACGTTGAGCCCAAGAAATATCCTGCAACATGTCTAGACTATCAAGATCTGAGAACATTCTGCTGGGATGGTTCATATCAGTTCTGCAAGGAATGACTGTGTTGGTGGAACTTTATTTAAGCCACCATCAAATTTCACTTTTTTTCCATGTGACATAAAGACAGACCATAGGCAACCATCTGAGACAATCCCCATGACATTGTAGATAGCAGAAGTAAGTAATGGCAGCTTCTCATATCATCTTCTTGCCAGTTTGATTTGGCCTGACAGGTAAACTGGACCAGCCTTGCACATGGCTGTCTTGACTAGTACTCACCATTCTGTATTTTGCCAACTACTTCACATGTGTATTTATTCATCCTTTCTGGGTTGTTTGTTCTTTTAAGATGTCGAGTTAGTCACAAAAATGTACCCGATATAAATTGTTTATTAAATCTGTTGTTTTATTAATTCAAGACCATGTAATTTATATGATGCATAAAGTAACTCATAACGTTTTTTTTTTTGACTCTAGCAAATGTTCGAAATGACCTCTCTAAGCTCTGCATGCTTAAGGGTACGTGTTTCACCTCCTCTCTAAGCTACCCTCGTTGCAGCATCTTTGAGTTCAAGAATATTCATTGGGTCCCCTGGGAAAACATTTTCCTTCACAAATCCCCACAGAAAAATAAACAAATTGAAATGCGAGAGGTCAGGAGATCTAGGAGGCCAAGGAAATTCAGATCAATAGGAAGTTAATCTGCCAGGAAAGTGATTATTGAGCGAATGCGTGGACTGGTGAGCTGTATGTGCAGTTTCTCCTTCTATCCCTTCAAAAACGTTCATCACGTGCTACCCACTTGCAAACTAAAATATAATTAATGTGGAGCATGAAATTGGTCATTCTCAACTCAAAACACAACTTCCACATGAACAATACAATCTCGGGAACTTTTCCACAAGCCTCATCTCTAGATCTGTTTCAATTTGCTGCAGGTACCGAGGACACACTAAATTCGGAGTGATGCGGTCACCACGTCACATAATTGCACGCTCTCAGCCAATCAGCATTGAGGATTGCTGTCCGGGCATGTGGTTAGAGTTTCACTGTTTTTCGTCGTAAAAATTACTGAAATTTGTGAAATGTAGTGAATTATTCATGTGGAGGACCAGGAGATGACAGACTAAAGGAACTTAACCAAAAAAGTTGGGATAGAGTGGATTTTGCAGAAAAATGGATGGAAATTGTTGACGAGGGCCAACGAGAATTTGAAGCGACAATGCCACACTAGTTCCAAGCACTAATGAAAGAAGGTAGGTTGGCTTATCAATTAAATTACAAGATAGGTCACTGAACATTTGTCAGGTGAACGACCTAGGTACCGTGTTTTCCTGTTACCCTTGCATGCATAAACTTGTCAAATCTATTGACAGCTTTGAGAATGAACTTTGGAATGAGGGTTCTGAGTTAGCTTAGGTTTCACTATGCACTTGGATTCACTTTGATCCATCGAATGAAAGATGGATTCCTTAACAGAGTGCGTCATTGCAAGCTCATCCAGACTTTAGTCTGGTGAGCTAATGTGATCGAGCATTGTCTGGAGTTAATTCAGTCAATGAGTGAGTGAGTGAGAGTGCGTAAACACTTCAGTCATTATCAATGAACCAAACACACAATTTCAATGAAACTTTGCCACAAGCTTCATATCTGGTGCCTAACGAAGGTGGATTGTTCGCTTCAAAATCTGCACTCATTAAGGGAGTCGACAGGAGGTAGGGGAGGGTTTTTGACCCCCCCCCCCCCAAATAGGTATTTGCTCTCCCAAACTGCACACGATTTCAATGAAACTTGACCACAACCATAATCACTCGTAATGCACAAAATCAGGGTCTCGGGTAGTTTGGGGGGGGGGGGGGGGGGAGTTGGACCCCCTGAAATACGAGTAGGCATTTGCTCTCTTCTCCGAAGCCACCCATGATTTCGACGAAACCTGACTACAACCGAAACTTGAATACCACTGAAACTTTCCAGCTGGCTGGGTGTGGGTACCTCCCACACCAGCCATAGTACCTCGGCAAAGGAATTGTGTGACTCAGACTCATTGGGACTGACACAAACTGTCAATTTCCCGACCCGGATCGCACTCAACGATACATTATCTCTTCTAGACTTCGTTATGACAAACTTTCCTGCAAATGTCTGCTGCTCTTCTTCAGCTCCAATCGGTTCATCTGATCATTTGCTTGCTAAATTGGACAGCTCTCTGGCCATTCTCAGAGAGCCGCCTCAGCATCGACGAGTCTTGTATTTCACTCAGGCTGACTAGCATGGTCTTCAAGCAGCCATCCAACTTCTGGACTGATCTCCCATTTCTACTGTCTCTGACATCAACTCATCCTGAGAATTCTTTCAAAGTAAATTGCTCTCTCTCTCTCTCCCTCTCCCTCTCCCTCTCCCTCTCCCTCTCCCTCGCCCTCACCCTCGCCCTCTCCCTCTCCCGTCCATGGTACACTCAATCTTGTGGTGAGGCAGTTTCCCTAAAATAACTTGCCTTTGCCTCTTGCAAGGCAAATCCAACTGAAGACAATCTCAGTTCCTTCCACAAAGCTCAGAACAAGTGTGTGTCTACCCTCAAGAGAGCCAGGAAACAATATCTTCTACTCTCAAGACTGAACTGTCGAACCTTTCTCCTTCCTTCTGGTGTTCATTCCCCTTCCATCCGCTCCCTTACCTCAAATGGCTACACATCTGACACTGCCCTTGAAAAAGCTGAATGCCTCAACTCTGTGCTTGCCTCAAAATCTTGTGTCCCAAACCCATTGCTCTCTGTACCCACCATACCCAGTCATACCCAGCTGCTTCTAGACTCTGTGTCATTCTGTCTGTGTGTCAAGGTAGAGAAGTTTCTGTCAAACCTTGACTCCGATTCTGCAACTGAACCAGACGGCATCAGCTCACGGGTGCTAAAATCCTGCTCTGCCGCTCTATCACACCCTCTCTCTGTTCTATTCACCCTCTATTTTGCCCAAGGGCAACTGCTATCTGCTTGGAAATCAGCCAACATTACCGCTTTACACAAAAAAGGTGCAATCAGCCAATTACAACAAGCCAACAACAGACCAATCAGCCTATTCCCAAACATCAGCAATGTCATGGAATCCATCATCACTTCTGATAGTAAATCTTTCCTCCTCTCTAATGGCTTGATCTCAGATTATCAATTTGGGTTCAGCCCAGTTCAGTCCTCTACTCTGGAAATGCTGCTTCTGCTGTCTCAAAAATGGATGGTGGTCCTAAATGCCAGACAGGAAATCAGAGCCGTCTCCCTTGGCATATCTCTTGCCTTCGCTATGGTCTGGCACCCTGCCCTACTCACCAAACCCTCCTCTTATGGTATACATAGAAATCTCCACGCATGCCTTGTGGATTTCCTCTCCTGTCGTAGTCAACGCGTGGCTCTAAATGGAATTCTCTCATCTCTTCCTGTCCAGGCTGGATTTCCTCAAGGCATGAGCATGAGCCTTGTCTTGTCTACAAAAATAATAATAATAAAACCTTCATCGCCCGTGATGGACTTAATATTGTTCACGGCATTAAAACTATCAGGGTCTTAGGAGGTCTTTGAGTGACTATTGCTTCTGATCCAGATTAGCTTCAGGACCCACAGTCCTATTTTTCAGCTACACCTTCAGTCCTGAAGAATTTGGTTACCACTTGAGATGTTGTCTTGAAAACTTGAAAATAATATATAAGATATAAATTAAATATAAGAATACCACTTGAAAACTTGGCTGAACAGTACAACCCTGATGGAGCTGATACTCTGTCTGACAGTGAGGAAGATGATTCGTTTGAAATTTCTCACCAAATGGTGCAATTCATTACATTTGTATGTTCTCGGTAATAAAAGCGATACTTTTATTGCAGTTATTACTTCATATCAGACTGCGATAAATGTCTCTGTCAATACAAAGATGTGTTTCTTCTTGGCCAAAATCACATTCACTCGATGAGTTTGTTATCCCCCACATGCATGCATTCAAAGACGAATAACTCCTCTGCATGAGGGAATATCGCTTGTGGAAGTTATTTTTTGAAATCAGCACACCAACCTGTATGGGAAAGAACCATTTCCACGTAGTTTGCAATTGGGTAGTGCAAAAACGTTTTTCTAGCCATTTGTAGAAGCAATATATTACAGCCTATTCCTGTTGAAACCAAGCACCAGGAACGTTTCTCACGTGACTCCAGAAAAACGTGTTCAACATGTACGTAACATTCCGCATTCACAGCCACCCCTTCCACAGTATCCCAATCTTCAAAATAGTATGAGCCGTAAATTTGATGAAGACTGAGACGCACCGTTTTTGGGAGGGGAAAGGTAACTCAAAGTGGGCTGGTTTCTCAATGCCCCAAAACTGACAGTTTTGTTTGTTTACCACATCATTCCAGTAAACATGATGTCTGTCGGTGATAATTATGTCGTCGATGTTGATTCCTGCTTGAACAATAATCCTACTGAATTACACGCAAAATTCATTACATCGACAATCGACATCGGAGTTTAACTGCTGCATACATTGGATTTTGTAAGAGATAGTCTTCAGATTAGACCTTAACACTCTCACAACACTGCTTTGAGACGGCAAATTTCATGTGAAATGTGCCTAGTTGATTTTCTAGGACTCCGCGCATTCACTTCGCTAATTCTGTTTACGGTCTGGAGAGTTCAAATAGAATGCTTACCTTTCCTAATTCGCTAGATCCTACATTTCTACCTACGAAGGTTTTTATTTATTTTTAATACATTTTTCAAATCGGGTACATTTTTGTGACTCGCCCTGTAAAATGTTCTACATTAAGTTACCTCTTGCATTTGTGAATGTGATACACTCAAGTGTTCATATATTGCATTAGGCTTTTCCTTGTGTTGTGTCTATGGAATCAGTTGCAGTCAGAACCTGGGGCTCATGAACCAAAATTACATAAAGAAAAAAAAAACTGACTGCAACATTTATACTTAAGTCATGATTACAGATTGAATCATAATGAGATTTTGTATTTCTAGCAGCACAGCTTTTTGCTGCTCATAATACAAATTGATTAAAGGGAATACCAAGTGGGGTATAATTTTTAATAAATCATTGAAATTTGTATTACGCAAGGTGACTTTAAACCCTTGATATAAAAATTACTTACGAGTTTTATCTCGACGCTAATGAAAAGCGGTTTAAATCTCAAATCTGGGGTTTTCCAGCTGAACTTCTGTCACCTGTACTGGTGTGTGATGTCCCACATCAGAAAACATTGTCATATGGAAAATAAAGTTGAGACTGGCTGAGTTTCCGAAAATAACTCCAGCACTTAAAGTGAATCCAACATTGGTTTTATGAAAGAGATGAATGGTGCAATAATGGACATGATGATTCACAGGTATTTTGTTGAGGAATGTTGGAACAAAGACCTACGAGTTTGAAATATAGACACACCTCAAAGTAATCCAAGACTCAGGCAAGGCTCAATCCAAAACTTCAAACCACCAAAATTAAGGTGGAGTAGAGACTACATTAAATATATACAGTAACTTGGTTCTTCCCCTCCCTCTCTCCTTGGCAACAAATTCCAATGTAGCCACAACGAAGACCACTGCATTAACACCAAACACTCTACAACCAAAACGTTGCCTTAAATCTAAGTCTACAAGCAGTGGGAGTGATGGGGGTGTAAAAATAAAAAGTGACTGAAGGAAGGAAAGAAATTAGACCCACAGTCTCAAAGATACGATGATCCATACGAGATCTGACATGTACTTTCACATGTCAGGGAGAGGGATGATAGGAGAGGAAAGGGGTGGGGGGGGGGGGGGAGGGAGGGGAAGGGGAGAGAGGGCGAAGGGGAGGGAGGGGGGAAGAGGAGGTGAGGGTTCTGAAAACCTGTCTGTGAAAACACGATACCATCTATTTATCACATACGCAATAACGGCAGAATTTCCCTCTTCCTCTCGTCTTTCCCTTCCCCTCTGCACTGTATTTTCCATATGTGAGGGTTGGCTGACTGATGTGATACATGCTATGACAACTTGCATTACCCAGGTGTGTGTGTGTGTGTGTGTGTGTGTGTGTGTGTGTGTGTGTGTGTGTGTGTGTGTGTGTGTGTGTGTGTGTGTGTGTGTGTGTGCGCTCGCATGCACACCCCCAAATTCAGGTTCACCTGGGCGACCACATATCTCCCCCACTCAACTTTCTACTCTCATGGCCCCTCCCTCACCAAGCCCCTTCAGATTTCCCCCCAATCCCACCCACTCCCCCACAACCCTCCCGCCTTTCCCCCACATCTCCACATACTCAGAATTCCCTGGGCATAGAATGGGTATCTCATCGAGTTATATCAAAATGGGCAAGCATGTGCTATCATTTAGATAAATACTTCTACCAGCGAGGCTTCAAAATTCTTCAGTTCTCTGAAATTCTATGATATCATCAAGGCGTATAATCCCTCATAAACTTCAGATTTGCGCCAAACTTATTTTAACGCAACTGTAACAGCTTAAAATGCATCCATTAGTACAATCACGTGTAGCATAGATAAACCACACAGGAAACGTGTCATCATGCCTGCACGTCCTTGCATGAAATCACTTGTTACGTTTGCCTGCAGAATGCACAGAATGATCTATTTCATTTGAAAACATGCGTTTTTAACAAGATTTGTTTTAATTTAGTGTGCAGCATGTTACGTGCTCCTCCCCGACCCCCTGGTCATGGTGTACCTCCGAGCCCCGAGAGGAGGCATGGCAGAAAAAAGTGTTATTCCGTATGTCAAAGATCAATGGTGAAGCCACACCAATTGTTACTAACCAAACAAATATTGTATTAAGATCACACAAGTATAACAGTACAACAATAATAGTAATCAAAAGTACAATCAATATATCCTATGATGGTACCATCAGTTTCGTAATATATAACTCACTGTGCTCCAAGTGAGTGAAACCAGAACATTCCCAATGTCTCTTTCCCGGCCTCAAACCCAATTTGATTCCGGTTTCAAGCCGAAGTCGATTCGCTCCAGCGATCGCCAGAACGAAGTCCAATCGAGACCAGAATCCCGTGCGGATGGCAAGTACAGTCACACAGCCCAAAGCCGCACAAAGGCGCCATCAAGGCGACTGGGAAATCACACCCTCGGGTATGGACTTTCTCGGCTCACAGTCGGCGAACCGCAAATTAATCTTCAAAAGCCACGGTGCACACACACACACCAGATACGTCTGAAAGCGGTGAAAACGGCTGACGAAGCAAAGAAACCTTGCTCGACGCGCGAAGCGCGTGAGTCAAAATGGCCGACGACCTGTGCTTGAGACGTAACGGCCCGATGATAATTCTCCTCGGAATCCACCGCCAAAATCCTGACACGCAGGTTGATCGGTCACAGCGATGACAACTCTGTCGCAGGAATCCCTCTCCCGGGAACCCAATAGTTCACTCGTGACTCTTGCTCGCCAACGTTCGCTCCAGACCGCAAGTAGCTCGGCTCCTTCTTGTCCGACTCTCACTCCGCCTTCTTTCTCTCCTCTTCCTCTTCATCGCCATCCGGTTCCTGTTTCATTTAAACATTAACCTTTTTACCTTTTGACAATAATAATTGCTATTTCCCTCAAACAACAATAATAAATAATACATGGAACCAGAAATGTTTCAAGTGGATGAAAATCACAACAACGGAAGTGACGAATCCGTAACAAGCAACTCGAGGTACCTCTAAAATGTAAATGCAAGTTGAGTAGATCCCACGAATAAGCTGTCCCCAAAGGGGACAGTCAAATTGTTCTCAAATTTCAACACGGCACAAAAACGGCAACCACAAATATTTACCTTTAAATAGTCTTCTATAAAAGTGAAAATCAAGCAGGAAATCAGCAAAATGTGCAAACCAGAGCGAGCAAACAAAATGTCCAACTTTCACTTGCAAAACTACAGTTCAACATGGTGGAGCTCCAGTATACTCCAGTATGTTTGGATATATTAATATAACTTAATATAATGAAAGTAGATTGCACAAAAATGCGAATCAATGTGATCTCGTGTAATAACAAACTGCATACGTAAAAAAAACAAAAAGGGAGCGCTGTCTACTGTATCTCCATGACTTGTAAAAGAAGCCTGAAGAGTGCTCGCCAAGCAGCTTAAAGCACTCAAGCAAGCACTCCAACAACAACAACTAAGCACTCAAGCAATTGTTAAGATGCCAGCAGTGTCCCAAAATGACCGAATTGGACAGTTGAACACTTTTTTTTGGAACTGCTGCTGAGGTCAATTCCGTCGTTAAAATTTGAAATTCGGTTCAGGTGAAGAGATTTTTGATCTTTGCGGAAATTAAATAAAGGCATGAACTCTGACGTTTATA
Organism: Myxine glutinosa; assembly: GCF_964187855.1. Classification (NCBI taxonomy): domain Eukaryota; kingdom Metazoa; phylum Chordata; class Myxini; order Myxiniformes; family Myxinidae; genus Myxine; species Myxine glutinosa. Next base: position 132,585,225 of record NC_136263.1, read on the forward strand.
AGCATTGTGATGTATACAGGAATACAACGATTTGTAGGTATGAATATCAGCTATATTACCATTGGTAGATATGAAGCTTTATTGAACAGAAACCGACCTGTTCTGAGGCAAGGCATACTTGAGTTGAGCGGAAAAATAATGGAATTAAGACCCCCAAGCTGAGCAACCTGGATACAGGCTGACCAAAGGTAAGCCTGTTAGCATAAATGATTGCAGCACTTCACAAGTCTTGGCTTTATGGGAGAGTGGCCAAATGAAACCACTCCTGAGAAAAAGTCACATGACAGCATGCCTGGAGTTTGCAAAAAGGCACATGAAAAACTGAGAGCGTTGAGAGCATGACACAAAAGATTATGTGGTCTGATGAGAGGAAAATTGAACTCTTGAGCCTGAATGCAAAGTGATAGGGGTGACGGAAACCGAGTACAGCTCATCACCCATCTAACACCATCTCTACCGTGAAGCATGGTGGTGGTAACGTCATGCTATGGGGATGCTTTTCATCGGCAGGGGCTGGGAGACTTGTAAGGGTAGAGGGAACAATGAATGGAGCCAAATACAGGCAAATCCTTGAGAAGAACCCCATTGAGAATCTGTGGAAAGACTTGCAGATTGCTGTTCACTGATGCTCCCTATCCAACTTGACAGAGCTTGAGCAAATCTGCAAGGAAGAATGGGTGAAACTCCACAAATCCAGATGTACAAAGCTGATGCAGACATATTCAAGACTCGAAGCTGCAATTGCTGCCAAAGGCGCTTCTACGTAGTAATGATAATGACTCAGGGTGTTGAATACTTATGTAAATTGGATATTTCTGTATTTCATTTAAAAAAAATTATTTTGTAAAAATGTCTAAAAAGAAATTTCACTTTGACATTATGGGGTATTATGTATGGATCAGTGACAAACAATCTCAATATAATCTATTTTAAATTCAGACTGTAACACAACAAAATGTGAAAAAGGTGTTTGTGAATAGTTTGTGAAGGCACTACATACTGTCTGCCACCTTCACAATGCTCATGACACATCAGATCCAACATTTTGATATTCGATGATCATTTTAACAGTTGATTGTTTTACACTGAATGGAAAACTTGTAGTGAGGTCATGGCAATTGTGAATATGACACTTCCAAAAATGTCTTGGGCTTACCAAAATGGCAGACATATGATTTTTTTTTCAGAATACAATTTTGGGTGGGATCAGACTAGCTGTCCAACACATGGGTATAGTGCAGGCATACATATATTTGCTCTATTATATATATAGATCATTATTTTTATAAACAAAGTCTCGACTTGATTTTTTTTTTTTACTCCAAAACAACGAACTTAAAAAATAAAGAAATAAATGTTTGCCTAAAACACTCCCAGGCACTCACTGATGAACCTCTGAAAGTTTGACGAGGATCCGTTCAGCTATCTGAGAAAAATGGCGACAGACAGACACACACACACACACACACACACACACACACACACACACACACACAGACCATCAGCTCTCTTATATAGTAGATAACACAATCTCTTCAAATGTTATTACATCCTCCAAAAAAAACGAATGCTCGCAGATCTTCAATGACGGTGGCCTCATCGGGCAGATAGGAGACATGAGGCCTCCATGCTCCACCCCTCCTCCTCCCCCCCTTAATTTGGGAACTAGTCGATGGTTAAAATAATACATCCGTGGCAAATTTCAATTTAACAAATTTCAAATTTCAACAGGAAAATCCAGGCGGAGCTTTTGTCACAATTCAGTTTTGCAGTCGCTTTTAATTGTGCGAACCCCAAACACGCCAACCTGTGAGTTGTATGCCAATTTCCGATGACCACACACAGGTTCTCATTTTAAGAAAATGCGGATTTATTACACAAAAAATGGGTAGAAATGGGGCAGGGAAAAATGAAGAACTCTTTAATTACAGTAACTAGCACCCCTCCCTATGGGCGGGGCTTCAATTGGGAGGCCCAAATGAAAAGGCTAAATATCAGAAATTGAAGGCTTTTTTCTTGTAAACGATTTATATAAACATCTGTTAAATCTCGATCGATGCAGCCGTTTGTGCGGCACCCGGGAAAATAACGTCATGCGGGAGCAAGTATCAGCAGGATGTGGCAGTGTGGGAGTCCACTTTTCTGATCCTCCAGTCCTTCATGCCGAAGTAGTTCACCACTTCTCCAAGCATTCCGCTCTTCAGATCCGCCATGACAGATTTAAGCTTTATACTGAAGACGCGTGCAGTTAGTCCTCCCGATGTCGTATGTCCTCCCGATACGTGTTTCCTTCATTGTAAAAACTTCCAAATCAACAGTTAAAAGGATTTTGAGCCGATAGCTGTTACGGCCTTGGCAAGATCGATGGAGACAGCGATCTGTTAGCGTATTCACCGCCAAAATAGCTATGTGGAATTCTCTCATGTGGAGATTAAACGAAGTTTAATCTATGGGCGGGGCTTCAATTGGGAAGCCCAAATGAAAAGGTAAAATATCAGAAATTGAAGGCTTTTTTATTTTCATCGATTCATATAAACATCCGTTGAATCATATCACACGCAAATCATCAAAATCTAAACAGTACATGGCTAAACAGTAGCTACATGGACGATCACGTACCACGTACGTCTCGCGTCTCGCTCGCTCTCATGTTGTCCCGATAATGATCCTTCCGCAGGTTCACCGATGGAAACCTTGTTACGACTTTTACTTCCTGTAGACAGTCAAGTTCGCTCATCTTTTCGGTGCACCGGCACGAGCCGAGAACAGCCCATGCAGTAGCTGATCTGAGGATCTCATCAAACCGTCCGGTCGGTAGTAGCGACGGGCGGTGTGTACAAAGGGCAGGGACTTAATCAACGCAAGTTGATGACTCGCGCTTACTGGGAATTCCTCGTTTGTGGGACACTGTCTCAAGCCCCAGTCCCCATCACGGATGGGGCTCAGCGGTTTACCCGAGCCTGACGGCGAAGGGCAAGGCACACGCTGGCCCATCCAGTGTAGCGCGCGTGCGGTCCCGGACATCGAAGGGCATTAAACGTTCATTAAACATTAAACGTTCATTAAAGGATTACGAAACGAAAAACATTACGAAATTACGTTCACACCGTCACGTCAAACACTACCGTGAACACATACATCGTCACAATGAGAACATCGTCACAATGAACATTATGCATACGCGAATGTTATGCGGGAGTCCAAACCTGAGAATGCTGGAGACCAAAGCTGAAATTGGGAAAACTAAATAGCCTATTTTACTCCTGGAGATCCCAGGATTACCCACCCAAAATATCTTTGCGATCAGTTCAGCAGTTTTTATGGTACCTTCAAACAGACAGATGGACATTTGGTGAATTATAGTAAGATTACAGCACTCTTATGCAAACATGCACTTTGAAATAACTATTCTAAACTATAACACTTTTTACCCCTTAGTCGGCACTCCCCCCTCTCTCCCCCATACCCTTTCGGGATCGCTCAGCTCACATGTCGGATGTGCTTATTGGGCAGCCCTGACAAAGTGTGAGGCTCATGCGCCCACGTTGATCGGCAGGGAGGGTGAGCTGGAAAATTCCCATCACCCGTCGGCCTTGCTCCTGGTCGCACAGTCCTTCATATGATCGCGGTGTGACCTCTCACACAATTTTCCCATGCTGTGAGTAGTTTGGAAAAATACGAACAAACAGATTGTCCACAGGAAACATAACATAATGTTGGGAGGGGTAGATGGAGCCTTAGAAACAGGCATTTAGGTGACAGACAAAAGCTTGCTAAACATTACTCAACACTATCTGTAATTGCAGGAGTTACATCACGCCTATGCGAACATACACTGTGAAATAGCTATTCTAAACTATGCCCCGTTTACCCCTCAGACCAGATCAGTAACAACACGGCTTCAGCATTTTCCTGACAATATCTTTTAACTTCCAAGTACAACTCCTAAAATTAAAAACAGGAATATAAATCCACATAATATTGGCCACTGGTGATCATAGCGGAATGTCAACCTGCACTGTCACCGATGAAAAGTCAAGAAAATAAATGTTCATGCCCCAATGACCTTTTGATCATTAAATTTAATATCTTCCAATTTTGAATACAATACATATCTTGTAATTTTTTTGAAAACCTAAGGGTTTGGAGATGGCTTTAACAGCAGAATATGAGCATTTGGTATTCCCTTTAATATATAGTATATTGTGGGTCTAACGTCTTTAGCTCAATTTCAAACCCACAATTTAATGTAATATGCAGTAATTTTGCACTTTCTTGGACTTTGCTTTCCCTTGTCCATTCAAATCCGAGCTAGATTTTTATTTTTCTCCATAAATCGTCCACATTAACTATAGATAGATATCACTTGTATTGACTGGCTTGGACATCGGAAGGTCTTTAAAACAACCTCTTGTTTGTTCCTGACTTAATTAAAAAATATGTTCTTCTTCCTCATCATTGTCTTTTTCTTTTCTTTTTACTTGCGAGGCAGAAGTTTTTGCCAGTACATCGCAGGTTTTCATCGGTATTAAATTGCGCAGTGATAATCCTTCATTCGAGTCTAAATGATGCCGTACCTTCAAGGAGTGTTCAAAAACTTGTATGAACGAGATATTCGCGTTAGTCCAAGACTCGCTGATGTTTTAAAGTGTAACTCATAAGATGTATAAATATATTTTTTATTTATATATAAATAAAAGCCTCAATCTCTTGGCATGTCTTGGATGCATGTATATCGTTCTTAGAATCTTTCTTTTTGAACATCCCAGGTACAAAAATACAAAAATCACCATTTGATTAACAATTGATTTTGGTGTTTTATTTTTCCCACATTAAAATAGAATGAATGGATTGTGTTTCCAAAGGATAACTTGCAGTTTTAAAGTATTCGTGTTTAAGTCAAGGGGAAGAAAAGTTTTAATGTTCTTTTTTTTTTTTTTTTTTTTTTTTTTTTCCTTGTGAATTATCTGACGTTACTTTTCCCAAGCAAATCTCATGTGCAGGTGCCTTGTTCAAATTCCTCTTTCGAGAGGATTGCCATGCCAAGAGATGCATTAAAGGTGGTGTCTTTTCTTGTATAATAATCTTATACACATGACAGTTAATATTACATCTCTTAAGAGATCACATTTTTGATTTGTCACCACCAATATTGGTGTTGCCAATGGAGTCTAGTTTTGGTTGTGCAGATTCCTGGGAGGTGGCTGCCATGTTTGAATGTCAGTTACAAGTTGAGCTCAACTTGAACGAGTAATTTATTTTGATCTCCTGCAATGAGTGAAAATGAAGCCACCCACTGGACTGGTCATTTCTCCACATACTGGTTTAGTCTGATCATGCACAACGCTGCTAGACTGGAAAGGGTCCGATTCTGGTCATGTTTTCTTGTTCATGTAGTGCTTTGGGACTGTGTAAATTATTGGACCCTTTCTTATAATCCAAGGATAATGATTTTCCGTGCCCTTTCCAATCTCTTGGTTTGTCTCGGTGTGATAATGCTGTATACGTCTTGTGTGAGTGTTTATAGGGCAATGTCCCACGAGGAATTTTATGCTGTTTTTATGCTCTCACAGAGACCTGTCCTTTTTTTTAACTTCACTGTAGATAGCAGCCGAATGCATACATTTCCCTGTATTTATGTATTCTCGCTAATAAAAAAAATATTTATGCACACAATGCAATTTTCATTTATTTATTTTAATGGGGAAGTTCTTACGTTTTGTGTTCTTATTTCTATTCTTAATTTCACAGCGTGCTTACCTGTCTTGCACAGTGGAGTGCACCCTTCATGTCAATGTAATCTGCATAGTGATCTGCCTGAAAGTTCCCCAAATGTGCCAGTAGCATCATTTGAAGATGGTCCTGAAACAAATGAAATGAGTGTACACTATTTCATTTAAGTTATTGGAATAAATAGTTTCCTTTTTCTTTCCTCTTTATTTATTTACCAACAAAGCTCTGAGTGCCATGTCATGAAGACTTGGAGGGCTTTTTGGGATGGGTGTGGGTTGGAGGGTGGGTGGGTTTCATTGATATGTAGTGAAATCTCAAAAAATACTAAAAGTAGATTTGCGATCAGAAGTCGGTGCTATAAATGGTGTAAGTGTGGAATGTAACAATATTTGTTGTCTGTTTTCCCCGTTTAGCTTTGTTACCTTTTTGACTTCCCCTGGTGTATTGTTTTGGGTTAACAGGACAGTGCTCGCTTTTGAGCTGTTAGTCTGAGTTGCAATCCCAGCCCAGTTATATACCTTCTGACTTCGTTTCAGGAAGGCCGAATCCTTTGTAGTGGAATTTAAGCCATTTCAGATCCTAAAGTACCTTTCTAATACAGTAGTGGTATACAGTGCCTTCAGAAAGTACTCTCACTCCTTGACTTTTTTCACATTTTGTTGTGTTGAAGCCTGAATTCAAAGTTGATTAAATTGAGATTTTTTTGTCACTGATCTACACATGTATTTACACATCCACATAGCATGATGCTGCCAAAAGCAAGCCAATGACCCCATTATGTGAGAATGGTTCAAAATGGAAACAAAATAATTCAAAATGAAATACAGAAAATGTCAAATTTACACAAGTATTCAACCTCCTGAGTCGATACTTCTTAGAAGCACCTTTGGCAGCAATTTCAGCTTTGAGTCTTCTTGGGTATGTCTTTATCAGCTTTGCAATCTGGATTTGGGGAGTTTCTCCTATTCCTTGCAGATTTGCTCAAGCTCTGTGAAGTTGGATGGGGAGTGTTTCTGAACAGCAATCCTCAAGGCTTGCCACTGATTATCAATGGGATTTTTGGCTGGGCCACTCAAACACTTTCACATTCTTCTTCTGAAGCCATTCCGTTATTGCTTTGGCTGTATGCTTGGGACATTCTCCTATAGGAACGTAAATGTTCGCCGCTGTCTAAGGTATTTTGCAATCTGAAGCAGGTACTCCTCAAGGATTTGCCTGTATTTGGCTACATCCATTGTTCCCTCTATCCTTACAAGTCTCCCAGTCCCTGCCACTGAAAAGCACCCTCATAGCATGATCCTGCCAATACCCTGACTTGGTTCTAAATTTCTGCTCATCTACATTAGCATAGCCACACATTCGTTATTTCCTTTCAGTCAGATGTACCTTCACCATATATATTCTTATATCTAAATTGATGTGTTTTACCACCTGATGTCTTGAATGGTACAAATATTGTTTGTTGTTTCTAATACCCATACTTCTCTATAGTTATTTTAAGTTATCAGGATACTGCAATGTCATTGAACATCTTGGGTAAAAGAGTCTAGGTCTCTAGGAGTAGTGGGTAGGGGGGGGGGGGGGGTGGGAAATGTTCCTTCAGACAGAGGATCTAGCAAGGCTCTACATTGTTAAATGCTCTGCATTGTTTATTTAAACCTTAACCGCTCTAAGACTCGTAGTAGTGCAGGTACATAAATCATATGCTGGGCAAAAATATAAAGTAGACATCGGTGTATGTTTCCACTCCTTGAAATGTTTTTCTTCTTATGCCCTTGTGTGCAACAAATTAACTTACACTCTGAATAAGTGATCTTGTACTGCAATGATGATGCAGGTTAACCTGGTGTTGGCTTAGCGGTTTAAGATGCCGGCTTGGGATCCTAGGATCCTAAGTTTGAATCCTGGTCGATCGCTGAATTAATGCCAGGGGGGTTGACTCAGCCTGTCATCCTTCCAAGGTCGGCAAATTGGGTACCAGCTTGCTGGGATGAATGATCCCGGTGTGTACCCTGGTTTAGAATAGGTACACCGTATCCCTGCACATCGTAAGAGGTGACTAATAGTTGGCATCAGGAAGGGCATCTGGTCATAAAACATTGCCTCAAACAGGGAACCATGATTTTCATGGGGCCGGCAAGGCTAACCCCCGCTCTAGTGGGTGAAAATGGCCTTCAAACGATCATTCATTCATTCATTCAGGCAAAATGTCTTTGTGTGGAATGCATAAATTTGCTCCTGTTTAAGAACACTCTTACTTTCACATTCCGCTGTTTTTTCTGTTGTTAATGGACTTTCAGCAGAGTGCAACAACCTTGTTAAACAATTAAATAGTATGTGCGCTTATATAAACTTAACCAGTGATGTGCTTATATAAATCACATCACATAATATCAGGTTTACTCGGCCAGGTTCACCTTCTCTGCTCCCCTAGGCAAATTTTCAAAACTACCGACACATACCCATGCTCTACCTTACTCACCACAAACTGGATCAAAGAGACTCTTTTGTGGATGCTGCAGTTTACCAACTTTACAGTTCATTGGGATATCATCTCAAACATTTTGGAGCCAACTTTTCTTTTATTAACATCATCAATGGCATTATCATATGTAGTGTTCAAACGCTCACTCACTGGCGAGCAAAGCCAAGCTATTCCACCTTTTTGACTTAATGATAATCTAAAGTATTTTTACACACTTTAGACAAGAACAAGAGAAAAATGACCACAGTGTGGTCACCAGCTGCGACGTGTAGAATCATGAGGATATCCGTTGCAATATGTTCTTACCTCATACCAACGCACGCCGAGTGTATGCGCATGCGCTATTCAAAAAGGCACCCCAACAACAAGAACAACAACGCGGTCCTTTCATAGAGCTGCTCGTCGCAGCTAAAAATATCTCTCAGTACCACAATTGGTAACGAGACTGCAAAGAAAAATGTGCAAGGCTGTGTCTACGTTTGGATAAATCATGTGCGCTATATCGGCTCTGATTACTTTATGAAGTTCTGGAATGGGTTTGTCAAGCTTATCGATACTCTTCAAATGAAAGCAAATAACAGAAGCAAAATATTGTTATACTCTAGTTGGTACGCTTCTGAGCTCCATTGGAGCTCACAGAACAACTTATCCAGGACTGAGAGGAATGTGTTCACTCTGTACTGGTCTTTGGCATTCAGCACTGTTTGTCCTTGCTAGCTGACGTCAAATGGCAGTATCCTCCTCCTACAGTGCCCTCCATAGGTATTGGAACAGTGGTCAAATTTTTTATTTTTGCTATATACTGAAGAAATTTGGATTTGAGATCAAAAGATGAATATGAGGCAAGAGTACAGAAGGTCAGCTTTTATTTCTTGGTATTTTTATGTATATATGTTTTACCATTGTAGAACAATAGCACCTTCCATGTTCAGCCCCCATTTTAGGTAAGCATAAGTATTGGAAAACATGACTGACATGTGTTTATTGTTGCATCGATTGTTCATACCTAAAACACCTGTGAAAGTCTAGTCTTCGTTTTATCATTTGCTTTTGCCTTTGGAGTCTGCCTTTGGAGTCTGTCGGCATACTCCAACATGAAGACCAGAGAACTGCCTACAAAAGAAAAACACGCAATTTGGAAGCTGAAAGAACAGAATAATTCAATTGGAACCATAGCACAACTGGGCATTGCAAATACAACAATTTGGAATATCTTGAAAAAAAAAGAAACCGCTAGTGTTCTTCGCAATGGGCAAGGGAACAGAGTTTTATGGACAGATGAGATCAAGATAAACCATAAAAAAGCTATGGAAAGGTGAAAGTGCAGAGAAAAGAAGGAACTGCTTATTATTCAAATCATACAACCTCATCTGTGAATCATGGTGGAGGTAGTGTCATGGCTTGGGCTTGCATGGCTGCCTCTGGAACTGGCTCACTCACCTTTATTACTCCCACCAGGGAGTAATGCATTCGATCGTGTCCATCCATGTGTGTGTTCGTGTGTTTGTGAACAAGATATCTGGAAAAGTTCTGAACGTATTTGGATGAAAGTTGATGGGATGATTGCCCTTGGGATAAGGAAGAATTGATTAGTTTTTGGTGAAGCTCAGGATATTATTGCGGATCCATGTTTTTCTCCTCTAATTTCGAGATATATCAAAATAAATTATCTGACAGTTCGGCTTACTTTCTTTTTCATTTATTGTTTTGGGGAGGGGGGATATTAAACAAAACGTATTATTCCAACTTGACCCACGGCAGGAGTATGAGCTCTACTGAGTGGCATTCTAGTTCATGATGTAACTAATGATGGCAGCAGCAGAATGAATTTGGAAGTGAACAGAAACATTTTCTTTTCTGCCCATACACAAGAAAATGCCTCCAAACTCATTGGGCGGTGCTTCACCATGCAGCAAGACAATGACCCAAAACACCCTGCAATGCAACCAAATAGTTCATCAGGGGGAAAAGTGGAAGGTTTGAGACTGATCAAGTCAATCATGTTATTTAAATACAATTGAGCATGCATTCCACGTGTTGAAGAGGAAAGTAAAGTTCGAAACTCCCCAAAACAACCAACAACTGAAAATGGCTGCAGTAAAGGTTTGGCAAAGCATCTCAAAGGAAGATACCAAGAGTTTGGTGATGTTGATGGCTCATCGGCTTGATGCAGTTATTGCATGCAAGGGATTTGCAACCAAATACTAACTGTTATACTACTTTTTCTTACTTTAAATTCATCTCTTCCAATACTTTTATGCCTACCTAATATGATGGACTGTTTGTTGGTTGTTTTCAACAGGGCTAGGTGATTGCGGTGTGTTAATTTAAAACCGTTATCTAGCCACAGGCAAAAGGGGGAGCTGAGTGTGTAAGTCCCCTCGACCAACACATAGCCTCTCTCCTGCCAAGACCCTTCTGGTGCCTCTTCACGGCAACACGTGGTAACTGGTTGTCTTGCACCTCCAGGCTAAACTGCAAGGGATCTCGGAGGAATATGGGCTCCAGAGGTGTTGTATGCTGGCACATTTGGCATGCTGACATGCCCTAGCACTCACTATCCATGTCCCAGCTATGGGTTAAATAGTAGATGCCGAACATGACCTTTTTAGGGTGCATGAGGGAACCTGTTCATGTTCATGTTCAGACAAGTTCAGTTTAGGTCAGCCCCTGGTCCTATTTAGACCGCTGCACCCTGCTGCTTCAGTGATATGTGCCTTTTGGGGTCACTTTGTGGTGAACCTGGATACAGGATTTGAGCACAGAAGAGAGCAGCCTACTCGCTAGGATGTCAAGGCGAGCAAGCTTTGACATGTGAAATTTATACCCGCTATTGATAAATTTTTGAGGTTTATAGGGCGGATAACCTCAGGTTCCTCAAGTGGGAGAATGACGTGCCAGGGGTAAAGCCGGCAGGTCCCCATGGTCCCGATAGACCTGGGCAGGCCTGCCACACCTTGGGTGCTCTAAAGCTGGCTTTCTGGAATGTCAGAACCTCTGAATGATGACAATTATAGGTGAGTGGCTACAGAATGCTGCTCAGCTTTGTTGCCTCAGGAACTGTCCAGGCTGCATATAGACTCCTGGCTTTGGGGAATGCAGAATCCCTGGTCAAGGAAAGGTGTCAGTTCCCCAATAATGCATGGTCGACTGTGTATAAAAAAGAACTGTTGCATCACAGTAAGAAGTGCTTATGCTCCAACCTTTAAGTGCCCATTAGAGGAGAAAAACCCCTTTTCTACTACCAGCTCTCAGAAGTGCTCATGGAAGTACCAGTTAAAGATAGACTCTTTCTGTTAGGAGACTTCAATGCATGGGTTGATGAAGATGCAGGTACATGGGGTGAAGTGATAGGCCACTACGGAATTGGTACTTGCAACTCCCAAGGGATGATGCTACTGGATCAATGCTCTCGCTTTGGTCTTTCCATCACAAATACCATGTTTGCCCATGCAGACGTACATAAGACCACCTGGGACCGACCATCCAAGATCAAAAGTAGGGCACATGATTGATTATACCATCGTAAGGAGACATTTTGTCACCAACATGTCAGTAGAAGTGCTCACTGTTGGACAGACTACAAGTTGTGTATGTGCAAGAACCTGCCTTAGAGTCCATTGGTCAACCAGGCAGCATCTGATACCATGCAGCCCACATCTTAATGTGGCTCTACTGCAATCATCACCCAAGCAGCAAGAATTTTGTTTAGCTCTAAGTGAGGCTCTATCAATAAACTTGACCGGTAATTATGCTAAACAATGGGAATCCATTAAAACAATTATATACGACACAACTCAATCGATGCTGGGAACCCAAACACGCTAGCATAAAGATTGGTTTGACTCACATGATGAAGCCTTCACGAGCCTCCTGGACAGGAAAGGGTGGCCTTTGCAGCAGTTTTGGCTTCAGAAACACCAGCCGATCAAGAGCCGATGGCAGCGGGAGCTAAGAAGAATGCAGAATCAGTGGTGGATAAACAAGGCCAAATAAATTGATGAGTTTGCAGAGAAGCATGACTGCAAAAACTTCTTTAAAGCCATCAAGTTCCAATCGGAGGAAGCCTCTTGGGCTCCAACCCATAAACTCTACCACTGGCGACCACCTGACTCAGCGAGAAGACATTCTTAACTGCTGGGAAGAACATTTTAAGACCTTGCTTAATCAAACTAGAAATGTTGACAGGTCAGTGATCAATTGGGTTCCACAGAGAACCATCCTCTATGAACTGGCAGTAGATCCAGATGTGGATGAGGTGGTGAAGCCCATAAAGCAAATGGCCAATGGGAAAGCGCCAGGAGTATATGGCATTCCACCTGAGGTCCTGAAGAAAGGTGGACCTGCCCTATTCAGGAGTCTCCATCAGCTCATTCAGTGTATTTGACAAAGTGAATGTTTCCCTCAGGAATGGAAAGATGGCACCATTATTGCCTTGTATAAAAAGAAGTGTCTTTTTACATGTGGAAACTACAGAGGTATTACCCTGCTCTCTGTTGATGGAAAGGTTCTTGCCAGAGTGGTACTCAATCACCTAAAGCCCCTAATATAAAACTCCTCCCAGATACCCAAAGCAGATTCTGCTTGTGTTGGTCTACTTTAGATATGATGTTTGTTTTGAGACAACTGCAAGAAAAATGTAGGGAGCAGAGGAAGGACTTGCACCTTGTTTTTCATTGGCGTAGTTAAGGCCTGCGACTCGGTAGACAAGGATCTTGCATTTGATTGCTGGAAAAGAGCGGTGTTCCATCAAAACTCATGATCCACAACTTCGATGTAGGTATGCAAGAAAAGGTATCGATCAATGGGGAATGAACTTCAAAGTGTGATATCATGACAGGTTTCTGCCAAGGCTGCATTCTAACTTCCACCTGCTTCACCATCGTATTCAGTTACGTGATTGGAATGGCACTTGACGGTTTGGAAGACTACGGGTTTGGTATTAGCTACAAGGTGGATGGCAACCTCTTTAACTTGCTCAGGCTAAGGATTAGCAAGTCCCTGCTAGATATCATCAAATAACTCCTTTATGCAGATGATGCTGCCTTTGCCTGAAATAAGGTGGAGGAACTACAGAAAATTATTGATGCCTCCATGATGTGGGGGACAGGCAATTAGTAAAGAAAAAACAGAGATACTACACCAAGCATTACAATCAGTTGGAGTGGTTGTTGTTTTGTATGCAGCCTGTGGCTGCTGGTTGAATCATTTCTCTGGAAGCACATTTGTGCTGCTGATGCAGTGCCCCAATTACCAGTGAGCTGGTACTTAATTTGTTGGCCTCCGAAGGATGACAGGCTGAGTCAACCCCCTGGCGTTAATTCAGAAATCGACCAGGATTTGACACTCAGGATCCCAAGCCGGCACCCTAACCGTTAAGCCAACACCAGGCTATCAGCTGGAGTGGTACACCTTATTCTTGGAGACACCCCATTAAAAATAACGGACAAGTTTGTGTACTTGGGAAGCATGATCACCAGTGATGGAAGCCTGGATGGTGAAATCCAGAGGAGATTAGCCAGTGTAACATCCACGTTTTACTCACTCCAAAGTCAAGGGCGGTGTCGATCAGGTCTATCCCTCAACACCAAGCTGATTGTATACCACCATGTCATCTTAGCAATACTGCTATATGGTAGTGAGACCTGGGCTACCCGACACAAACACCTACACCAGCTGGAGATGTTCCACCAAAGATGCTTATGCCACATCATGCATATTCCCTGGTGGGAAAAGATCACCAATATGAAAGTCCTTGTTCATGCCAACATAACAATTATAAGCACAATGGTGAGGACATCAAGATTGAGCTGGGTCACGTGTGCCATATGCCAGACCATCGTCTCCCCAAAAAAAGTATTTCTTTGTGAACTAACCACTGGAACTCGCCCACATAGCAGGCATGGAAGTTGGAACGATGTCATCAAGGAAGACCGAAAGATCTTCAATATTGATTCAATTTCACTCATTTTAATTGATATCGAGAACAAAAAATATATACAAAATAATTTTGGATGTTTTTTAGGAATTTTTTATTGCAACTTTTCAAAACTATGATTTTGGATTTTCCAAATAGCATTTGTGTATTTTCACAGAACCAGTGCATACTCAGTTATATGAAAATATTCACTAGTTCATCATCGAATAAACTGTCAATCTGCAGCAGCCTCTAAAATCATTGGATTTGTGCACCCATCTGCATTACGCACACTCATACATGCAAATCTGGCTTGCACGATAACACCTGCATCTCACTACGCTGCATTTGGTTTTACATCCACAGGATGTTAGTTTGATGCATCAAGTTTTCAACACGATCCAAGAGGACATCAAAATGAAGACCAATGAGGAGCTTATTCAGGGACCAGAAGTTAAATCACGAGTCTTGGATCATTTCCTGGCATTAGAGGAAACAAAGGTAGATTTGCCCACTTTCTATCTGATGAGCTACTTCAGAAGACTTCCTTTTTCACAGGAGACCACAAAGTCACGACTGGTGGAGGGCATCCGGATCCTGTAAATGCAACTGAGTCAGTAGTGTTTGCGCATCACTTGCTGAAAAAAGTAGTCTGTGGTTTGCAAGAAGATAACAGATGTTTTCATGGTGTGCGTTTGAAAGGTTCTACATGGTCTAAACTCTAAAGGGTACGTTCCAATAGTAGTTAGTGTCGAAGGGGTCTAATCTTGTTGTGTCGTAAAGTTCAGTAAGGTCTAACTTTTATTCAATGCAACATCGAACGCACGACCCGTTCCAATCCTCTCCATGCTCTGTCCTTTACCTGGAACTCTTCCTCCTCTTGGCCACGCCCCCTCTAGCGTACCTTCTTTGCACAACACCACATGTCTCCCTTTCTTTAACCACATGCATACCATAACTCAGTGACCAACAATATGTATATATAGTTAACTAGAAGATGAAATGTAGTAATACCACAGCGTGGATTAACCATTAAACAAGTAATAATAGACATGCAAAAGTTTATCATAGCTTCTTTATCTTACTCTCGAAGAACTTTAGATTACATCATCACATAATCTCGTGTCCAGACTGGAGTTATTTGAACCCTGGCATCCCGGCCGACCGGCACAGATTCTGATGTCTTGAGCTGGTGGTGCGGTGATGCCAGGCAGGAGTGGTTGCTCGATATCGTCCTTCATTCCCTTGGCAGGCAGATGCTAAATGAGAAGCATTCCAGATCCGTCCATCGGACAGTTTGTACGTGCGAGATCCTCTTCGCTCCATAACTTGGAGAGGCGCTGAAAATTTAGATTGTCCCTTTCGGAGGATGCCAGGTTTCCTCACTCGGACGAAGGAGCCACATTCAAAGTTCACATCCTTTGCCCCCGCCGTTTGCTGGTGTATGCCTTTTGCTTGTTCTGCTTCTCTTGTACTGTGAGTGCTGTGTCTTGGCGTGATGGTGTGTTGACCTTTGGCATCTGTAATCCAGATACATGAAGCTTGGTGTGCATCTCTCTCCCATGAAGCAGTTCAGCAGGTGATCGCTGTGTTGTGGCATGTCGGGTTGCCCGGTATGTTTGAAGAAAGTCCGTTGTAAATGTTTTCCAGTCTTTCCCCTTGATGTTAGCAGTGAGCAAGCTTTCTTTTAAGCTTCGATTGAATCGTTCTATTTCTCCATTCGCTTGCGGATAGTAGACTGCTGACTTTCTGTGTGTAATGTCTCTGTCTTTCAGAAAGGTTTCAAATTCCCGAGAAGTGAATTGTGAACCATTGTCGGATATCAACTCTTTTGGGTTACCTTCTCTGCTGAAGACAGATGACAGGAACTTGATCACTGTAGTGGAAGTGACCTGGGAGGTGAAGGCAATTTCTAGCCATTTGCTAAAGTAATCGGTGTGATGGCGAAATGACAGTCCAGTGGTGCAGAATCGAAGGGCCCCACTATGTCGATTGCCAGTTTCTCCCAAGCTGCGTCAGGATAAGGAACCGGCTGCAGTGGTGATGCGTGTGTCACAGCTGTCTTGTCGTGCTGCTGACGAGTAATGCAAGCTTTGGTTGCGGACTCTACGTGCGCGTCCATTCCCGGCCACCAGTACAGATCCCTTAACCACTGCTTTGTCCTCACCATACCCTGGTGAGTGCCATGTGCTAATTTGATGAAAGGTGGTTGTACTGCATCAGGGACAAGAAGGCGCTGAGTACCTCTCATCGCGCAGTCCTCTTGTAATGACAGTTCATTTTGCAATCTGAAGTAAGGAAGGAGATCAGGATCCAGGCCTTTCGACGTTTTCGGCCAGTACTTTGTAAGCATTTCCCGCAGCTTTGCTTGGACAGGGCAGGAAATACAGGCAGTTTTGAATTATTCAGCTGTTATAGCAGTGAGGGTTGATGTGAGCGCGACGACCTCAACATCATCCTCCACGCTTGGCTCTGAAGTAGGCAGTGGCAGTGGCAGGCGAGACGAGCAATCAGAGGTTACATTTTCAGAGCCAGGCTTGTACTGAATGTCATCATTAAATGACAGAAGCCATGTGGACCATCTGGTCACACGCATTCCAGCTCTTCCCAATACTTTTGTGGAAAGCAGTGTAGTGAGAGGACTGTGGTCAGTGCGTAATGTGAAATGTCTGCCCCAGATATAAGTCCTCAACTTCTCTGTCACCTACACGCATCCAAGTGCTTCCTTTTCCCCCGTGGAATATTTTCTTTCCGATTCAGTCAGCGTTCGGGATGCAAATGCGATGGTTTTCTCTGTTTTGTCAGCATGGATTTGCATCAGGACCGCTCCAAGACCATAATCAGAGGCATCAGTTGTCACTATGGTGTATCGCTCTGGATCAAAAAGAGCGAGAGCTGGACTACTGACAATCAGTTCTTTAACTGAATCAAAACTTTGCTGCGCCTTGACTGACCAGGAGAAGGTGGATGGTCCCCGTAGTAATTCTCTCAGAGGTTCCACGACTGATGCATAGTTAGGGATGAATATTGCATACCATGACGTGAGTCCGAGAAAAGAGTGCAAACTCTGCACGTCTTTCGGTGGGGGTGCTTGTGACACCGCAACAACATGAGCAGGGTCAGGTTACAGTCCTGCGTGTGACACTACATGTCCTAAAAATGACAACTCCGTCTGTCTAAAGTGGCATTTTGAAAGGTTCAGTTTCAGCCCAGCTGCATCAATACGTTGTAGTACCTCTGAGGTTTTTATCATGTGCTTTGGGAGTCCGTCCAAAAACGATTACATCATCTCGGTAACACCGAGCTCCAGGCTGGTTTTTTTAAATGGCAGGCATCATCCTCTGGAAACAACTGGGTGGTGAAGCGAGCCCGTAAGGGATTCGTTTGTAGCGAAACAGTCCCTCATGCGCAATGAAGGCAGTGAGGTCCCTGCTGTGCTCATGCAATACAACCTGGTGGTATGCACCTTGCAGATCCAGTGTGGAGAAAGGAGTGCTGCGTCGCAGCTCGGCAAACATCTCCTCCATATGCGGAAGAGGATATCCGTCAATCACCACCGATTTATTTGGTTCTCTTAAATCCACACACAGACGAATCCCTCCGTTTTTCTTCATTGTCACTACAATTGGTGAAACCCGCTCTGAAGATTCAAATGGCTCAATTACATCAAATTTAACGAGCTTTTTCAACTCCTGAGAAACATCATCTCTCACAGAAAAAGGCAAGCGGTGCAGCTTTTGCTGGACTGGAGTCACATTGGGTCGTATTTTAACGAGATGAATAAACCCCTTTGCACAGCCAAGGGTGTCCTCCTTGCTGTCACCTGTAACATTTGCGAATGGAGTTTGATTTGCCCTGTTTTGGGTGGTAGAAGTGATGCTACCATTCAGCAATTGCATGTCGAGTGCAGAAACCAGGTCTCTGCCCAGAATGGCAGTGCCGCTCCGCACTATGTAAAATTCAGCAGGTGCACAGCGATTCTCGAAAGTCACATCGGCATGCAGGCAACCACGCACAGGAATCGGGTTTCTCAGGTAGCTAACCAGGTGTAGTTTTGGCTCAGTCAGTGACACATTATTGAAACATTGCCTGTAGACAGATTCAGGAAGTATCGATACTGCCGAGCCTCTATCTAACATTACTTCTCCCCCGGCAGCAGTAACTTGTACAGTGCACACTGCACATTGTCTTATCAGCATCTCGAGTCCTATTGTCTACACTCAACACATTCACGTCCAGTACAGTCACTTCGTGAACATGTTTTGAGCTCCGGCATGCTTTAGCAAAATGTCCTCTCTTTTTGCAGCTGTTGCACTGTACGTCCTTTGCTGGGCATCCATAGTAATTAGCTGTGTGGTTTACAGAACCGCATCTATAACACATCTTCCCTTCAGCCGATTGGGATCGCTGATCTGAAATACCTATCCCAGCGAGTCGAAAGGGTCTTTTGCTGCTCTGCGAATCCTGTGTCTGCACAGGGTGTATGGTCTGTATGGCGCTAGCAGCCCCTTGGCCTATGATATTGGCCTCCGCCATTGCTGACTCAGTCTGTCTAGCGATGGTTATAGCTTTCTGTAATGTCAGTCCCATTTGTAGCAGTAACCGCTCTCTAATGCGAGGTGAATTTGTTTTCTCGACCAGCTGGTCCTGGATCATTTAATCTGCCAGCTCTCCAAACTCACATGTGACGACCATTTCCCTCAATGAAGCAATGTATTGTGACATAGGCTCGCCATTTTCTTGAGCACGTTGCCGAAATTTATATCGTTCTGCCACGACATTAACTCTTGGGAGAAAAAAATTCCTCAAGGCCGCAAGTGCAGTCGCATAGGTATTATCAGATACTGTTCCTCTGAACTTCAGTACGTAGTTCCTCCATTCCTCCAGCACGTCGTTTTCAAAGGCACGAGTCCAGGCCGTAAAATGCATTGAAGGCTCACCCGGGTTTTGCAGAAAGGGTGTCGGTGGATTCAAGTTCAGTCCCACTCTCGTCGCCAATTTGTTGTGTCGTAAAGTTCAGTAAGAAGAATTCAGTAAGGTCCAACTGTTTTATTCAATCCAACATTGAACGCACGTCCCGTTTCAATCCTCTCCACGCTCTGTCCTTTACCCGAAACTCTTCCTCCTCTTGGCCACGCCCCCTCTAGCGTACCTTCTATGCACAACACCACAAATCTCTAATTGTGTAAGGGTCAAATCTCTCAAGTATGTAAAAAGGATCTAAAAAGGGCCAAGTGGTGCAAAGATCTAAATGGTCAAAAGTCACAGCAATCCAACATGTCTGAAGGGTGCAATGGGTCGAAATGGTATTAAGGCATAAGGGGTCAAAAGGTACTTTTAAAGGGTGCAAAGGCCTGAAGGATGACTGGATCTAGCGTCCAAACGGTTTTTTAAGGTAAAAGGGGTCTAAAAAGGTTTTAGGTGTCTTCAAGGTCCTCTGAGTCTTTTGGGTCCTTGGGGTTTTTTGGATCGTTGGAGTCATTTTGGTATTTTGAGTCCTCAGGTGGGAGTAGCAGGGGGGGGGGGGGAGGGGAAACCACTTTTGCACTTGTATTAGTGTGGAAAAACCACTTTTCGCACTTGTGTTAGTGTTGAAAAACCACTTTTCGCACTTGTGTTAGTGTTGAAAAATCACTTTTCGCACTTGTGCTGGTGCAGGAAACCACTTTTGCACTTGTATTAGTGTGGAAAAACCACTTTTCGCACTTGTGTTAGTGTTGAAAAACCACTTTTCGCACTTGTGTTAGTGTTGAAAAATCACTTTTCGCACTTGTGTTGGTGCAGGAAACCACTTTTGCACTTGTATTAGTGTGGAAAAAACACTTTTTGCACTTGTGATAGTGTGGAAAAACCACTTTTCGCACTTGTGTTAGTGTTGAAAAACCACTTTTCGCATTTGTGTTAGTGTTGAAAAACCACTTTTCGCACTTGTGTTGGTGCAGGCAACCACTTTTGCACTTGTGTATTAGTGTATTAGTGTGGAACTTGTATTGTATTAGTGTGGAAAAACTTGTATTAGTATTAGTGTGGAAACTTGTATTAGTATTAGTGCACTTGTATTAGTGTGGAAAAAACACTTTTCGCACTTGTGTTAGTGTTGAAAAAGCACTTTTCGCACTTGTGTTAGTGTTGAAAAACCACTTTTCGCACTTGTGTTAGTGTTGAAAAACCACTTTTCGCACTTGTGTTGGTGCAGGAAACCACTTTTGCACTTGTGCTAGTGTTGAAAAACCACTTTTCGCACTTGTGTTCGTGTTGAAAAACCACTTTTCGCACTTGTGTTGGTGCAGGAAACCACTTTTGCACTTGTGTTAGTGTTGAAAAACCACTTTTCGCACTTGTGTTAGTGTTGAAAAACCACTTTTCGCACTTGTGTTAGTGTTGAAAAACCACTTTTCGCACTTGTGTTGGTGTTGAAAAACCACTTTTTGCACTTGTGTTAATGTTGAAAAACCACTTTTCGCACTTGTGTTGGTGCAGGAAAACCACTTTTCGCACTTGTGATAGTGTGGAAAAACCACTTTTCGCACTTGTGTTAGTGTTGAAAAACCACTTTTCGTACTTGTGTTGGTGCAGGAAACCACTTTTGCACTTGTATTAGTGTGGAAAAAACACTTTTTGCACTTGTGATAGTGTTGAAAAACCACTTTTCACACTTGTGTTAGTGTTGAAAAACCACTTTTCGCACTTGTGTTAGTGTTGAAAAACCACTTTTCGCACTTGTGTTGGTGCAGGAAACCACTTTTGCACTTGTATTAGTGTGGAAAAACCACTTTTCGCACTTGTGTTAGTGTTGAAAAACCACTTTTCGCACTTGTGTTAGTGTTGAAAAACCACTTTTCGCACTTGTGTTAGTGTTGAAAAACCACTTTTCGCACTTGTGTTGGTGCAGGAAACCACTTTTGCACTTGTATTAGTGTTGAAAAAACACTTTTTGCACTTGTGTTAGTGTTGAAAAAACACTTTTCGCACTTGTGTTAGTGTTGAAAAACCACTTTTCGCACTTGTGTTAGTGTTGAAAAACCACTTTTCGCACTTGTGTTGGTGCAGGAAACCACTTTTGCACTTGTATTAGTGTGGCAAAAACACTTTTTGCACTTGTGATAGTGTTGAAAAACCACTTTTCGCACTTGTGTTAGTGTTGAAAAACCACTTTTCGCACTTGTGTTAGTGTTGAAAAACCACTTTTCGCACTTGTGTTAGTGTTGAAAAACCACTTTTCGCACTTGTGTTAGTGTTGAAAAACCACTTTTCGCACTTGTGTTGGTGCAGGAAACCACTTTTGCACTTGTATTAGTGTGGAAAAAACACTTTTTGCACTTGTGATAGTGTTGAAAAACCACTTTTCGCACTTGTGTTAGTGTTGAAAAGCCACTTTTCGCACTTGTGTTGGTGCAGGAAACCACTTTTGCACTTGTATTAGTGTGGAAAAAACACTTTTTGCACTTGTGATAGTGTTGAAAAACCACTTTTCGCACTTGTGTTAGTGTTGAAAAACCACTTTTCGCACTTGTGTTGGTGCAGGAAACCACTTTTGCACTTGTATTAGTGTTGAAAAACCACTTTTTGCACTTGTGTTAGTGTTGAAAAAACACTTTTCGCACTTGTGTTAGTGTTGAAAAACCACTTCGCACTTGTGTTAGTGTTGAAAAACCACTTTTCGCACTTGTGTTGGTGCAGGAAACCACTTTTGCACTTGTATTAGTGTGGCAAAAACACTTTTTGCACTTGTGATAGTGTTGAAAAACCACTTTTCGCACTTGTGTTAGTGTTGAAAAACCACTTTTCGCACTTGTGTTAGTGTTGAAAAACCACTTTTCGCACTTGTGTTAGTGTTGAAAAACCACTTTTTGCACTTGTGATAGTGTTGAAAAACCACTTTTCGCACTTGTGTTAGTGTTGAAAAACCACTTTTCGCACTTGTGTTGGTGCAGGAAACCACTTTTGCACTTGTATTAGTGTTGAAAAACCACTTTTCGCACTTGTGTTAGTGTTGAAAAACCACTTTTCGCACTTGTGTTTGTGTTGAAAAACCACTTTTCGCACTTGTGTTAGTGTTGAAAAACCACTTTTCGCACTTGTGTTAGTGTTGAAAAACCACATTTCGCACTTGTGTTGGTGCAGGAAACCACTTTTGCACTTGTATTAGTGTGGCAAAAACACTTTTTGCACTTGTGATAGTGTTGAAAAACCACGTTTCGCACTTGTGTTAGTGTTGAAAAACCACTTTTCGCACTTGTGTTGGTGCAGGAAACCACTTTTGCACTTGTATTAGTGTGGAAAAAACACTTTTTGCACTTGTGATAGTGTTGAAAAACCACTTTTCGCACTTGTGTTAGTGTTGAAAAACCACATTTCGCACTTGTGTTGGTGCAGGAAACCACTTTTGCACTTGTATTATTGTGGAAAAAACACTTTTTGCACTTGTGATAGTGTTGAAAAACCACTTTTCGCACTTGTGTTAGTGTTGAAAAACCACTTTTCGCACTTGTGTTAGTGTTGAAAAACCACTTTTCGCACTTGTGTTGGTGCAGGAAACCACTTTTGCACTTGTATTAGTGTGGAAAAACCACTTTTCGCACTTGTGTTAGTGTTGAAAAACCATTTTTTGCACATGTGTTAGTGTTGAAAAACCACTTTTCGCACTTGTGTTGGTGCAGGAAACGACTTTTGCACTTGTATTAGTGTGGAAAAACCACTTTTCGCACTTCTGTTAGTGTTGAAAAACCACTTTTCGCACTTGTGTTAGTGTTGAAAAACCACTTTTCGCACTTGTGTTGGTGCAGGAAACCACTTTTGCACTTGTATTAATGTGGAAAAAACACTTTTTGCACTTGTGATAGTGTTGAAAAACCACTTTTCGCACTTGTGTTATTGTTGAAAAACCACTTTTCGCACTTGTGTTAGTGTTGAAAAACCACTTTTCGCACTTGTGTTGGTGCAGGAAACCACTTTTGCACTTGTATTAGTGTTGAAAAACCACTTTTCGCACTTGTGTTAGTGTTGAAAAACCACTTTTCGCACTTGTGTTGGTGCAGGAAACCACTTTTGCACTTGTATTAGTGTGGCAAAAACACTTTTTGCACTTGTGATAGTGTTGAAAAACCACTTTTCGCACTTGTGTTAGTGTTGAAAAACCACTTTTCGCACTTGTGTTAGTGTTGAAAAACCACTTTTCGCACCTGGGTTAGTGTTGAAAAACCACTTTTCGCACTTGTGTGTGTTAGTGTTGAAAAACCACTTTTCGCACTTGTGTTGGTGCAGGAAACCACTTTTGCACTTGTATTAGTGTGGCAAAAACACTTTTTGCACTTGTGATAGTGTTGAAAAACCACTTTTCGCACTTGTGTTAGTGTTGAAAAACCACTTTTCGCATTTGTGATAGTGTTGAAAAACCACTTTTCGCACTTGTGTTAGTGTTGAAAAACCACTTTTCGCACTTGTGTTGGTGCAGGAAACCACTTTTGCACTTGTATTAGTGTTGAAAAACCACTTTTTGCACTTGTGTTAGTGTTGAAAAACCACTTTTCGCACTTGTGTTAGTGTTGAAAAACCACTTTTGCACTTGTATTAGTGTGGAAAAACCACTTTTCGCACTTGTGTTAGTGTTGAAAAACCACTTTTCGCACTTGTGTTAGTGTTGAAAAACCACTTTTCGCACTTGTGTTGGTGCAGGAAACCACTTTTGCACTTGTATTAGTGTGGAAAAACCACTTTTCGCACTTGTATTAGTGTTGAAAAACCACTTTTCGCACTTGTGTTAGTGTTGAAAAACCACTTTTCGCACTTGTGTTGGGACAGGAAACCACTTTTGCACTTGTATTAGTGTGGCAAAAACACTTTTTGCACTTGTGATAGTGTTGAAAAACCACTTTTTGCACTTGTGTTAGTGTTGAAAAACCACTTTTCGCACTTGTGACAGTGTTGAAAAACCACTTTTCGCACTTGTGTTAGTGTTGAAAAACCACTTTTCGCACTTGTGTTGGTGCAGGAAACCACTTTTGCACTTGTATTAGTGTTGAAAAACCACTTTTCGCACTTGTGTTAGTGTTGAAAAACCACTTTTCGCACTTGTGTTAGTGTTGAAAAACCACTTTTCGCACTTGTGTTGGTGCAGGAAACCACTTTTGCACTTGTATTAGTGTGGAAAAAACACTTTTTGCACTTGTGATAGTGTTGAAAAACCACTTTTCGCACTTGTGTTAGTGTTGAAAAACCACTTTTCGCACTTGTGTTGGTGCAGGAAACCACTTTTGCACTTGTATTATTGTGGAAAAAACACCTTTTGCACTTGTGATAGTGTTGAAAAACCACTTTTCGCACTTGTGTTAGTGTTGAAAAACCACTTTTTGCACTTGTGTTAGTGTTGAAAAACCACTTTTCGCACTTGTGTTGGTGCAGGAAACCACTTTTGCACTTGTATTAGTGTGGATAAACCACTTTTTGCACTTGTGTTAGTGTTGAAAAACCATTTTTCGCACTTGGGTTAGTGTTGAAAAACCACTTTTCGCACTTGTGTTGGTGCAGGAAACCACTTTTGCACTTGTATTAGTGTGGCAAAAACACTTTTTGCACTTGTGATAGTGTTGAAAAACCACTTTTCGCACTTGTGTTAGTGTTGAAAAACCACTTTTCGCATTTGTGATAGTGTTGAAAAACCACTTTTCGCACTTGTGTTAGTGTTGAAAAACCACTTTTCGCACTTGTGTTGGTGCAGGAAACCACTTTTGCACTTGTATTAGTGTTGAAAAACCACTTTTTGCACTTGTGTTAGTGTTGAAAAACCACTTTTCGCACTTGTGTTAGTGTTGAAAAACCACTTTTTGCACTTGTGTTAGTGTTGAAAAACCACTTTTCGCACTTGTGTTAGTGTTGAAAAACCACTTTTCGCACTTGTGTTAGTGTTGAAAAACCACTTTTCGCACTTGTGTTGGTGCAGGAAACCACTTTTGCACTTGTATTAGTGTGGAAAAACCACTTTTCGCACTTGTGTTAGTGTTGAAAAACCACTTTTCGCACTTGTGTTAGTGTTGAAAAACCACTTTTCGCACTTGTGTTGGTGCAGGAAACCACTTTTGCACTTGTATTAGTGTGGAAAAACCACTTTTCGCACTTATATTAGTGTTGAAAAACCACTTTTCGCACTTGTGTTAGTGTTGAAAAACCACTTTTCGCACTTGTGTTGGGACAGGAAACCACTTTTGCACTTGTATTAGTGTGGCAAAAACACTTTTTGCACTTGTGATAGTGTTGAAAAACCACTTTTTGCACTTGTGTTAGTGTTGAAAAACCACTTTTCGCACTTGTGACAGTGTTGAAAAACCACTTTTCGCACTTGTGTTAGTGTTGAAAAACCACTTTTCGCACTTGTGTTGGTGCAGGAAACCACTTTTGCACTTGTATTAGTGTTGAAAAACCACTTTTCGCACTTGTGTTAGTGTTGAAAAACCACTTTTCGCACTTGTGTTAGTGTTGAAAAACCACTTTTCGCACTTGTGTTGGTGCAGGAAACCACTTTTGCACTTGTATTAGTGTGGAAAAAACACTTTTTGCACTTGTGATAGTGTTGAAAAACCACTTTTCGCACTTGTGTTAGTGTTGAAAAACCACTTTTCGCACTTGTGTTGGTGCAGGAAACCACTTTTGCACTTGTATTATTGTGGAAAAAACACCTTTTGCACTTGTGATAGTGTTGAAAAACCACTTTTCGCACTTGTGTTAGTGTTGAAAAACCACTTTTTGCACTTGTGTTAGTGTTGAAAAACCACTTTTCGCACTTGTGTTGGTGCAGGAAACCACTTTTGCACTTGTATTAGTGTGGATAAACCACTTTTTGCACTTGTGTTAGTGTTGAAAAACCATTTTTCGCACTTGGGTTAGTGTTGAAAAACCACTTTTCGCACTTGTGTTGGTGCAGGAAACCACTTTTGCACTTGTATTAGTGTGGAAAAACCACTTTTCGCACTTGTGTTAGTGTTGAAAAACCACTTTTCGCACTTGTGTTAGTGTTGAAAAACCACTTTTCGCACTTGTGTTGGTGCAGGAAACCACTTTTGCACTTGTATTAATGTGGAAAAACACTTTTTGCACTTGTGATAGTGTTGAAAAACCACTTTTCGCACTTGTGTTAGTGTTGAAAAACCACTTTTCGCACTTGTGTTAGTGTTGAAAAACCACTTTTCGCACTTGTGTTGGTGCAGGAAACCACTTTTGCACTTGTATTAGTGTAGAAAAACCATTTTCGCACTTGTGTTAGTGTTGAAAAACCACTTTTCGCACTTGTTTTAGTGTTGAAAAACCACTTTTCGCACTTGTGTTAGTGTTGAAAAACCACTTTTTGCACTTGTGTTAGTGTTGAAAAACCACTTTTCGCACTTGTGTTGGTGCAGGAAACCACTTTTGCACTTGTATTAGTGTGGCAAAAACACTTTTTGCACTTGTGATAGTGTTGAAAAACCACTTTTCGCACTTGTGTTAGTGTTGAAAAACCACTTTTCGCACTTGTGTTAGTGTTGAAAAACCACTTTTCGCACTTGTGTTAGTGTTGAAAAAACACTTTTCGCACTTGTGTTAGTGTTGAAAAACCACTTTTCGCACTTGTGTTGGTGCAGGAAACCACTTTTGCACTTGTATTAGTGTGGCAAAAACACTTTTTGCACTTGTGATAGTGTTGAAAAACCACTTTTCGCACTTGTGATAGTGTTGAAAAACCACTTTTCGCACTTGTGTTAGTGTTGAAAAACCACTTTTCGCACTTGTGTTGGTGCAGCAAACCACTTTTGCACTTGTATTAGTGTTGAAAAACCACTTTTCACACTTGTGTTAGTGTTGAAAAACCACTTTTCGCACTTGTGTTAGTGTTGAAAAACCACTTTTCGCACTTGTGTTAGTGTTGAAAAACCACTTTTCGCACTTGTGTTAGTGTTGAAAAACCACATTTCGCACTTGTGTTGGTGCAGGAAACCACTTTTGCACTTGTATTAGTGTGGCAAAAACACTTTTTGCACTTAAAATAGTGTTGAAAAACCACTTTTCGCACTTGTGTTAGTGTTGAAAACCCACTTTTCGCACTTGTGTTGGTGCAGGAAACCACTTTTGCACTTGTATTAGTGTGGAAAAAACACTTTTTGCACTTGTGATAGTGTTGAAAAACCACTTTTCGCACTTGTGTTAGTGTTGAAAAACCACTTTTCGCACTTGTGTTAGTGTTGAAAAACCACTTTTCGCACTTGTGTTGGCGCAGGAAACCACTTTTGCACTTGTATTAGTGTGGAAAAAACACTTTTTGCACTTGTGATAGTGTTGAAAAACCACTTTTCGCACATGTGTTAGTGTTGAAAACCCACTTTTCGCACTTGTGTTGGTGCAGGAAACCACTTTTGCACTTGTATTAGTGTGGAAAAACCACTTTTCGCACTTGTGTTAGTGTTGAAAAACCACTTTTCGCACTTGTGTTAGTGTTGAAAAACCACTTTTCGCACTTGTGTTGGTGCAGGAAACCACTTTTGCACTTGTATTAGTGTGGAAAAAACACTTTTTGCACTTGTGATAGTGTTGAAAAACCACTTTTTGCACTTGTGTTAGTGTTGAAAAACCACTTTTCGCACTTGTGTTGGTGCAGGAAACCACTTTTGCACTTGTATTAGTGTGGAAAAAACACTTTTTGCACTTGTGATAGTGTTGAAAAACCACTTTTCGCACTTGTGTTAGTGTTGAAAAACCACTTTTCGCACTTGTGTTGGTGCAGGAAACCACTTTTGCACTTGTATTAGTGTTGAAAAAACACTTTTTGCACTTGTGTTAGTGTTGAAAAAACACTTTTCGCACTTGTGTTAGTGTTGAAAAACCACTTTTCGCACTTGTGTTAGTGTTGAAAAACCACTTTTCGCACTTGTGTTGGTGCAGGAAACCACTTTTGCACTTGTATTAGTGTGGCAAAAACACTTTTTGCACTTGTGATAGTGTTGAAAAACCACTTTTCGCACTTGTGTTAGTGTTGAAAAACCACTTTTCGCACTTGTGTTAGTGTTGAAAAACCACTTTTCGCACTTGTGTTAGTGTTGAAAAACCACTTTTCGCACTTGTGTTAGTGTTGAAAAACCACTTTTCGCACTTGTGTTGGTGCAGGAAACCACTTTTGCACTTGTATTAGTGTTGAAAAACCACTTTTCGCACTTGTGTTAGTGTTGAAAAACCACTTTTCGCACTTGTGTTAGTGTTGAAAAACCACTTTTCGCACTTGTGTTAGTGTTGAAAACCACTTTTCGCACTTGTGTTAGTGTTGAAAAACCACATTTCGCACTTGTGTTGGTGCAGGAAACCACTTTTGCACTTGTATTAGTGTGGCAAAAACACTTTTTGCACTTGTGATAGTGTTGAAAAACCACTTTTCGCACTTGTGTTAGTGTTGAAAAACCATTTTTCGCACTTGTGTTGGTGCAGGAAACCACTTTTGCACTTGTATTAGTGTGGAAAAAACAATTTTTACACTTGTGATAGTGTTGAAAAACCACTTTTCGCACTTGTGTTAGTGTTGAAAAACCACTTTTCGCACTTGTGTTAGTGTTGAAAAACCACTTTTCGCACTTGTGTTGGCGCAGGAAACCACTTTTGTACTTGTATTAGTGTGGAAAAAACACTTTTTGCACTTGTGATAGTGTTGAAAAACCACTTTTCGCACTTGTGTTAGTGTTGAAAAACCACTTTTCGCACTTGTGTTGGTGCAGGAAACCACTTTTGCACTTGTATTAGTGTGGAAAAACCACTTTTCGCACTTGTGTTAGTGTTGAAAAACCACTTTTCGCACTTATGTTAGTGTTGAAAAACAACTTTTCACACTTGTGTTGGTGCAGGAAACCACTTTTGCATTTGTATTAGTGTGGAAAAAACACTTTTTGCACTTGTGATAGTGTTGAAAAACCACTTTTCGCACTTGTGTTAGTGTTGAAAAACCACTTTTCGCACTTGTGTTAGTGTTGAAAAACCACTTTTCGCACTTGTGTTAGTGTTGAAAAACCACATTTCGCACTTGTGTTGGTGCAGGAAACCACTTTTGCACTTGTATTAGTGTGGCAAAAACACTTTTTGCACTTGTGATAGTGTTGAAAAACCACGTTTCGCACTTGTGTTGGTGCAGGAAACCACTTTTGCACTTGTATTAGTGTGGAAAAACCACTTTTCGCACTTGTGTTAGTGTTGAAAAACCACTTTTCGCACTTGTGTTAGTGTTGAAAAACCACTTTTCGCACTTGTGTTGGTGCAGGAAACCACTTTTGCACTTGTATTAATGTGGAAAAACACTTTTTGCACTTGTGATAGTGTTGAAAAACCACTTTTCGCACTTGTGTTAGTGTTGAAAAACCACTTTTCGCACTTGTGTTAGTGTTGAAAAACCACTTTTCGCACTTGTGTTGGTGCAGGAAACCACTTTTGCACTTGTATTAGTGTAGAAAAACCATTTTCGCACTTGTGTTAGTGTTGAAAAACCACTTTTCGCACTTGTTTTAGTGTTGAAAAACCACTTTTCGCACTTGTGTTAGTGTTGAAAAACCACTTTTTGCACTTGTGTTAGTGTTGAAAAACCACTTTTCGCACTTGTGTTGGTGCAGGAAACCACTTTTGCACTTGTATTAGTGTGGCAAAAACACTTTTTGCACTTGTGATAGTGTTGAAAAACCACTTTTCGCACTTGTGTTAGTGTTGAAAAACCACTTTTCGCACTTGTGTTAGTGTTGAAAAACCACTTTTCGCACTTGTGTTAGTGTTGAAAAAACACTTTTCGCACTTGTGTTAGTGTTGAAAAACCACTTTTCGCACTTGTGTTGGTGCAGGAAACCACTTTTGCACTTGTATTAGTGTGGCAAAAACACTTTTTGCACTTGTGATAGTGTTGAAAAACCACTTTTCGCACTTGTGATAGTGTTGAAAAACCACTTTTCGCACTTGTGTTAGTGTTGAAAAACCACTTTTCGCACTTGTGTTGGTGCAGCAAACCACTTTTGCACTTGTATTAGTGTTGAAAAACCACTTTTCACACTTGTGTTAGTGTTGAAAAACCACTTTTCGCACTTGTGTTAGTGTTGAAAAACCACTTTTCGCACTTGTGTTAGTGTTGAAAAACCACTTTTCGCACTTGTGTTAGTGTTGAAAAACCACATTTCGCACTTGTGTTGGTGCAGGAAACCACTTTTGCACTTGTATTAGTGTGGCAAAAACACTTTTTGCACTTAAAATAGTGTTGAAAAACCACTTTTCGCACTTGTGTTAGTGTTGAAAACCCACTTTTCGCACTTGTGTTGGTGCAGGAAACCACTTTTGCACTTGTATTAGTGTGGAAAAAACACTTTTTGCACTTGTGATAGTGTTGAAAAACCACTTTTCGCACTTGTGTTAGTGTTGAAAAACCACTTTTCGCACTTGTGTTAGTGTTGAAAAACCACTTTTCGCACTTGTGTTGGCGCAGGAAACCACTTTTGCACTTGTATTAGTGTGGAAAAAACACTTTTTGCACTTGTGATAGTGTTGAAAAACCACTTTTCGCACATGTGTTAGTGTTGAAAACCCACTTTTCGCACTTGTGTTGGTGCAGGAAACCACTTTTGCACTTGTATTAGTGTGGAAAAACCACTTTTCGCACTTGTGTTAGTGTTGAAAAACCACTTTTCGCACTTGTGTTAGTGTTGAAAAACCACTTTTCGCACTTGTGTTGGTGCAGGAAACCACTTTTGCACTTGTATTAGTGTGGAAAAAACACTTTTTGCACTTGTGATAGTGTTGAAAAACCACTTTTTGCACTTGTGTTAGTGTTGAAAAACCACTTTTCGCACTTGTGTTGGTGCAGGAAACCACTTTTGCACTTGTATTAGTGTGGAAAAAACACTTTTTGCACTTGTGATAGTGTTGAAAAACCACTTTTCGCACTTGTGTTAGTGTTGAAAAACCACTTTTCGCACTTGTGTTGGTGCAGGAAACCACTTTTGCACTTGTATTAGTGTTGAAAAAACACTTTTTGCACTTGTGTTAGTGTTGAAAAAACACTTTTCGCACTTGTGTTAGTGTTGAAAAACCACTTTTCGCACTTGTGTTAGTGTTGAAAAACCACTTTTCGCACTTGTGTTGGTGCAGGAAACCACTTTTGCACTTGTATTAGTGTGGCAAAAACACTTTTTGCACTTGTGATAGTGTTGAAAAACCACTTTTCGCACTTGTGTTAGTGTTGAAAAACCACTTTTCGCACTTGTGTTAGTGTTGAAAAACCACTTTTCGCACTTGTGTTAGTGTTGAAAAACCACTTTTCGCACTTGTGTTAGTGTTGAAAAACCACTTTTCGCACTTGTGTTGGTGCAGGAAACCACTTTTGCACTTGTATTAGTGTTGAAAAACCACTTTTCGCACTTGTGTTAGTGTTGAAAAACCACTTTTCGCACTTGTGTTAGTGTTGAAAAACCACTTTTCGCACTTGTGTTAGTGTTGAAAACCACTTTTCGCACTTGTGTTAGTGTTGAAAAACCACATTTCGCACTTGTGTTGGTGCAGGAAACCACTTTTGCACTTGTATTAGTGTGGCAAAAACACTTTTTGCACTTGTGATAGTGTTGAAAAACCACTTTTCGCACTTGTGTTAGTGTTGAAAAACCATTTTTCGCACTTGTGTTGGTGCAGGAAACCACTTTTGCACTTGTATTAGTGTGGAAAAAACAATTTTTACACTTGTGATAGTGTTGAAAAACCACTTTTCGCACTTGTGTTAGTGTTGAAAAACCACTTTTCGCACTTGTGTTAGTGTTGAAAAACCACTTTTCGCACTTGTGTTGGCGCAGGAAACCACTTTTGTACTTGTATTAGTGTGGAAAAAACACTTTTTGCACTTGTGATAGTGTTGAAAAACCACTTTTCGCACTTGTGTTAGTGTTGAAAAACCACTTTTCGCACTTGTGTTGGTGCAGGAAACCACTTTTGCACTTGTATTAGTGTGGAAAAACCACTTTTCGCACTTGTGTTAGTGTTGAAAAACCACTTTTCGCACTTATGTTAGTGTTGAAAAACAACTTTTCACACTTGTGTTGGTGCAGGAAACCACTTTTGCATTTGTATTAGTGTGGAAAAAACACTTTTTGCACTTGTGATAGTGTTGAAAAACCACTTTTCGCACTTGTGTTAGTGTTGAAAAACCACTTTTCGCACTTGTGTTAGTGTTGAAAAACCACTTTTCGCACTTGTGTTAGTGTTGAAAAACCACATTTCGCACTTGTGTTGGTGCAGGAAACCACTTTTGCACTTGTATTAGTGTGGCAAAAACACTTTTTGCACTTGTGATAGTGTTGAAAAACCACGTTTCGCACTTGTGTTAGTGTTGAAAAACCACTTTTCGCACTTGTGTTGGTGCAGGAAACCACTTTTGCACTTGTATTAGTGTGGAAAAAACACTTTTTGCACTTGTGATAGTGTTGAAAAACCACTTTTCGCACTTGTGTTAGTGTTGAAAAACCACATTTCGCACTTGTGTTGGTGCAGGAAACCACTTTTGCACTTGTATTATTGTGGAAAAAACACTTTTTGCACTTGTGATAGTGTTGAAAAACCACTTTTCGCACTTGTGTTAGTGTTGAAAAACCACTTTTCGCACTTGTGTTGGTGCAGGAAACCACTTTTGCACTTGTATTAGTGTGGAAAAAACACTTTTTGCACTTGTGATAGTGTTGAAAAACCACTTTTTGCACTTGTGTTAGTGTTGAAAAACCACATTTCGCACTTGTGTTGGTGCAGGAAACCACTTTTGCACTTGTATTATTGTGGAAAAAACACTTTTTGCACTTGTGATAGTGTTGAAAAACCACTTTTCGCACTTGTGTTAGTGTTGAAAAACCACTTTTCGCACTTGTGTTAGTGTTGAAAAACCACTTTTCGCACTTGTGTTGGTGCAGGAAACCACTTTTGCACTTGTATTAGTGTGGAAAAACCACTTTTCGCACTTGTGTTAGTGTTGAAAAACCATTTTTTGCACATGTGTTAGTGTTGAAAAACCACTTTTCGCACTTGTGTTGGTGCAGGAAACCACTTTTGCACTTGTATTAGTGTGGAAAAACCACTTTTCGCACTTCTGTTAGTGTTGAAAAACCACTTTTCGCACTTGTGTTAGTGTTGAAAAACCACTTTTCGCACTTGTGTTGGTGCAGGAAACCACTTTTGCACTTGTATTAATGTGGAAAAAACACTTTTTGCACTTGTGATAGTGTTGAAAAACCACTTTTCGCACTTGTGTTATTGTTGAAAAACCACTTTTCGCACTTGTGTTAGTGTTGAAAAACCACTTTTCGCACTTGTGTTGGTGCAGGAAACCACTTTTGCACTTGTATTAGTGTTGAAAAACCACTTTTCGCACTTGTGTTAGTGTTGAAAAACCACTTTTCGCACTTGTGTTGGTGCAGGAAACCACTTTTGCACTTGTATTAGTGTGGCAAAAACACTTTTTGCACTTGTGATAGTGTTGAAAAACCACTTTTCGCACTTGTGTTAGTGTTGAAAAACCACTTTTCGCACTTGTGTTAGTGTTGAAAAACCACTTTTCGCACCTGGGTTAGTGTTGAAAAACCACTTTTCGCACTTGTGTTAGTGTTGAAAAACCACTTTTCGCACTTGTGTTGGTGCAGGAAACCACTTTTGCACTTGTATTAGTGTGGCAAAAACACTTTTTGCACTTGTGATAGTGTTGAAAAACCACTTTTCGCACTTGTGTTAGTGTTGAAAAACCACTTTTCGCACTTGTGTTGGTGCAGGAAACCACTTTTGCACTTGTATTAGTGTGGAAAAAACACTTTTTGCACTTGTGATAGTGTTGAAAAACCACTTTTCGCACTTGTGTTAGTGTTGAAAAACCACTTTTCGCACTTGTGTTGGTGCAGGAAACCACTTTTGCACTTGTATTATTGTGGAAAAAACACCTTTTGCACTTGTGATAGTGTTGAAAAACCACTTTTCGCACTTGTGTTAGTGTTGAAAAACCACTTTTTGCACTTGTGTTAGTGTTGAAAAACCACTTTTCGCACTTGTGTTGGTGCAGGAAACCACTTTTGCACTTGTATTAGTGTGGATAAACCACTTTTTGCACTTGTGTTAGTGTTGAAAAACCATTTTTCGCACTTGGGTTAGTGTTGAAAAACCACTTTTCGCACTTGTGTTGGTGCAGGAAACCACTTTTGCACTTGTATTAGTGTGGAAAAACCACTTTTCGCACTTGTGTTAGTGTTGAAAAACCACTTTTCGCACTTGTGTTAGTGTTGAAAAACCACTTTTCGCACTTGTGTTGGTGCAGGAAACCACTTTTGCACTTGTATTAATGTGGAAAAACACTTTTTGCACTTGTGATAGTGTTGAAAAACCACTTTTCGCACTTGTGTTAGTGTTGAAAAACCACTTTTCGCACTTGTGTTAGTGTTGAAAAACCACTTTTCGCACTTGTGTTGGTGCAGGAAACCACTTTTGCACTTGTATTAGTGTAGAAAAACCATTTTCGCACTTGTGTTAGTGTTGAAAAACCACTTTTCGCACTTGTTTTAGTGTTGAAAAACCACTTTTCGCACTTGTGTTAGTGTTGAAAAACCACTTTTTGCACTTGTGTTAGTGTTGAAAAACCACTTTTCGCACTTGTGACAGTGTTGAAAAACCACTTTTCGCACTTGTGTTAGTGTTGAAAAACCACTTTTCGCACTTGTGTTGGTGCAGGAAACCACTTTTGCACTTGTATTAGTGTTGAAAAACCACTTTTCGCACTTGTGTTAGTGTTGAAAAACCACTTTTCGCACTTGTGTTAGTGTTGAAAAACCACTTTTCGCACTTGTGTTGGTGCAGGAAACCACTTTTGCACTTGTATTAGTGTGGAAAAAACACTTTTTGCACTTGTGATAGTGTTGAAAAACCACTTTTCGCACTTGTGTTAGTGTTGAAAAACCACTTTTCGCACTTGTGTTGGTGCAGGAAACCACTTTTGCACTTGTATTATTGTGGAAAAAACACCTTTTGCACTTGTGATAGTGTTGAAAAACCACTTTTCGCACTTGTGTTAGTGTTGAAAAACCACTTTTTGCACTTGTGTTAGTGTTGAAAAACCACTTTTCGCACTTGTGTTGGTGCAGGAAACCACTTTTGCACTTGTATTAGTGTGGATAAACCACTTTTTGCACTTGTGTTAGTGTTGAAAAACCATTTTTCGCACTTGGGTTAGTGTTGAAAAAGCACTTTTCGCACTTGTGTTGGTGCAGGAAACCACTTTTGCACTTGTATTAGTGTGGAAAAACCACTTTTCGCACTTGTGTTAGTGTTGAAAAACCACTTTTCGCACTTGTGTTAGTGTTGAAAAACCACTTTTCGCACTTGTGTTGGTGCAGGAAACCACTTTTGCACTTGTATTAATGTGGAAAAACACTTTTTGCACTTGTGATAGTGTTGAAAAACCACTTTTCGCACTTGTGTTAGTGTTGAAAAACCACTTTTCGCACTTGTGTTAGTGTTGAAAAACCACTTTTCGCACTTGTGTTGGTGCAGGAAACCACTTTTGCACTTGTATTAGTGTAGAAAAACCATTTTCGCACTTGTGTTAGTGTTGAAAAACCACTTTTCGCACTTGTTTTAGTGTTGAAAAACCACTTTTCGCACTTGTGTTAGTGTTGAAAAACCACTTTTTGCACTTGTGTTAGTGTTGAAAAACCACTTTTCGCACTTGTGTTGGTGCAGGAAACCACTTTTGCACTTGTATTAGTGTGGCAAAAACACTTTTTGCACTTGTGATAGTGTTGAAAAACCACTTTTCGCACTTGTGTTAGTGTTGAAAAACCACTTTTCGCACTTGTGTTAGTGTTGAAAAACCACTTTTCGCACTTGTGTTAGTGTTGAAAAACCACTTTTCGCACTTGTGTTAGTGTTGAAAAACCACTTTTCGCACTTGTGTTGGTGCAGGAAACCACTTTTGCACTTGTATTAGTGTGGCAAAAACACTTTTTGCACTTGTGATAGTGTTGAAAAACCACTTTTCGCACTTGTGATAGTGTTGAAAAACCACTTTTCGCACTTGTGTTAGTGTTGAAAAACCACTTTTCGCACTTGTGTTGGTGCAGCAAACCACTTTTGCACTTGTATTAGTGTTGAAAAACCACTTTTCACACTTGTGTTAGTGTTGAAAAACCACTTTTCGCACTTGTGTTAGTGTTGAAAAACCACTTTTCGCACTTGTGTTAGTGTTGAAAAACCACTTTTCGCACTTGTGTTAGTGTTGAAAAACCACATTTCGCACTTGTGTTGGTGCAGGAAACCACTTTTGCACTTGTATTAGTGTGGCAAAAACACTTTTTGCACTTAAAATAGTGTTGAAAAACCACTTTTCGCACTTGTGTTAGTGTTGAAAACCCACTTTTCGCACTTGTGTTGGTGCAGGAAACCACTTTTGCACTTGTATTAGTGTGGAAAAAACACTTTTTGCACTTGTGATAGTGTTGAAAAACCACTTTTCGCACTTGTGTTAGTGTTGAAAAACCACTTTTCGCACTTGTGTTAGTGTTGAAAAACCACTTTTCGCACTTGTGTTGGCGCAGGAAACCACTTTTGCACTTGTATTAGTGTGGAAAAAACACTTTTTGCACTTGTGATAGTGTTGAAAAACCACTTTTCGCACATGTGTTAGTGTTGAAAACCCACTTTTCGCACTTGTGTTGGTGCAGGAAACCACTTTTGCACTTGTATTATTGTGGAAAAAACACCTTTTGCACTTGTGATAGTGTTGAAAAACCACTTTTCGCACTTGTGTTAGTGTTGAAAAACCACTTTTTGCACTTGTGTTAGTGTTGAAAAACCACTTTTCGCACTTGTGTTGGTGCAGGAAACCACTTTTGCACTTGTATTAGTGTGGATAAACCACTTTTTGCACTTGTGTTAGTGTTGAAAAACCATTTTTCGCACTTGGGTTAGTGTTGAAAAACCACTTTTCGCACTTGTGTTGGTGCAGGAAACCACTTTTGCACTTGTATTAGTGTGGAAAAACCACTTTTTGCACTTGTGTTAGTGTTGAAAAACCACTTTTCGCACTTGTGTTAGTGTTGAAAAACCACTTTTCGCACTTGTGTTGGTGCAGGAAACCACTTTTGCACTTGTATTAATGTGGAAAAACACTTTTTGCACTTGTGATAGTGTTGAAAAACCACTTTTCGCACTTGTGTTAGTGTTGAAAAACCACTTTTCGCACTTGTGTTAGTGTTGAAAAACCACTTTTCGCACTTGTGTTGGTGCAGGAAACCACTTTTGCACTTGTATTAGTGTAGAAAAACCATTTTCGCACTTGTGTTAGTGTTGAAAAACCACTTTTCGCACTTGTTTTAGTGTTGAAAAACCACTTTTCGCACTTGTGTTAGTGTTGAAAAACCACTTTTTGCACTTGTGTTAGTGTTGAAAAACCACTTTTCGCACTTGTGACAGTGTTGAAAAACCACTTTTCGCACTTGTGTTAGTGTTGAAAAACCACTTTTCGCACTTGTGTTGGTGCAGGAAACCACTTTTGCACTTGTATTAGTGTTGAAAAACCACTTTTCGCACTTGTGTTAGTGTTGAAAAACCACTTTTCGCACTTGTGTTAGTGTTGAAAAACCACTTTTCGCACTTGTGTTGGTGCAGGAAACCACTTTTGCACTTGTATTAGTGTGGAAAAAACACTTTTTGCACTTGTGATAGTGTTGAAAAACCACTTTTCGCACTTGTGTTAGTGTTGAAAAACCACTTTTCGCACTTGTGTTGGTGCAGGAAACCACTTTTGCACTTGTATTATTGTGGAAAAAACACCTTTTGCACTTGTGATAGTGTTGAAAAACCACTTTTCGCACTTGTGTTAGTGTTGAAAAACCACTTTTTGCACTTGTGTTAGTGTTGAAAAACCACTTTTCGCACTTGTGTTGGTGCAGGAAACCACTTTTGCACTTGTATTAGTGTGGATAAACCACTTTTTGCACTTGTGTTAGTGTTGAAAAACCATTTTTCGCACTTGGGTTAGTGTTGAAAAACCACTTTTCGCACTTGTGTTGGTGCAGGAAACCACTTTTGCACTTGTATTAGTGTGGAAAAACCACTTTTCGCACTTGTGTTAGTGTTGAAAAACCACTTTTCGCACTTGTGTTAGTGTTGAAAAACCACTTTTCGCACTTGTGTTGGTGCAGGAAACCACTTTTGCACTTGTATTAATGTGGAAAAACACTTTTTGCACTTGTGATAGTGTTGAAAAACCACTTTTCGCACTTGTGTTAGTGTTGAAAAACCACTTTTCGCACTTGTGTTAGTGTTGAAAAACCACTTTTCGCACTTGTGTTGGTGCAGGAAACCACTTTTGCACTTGTATTAGTGTAGAAAAACCATTTTCGCACTTGTGTTAGTGTTGAAAAACCACTTTTCGCACTTGTTTTAGTGTTGAAAAACCACTTTTCGCACTTGTGTTAGTGTTGAAAAACCACTTTTTGCACTTGTGTTAGTGTTGAAAAACCACTTTTCGCACTTGTGTTGGTGCAGGAAACCACTTTTGCACTTGTATTAGTGTGGCAAAAACACTTTTTGCACTTGTGATAGTGTTGAAAAACCACTTTTCGCACTTGTGTTAGTGTTGAAAAACCACTTTTCGCACTTGTGTTAGTGTTGAAAAACCACTTTTCGCACTTGTGTTAGTGTTGAAAAACCACTTTTCGCACTTGTGTTAGTGTTGAAAAACCACTTTTCGCACTTGTGTTGGTGCAGGAAACCACTTTTGCACTTGTATTAGTGTGGCAAAAACACTTTTTGCACTTGTGATAGTGTTGAAAAACCACTTTTCGCACTTGTGATAGTGTTGAAAAACCACTTTTCGCACTTGTGTTAGTGTTGAAAAACCACTTTTCGCACTTGTGTTGGTGCAGCAAACCACTTTTGCACTTGTATTAGTGTTGAAAAACCACTTTTCACACTTGTGTTAGTGTTGAAAAACCACTTTTCGCACTTGTGTTAGTGTTGAAAAACCACTTTTCGCACTTGTGTTAGTGTTGAAAAACCACTTTTCGCACTTGTGTTAGTGTTGAAAAACCACATTTCGCACTTGTGTTGGTGCAGGAAACCACTTTTGCACTTGTATTAGTGTGGCAAAAACACTTTTTGCACTTAAAATAGTGTTGAAAAACCACTTTTCGCACTTGTGTTAGTGTTGAAAACCCACTTTTCGCACTTGTGTTGGTGCAGGAAACCACTTTTGCACTTGTATTAGTGTGGAAAAAACACTTTTTGCACTTGTGATAGTGTTGAAAAACCACTTTTCGCACTTGTGTTAGTGTTGAAAAACCACTTTTCGCACTTGTGTTAGTGTTGAAAAACCACTTTTCGCACTTGTGTTGGCGCAGGAAACCACTTTTGCACTTGTATTAGTGTGGAAAAAACACTTTTTGCACTTGTGATAGTGTTGAAAAACCACTTTTCGCACATGTGTTAGTGTTGAAAACCCACTTTTCGCACTTGTGTTGGTGCAGGAAACCACTTTTGCACTTGTATTAGTGTGGAAAAACCACTTTTCGCACTTGTGTTAGTGTTGAAAAACCACTTTTCGCACTTGTGTTAGTGTTGAAAAACCACTTTTCGCACTTGTGTTGGTGCAGGAAACCACTTTTGCACTTGTATTAGTGTGGAAAAAACACTTTTTGCACTTGTGATAGTGTTGAAAAACCACTTTTTGCACTTGTGTTAGTGTTGAAAAACCACTTTTCGCACTTGTGTTGGTGCAGGAAACCACTTTTGCACTTGTATTAGTGTGGAAAAAACACTTTTTGCACTTGTGATAGTGTTGAAAAACCACTTTTCGCACTTGTGTTAGTGTTGAAAAACCACTTTTCGCACTTGTGTTGGTGCAGGAAACCACTTTTGCACTTGTATTAGTGTTGAAAAAACACTTTTTGCACTTGTGTTAGTGTTGAAAAAACACTTTTCGCACTTGTGTTAGTGTTGAAAAACCACTTTTCGCACTTGTGTTAGTGTTGAAAAACCACTTTTCGCACTTGTGTTGGTGCAGGAAACCACTTTTGCACTTGTATTAGTGTGGCAAAAACACTTTTTGCACTTGTGATAGTGTTGAAAAACCACTTTTCGCACTTGTGTTAGTGTTGAAAAACCACTTTTCGCACTTGTGTTAGTGTTGAAAAACCACTTTTCGCACTTGTGTTAGTGTTGAAAAACCACTTTTCGCACTTGTGTTAGTGTTGAAAAACCACTTTTCGCACTTGTGTTGGTGCAGGAAACCACTTTTGCACTTGTATTAGTGTTGAAAAACCACTTTTCGCACTTGTGTTAGTGTTGAAAAACCACTTTTCGCACTTGTGTTAGTGTTGAAAAACCACTTTTCGCACTTGTGTTAGTGTTGAAAACCACTTTTCGCACTTGTGTTAGTGTTGAAAAACCACATTTCGCACTTGTGTTGGTGCAGGAAACCACTTTTGCACTTGTATTAGTGTGGCAAAAACACTTTTTGCACTTGTGATAGTGTTGAAAAACCACTTTTCGCACTTGTGTTAGTGTTGAAAAACCATTTTTCGCACTTGTGTTGGTGCAGGAAACCACTTTTGCACTTGTATTAGTGTGGAAAAAACAATTTTTACACTTGTGATAGTGTTGAAAAACCACTTTTCGCACTTGTGTTAGTGTTGAAAAACCACTTTTCGCACTTGTGTTAGTGTTGAAAAACCACTTTTCGCACTTGTGTTGGCGCAGGAAACCACTTTTGTACTTGTATTAGTGTGGAAAAAACACTTTTTGCACTTGTGATAGTGTTGAAAAACCACTTTTCGCACTTGTGTTAGTGTTGAAAAACCACTTTTCGCACTTGTGTTGGTGCAGGAAACCACTTTTGCACTTGTATTAGTGTGGAAAAACCACTTTTCGCACTTGTGTTAGTGTTGAAAAACCACTTTTCGCACTTATGTTAGTGTTGAAAAACAACTTTTCACACTTGTGTTGGTGCAGGAAACCACTTTTGCATTTGTATTAGTGTGGAAAAAACACTTTTTGCACTTGTGATAGTGTTGAAAAACCACTTTTCGCACTTGTGTTAGTGTTGAAAAACCACTTTTCGCACTTGTGTTAGTGTTGAAAAACCACTTTTCGCACTTGTGTTAGTGTTGAAAAACCACATTTCGCACTTGTGTTGGTGCAGGAAACCACTTTTGCACTTGTATTAGTGTGGCAAAAACACTTTTTGCACTTGTGATAGTGTTGAAAAACCACGTTTCGCACTTGTGTTAGTGTTGAAAAACCACTTTTCGCACTTGTGTTGGTGCAGGAAACCACTTTTGCACTTGTATTAGTGTGGAAAAAACACTTTTTGCACTTGTGATAGTGTTGAAAAACCACTTTTCGCACTTGTGTTAGTGTTGAAAAACCACATTTCGCACTTGTGTTGGTGCAGGAAACCACTTTTGCACTTGTATTATTGTGGAAAAAACACTTTTTGCACTTGTGATAGTGTTGAAAAACCACTTTTCGCACTTGTGTTAGTGTTGAAAAACCACTTTTCGCACTTGTGTTGGTGCAGGAAACCACTTTTGCACTTGTATTAGTGTGGAAAAAACACTTTTTGCACTTGTGATAGTGTTGAAAAACCACTTTTTGCACTTGTGTTAGTGTTGAAAAACCACATTTCGCACTTGTGTTGGTGCAGGAAACCACTTTTGCACTTGTATTATTGTGGAAAAAACACTTTTTGCACTTGTGATAGTGTTGAAAAACCACTTTTCGCACTTGTGTTAGTGTTGAAAAACCACTTTTCGCACTTGTGTTAGTGTTGAAAAACCACTTTTCGCACTTGTGTTGGTGCAGGAAACCACTTTTGCACTTGTATTAGTGTGGAAAAACCACTTTTCGCACTTGTGTTAGTGTTGAAAAACCATTTTTTGCACATGTGTTAGTGTTGAAAAACCACTTTTCGCACTTGTGTTGGTGCAGGAAACCACTTTTGCACTTGTATTAGTGTGGAAAAACCACTTTTCGCACTTCTGTTAGTGTTGAAAAACCACTTTTCGCACTTGTGTTAGTGTTGAAAAACCACTTTTCGCACTTGTGTTGGTGCAGGAAACCACTTTTGCACTTGTATTAATGTGGAAAAAACACTTTTTGCACTTGTGATAGTGTTGAAAAACCACTTTTCGCACTTGTGTTATTGTTGAAAAACCACTTTTCGCACTTGTGTTAGTGTTGAAAAACCACTTTTCGCACTTGTGTTGGTGCAGGAAACCACTTTTGCACTTGTATTAGTGTTGAAAAACCACTTTTCGCACTTGTGTTAGTGTTGAAAAACCACTTTTCGCACTTGTGTTGGTGCAGGAAACCACTTTTGCACTTGTATTAGTGTGGCAAAAACACTTTTTGCACTTGTGATAGTGTTGAAAAACCACTTTTCGCACTTGTGTTAGTGTTGAAAAACCACTTTTCGCACTTGTGTTAGTGTTGAAAAACCACTTTTCGCACCTGGGTTAGTGTTGAAAAACCACTTTTCGCACTTGTGTTAGTGTTGAAAAACCACTTTTCGCACTTGTGTTGGTGCAGGAAACCACTTTTGCACTTGTATTAGTGTGGCAAAAACACTTTTTGCACTTGTGATAGTGTTGAAAAACCACTTTTCGCACTTGTGTTAGTGTTGAAAAACCACTTTTCGCACTTGTGTTGGTGCAGGAAACCACTTTTGCACTTGTATTAGTGTGGAAAAAACACTTTTTGCACTTGTGATAGTGTTGAAAAACCACTTTTCGCACTTGTGTTAGTGTTGAAAAACCACTTTTCGCACTTGTGTTGGTGCAGGAAACCACTTTTGCACTTGTATTATTGTGGAAAAAACACCTTTTGCACTTGTGATAGTGTTGAAAAACCACTTTTCGCACTTGTGTTAGTGTTGAAAAACCACTTTTTGCACTTGTGTTAGTGTTGAAAAACCACTTTTCGCACTTGTGTTGGTGCAGGAAACCACTTTTGCACTTGTATTAGTGTGGATAAACCACTTTTTGCACTTGTGTTAGTGTTGAAAAACCATTTTTCGCACTTGGGTTAGTGTTGAAAAACCACTTTTCGCACTTGTGTTGGTGCAGGAAACCACTTTTGCACTTGTATTAGTGTGGAAAAACCACTTTTCGCACTTGTGTTAGTGTTGAAAAACCACTTTTCGCACTTGTGTTAGTGTTGAAAAACCACTTTTCGCACTTGTGTTGGTGCAGGAAACCACTTTTGCACTTGTATTAATGTGGAAAAACACTTTTTGCACTTGTGATAGTGTTGAAAAACCACTTTTCGCACTTGTGTTAGTGTTGAAAAACCACTTTTCGCACTTGTGTTAGTGTTGAAAAACCACTTTTCGCACTTGTGTTGGTGCAGGAAACCACTTTTGCACTTGTATTAGTGTAGAAAAACCATTTTCGCACTTGTGTTAGTGTTGAAAAACCACTTTTCGCACTTGTTTTAGTGTTGAAAAACCACTTTTCGCACTTGTGTTAGTGTTGAAAAACCACTTTTTGCACTTGTGTTAGTGTTGAAAAACCACTTTTCGCACTTGTGTTGGTGCAGGAAACCACTTTTGCACTTGTATTAGTGTGGCAAAAACACTTTTTGCACTTGTGATAGTGTTGAAAAACCACTTTTCGCACTTGTGTTAGTGTTGAAAAACCACTTTTCGCACTTGTGTTAGTGTTGAAAAACCACTTTTCGCACTTGTGTTAGTGTTGAAAAACCACTTTTCGCACTTGTGTTAGTGTTGAAAAACCACTTTTCGCACTTGTGTTGGTGCAGGAAACCACTTTTGCACTTGTATTAGTGTGGCAAAAACACTTTTTGCACTTGTGATAGTGTTGAAAAACCACTTTTCGCACTTGTGATAGTGTTGAAAAACCACTTTTCGCACTTGTGTTAGTGTTGAAAAACCACTTTTCGCACTTGTGTTGGTGCAGCAAACCACTTTTGCACTTGTATTAGTGTTGAAAAACCACTTTTCGCACTTGTGTTAGTGTTGAAAAACCACTTTTCGCACTTGTGTTAGTGTTGAAAAACCACTTTTCGCACTTGTGTTAGTGTTGAAAAACCACTTTTCGCACTTGTGTTAGTGTTGAAAAACCACATTTCGCACTTGTGTTGGTGCAGGAAACCACTTTTGCACTTGTATTAGTGTGGCAAAAACACTTTTTGCACTTAAAATAGTGTTGAAAAACCACTTTTCGCACTTGTGTTAGTGTTGAAAACCCACTTTTCGCACTTGTGTTGGTGCAGGAAACCACTTTTGCACTTGTATTAGTGTGGAAAAAACACTTTTTGCACTTGTGATAGTGTTGAAAAACCACTTTTCGCACTTGTGTTAGTGTTGAAAAACCACTTTTCGCACTTGTGTTAGTGTTGAAAAACCACTTTTCGCACTTGTGTTGGCGCAGGAAACCACTTTTGCACTTGTATTAGTGTGGAAAAAACACTTTTTGCACTTGTGATAGTGTTGA
The DNA here is from genome assembly GCF_964187855.1 of Myxine glutinosa. Classification (NCBI taxonomy): domain Eukaryota; kingdom Metazoa; phylum Chordata; class Myxini; order Myxiniformes; family Myxinidae; genus Myxine; species Myxine glutinosa. The sequence goes on from NC_136263.1 coordinate 132,629,863, forward strand.
AAAACCACTTTTCGCACATGTGTTAGTGTTGAAAACCCACTTTTCGCACTTGTGTTGGTGCAGGAAACCACTTTTGCACTTGTATTAGTGTGGAAAAACCACTTTTCGCACTTGTGTTAGTGTTGAAAAACCACTTTTCGCACTTGTGTTAGTGTTGAAAAACCACTTTTCGCACTTGTGTTGGTGCAGGAAACCACTTTTGCACTTGTATTAGTGTGGAAAAAACACTTTTTGCACTTGTGATAGTGTTGAAAAACCACTTTTTGCACTTGTGTTAGTGTTGAAAAACCACTTTTCGCACTTGTGTTGGTGCAGGAAACCACTTTTGCACTTGTATTAGTGTGGAAAAAACACTTTTTGCACTTGTGATAGTGTTGAAAAACCACTTTTCGCACTTGTGTTAGTGTTGAAAAACCACTTTTCGCACTTGTGTTGGTGCAGGAAACCACTTTTGCACTTGTATTAGTGTTGAAAAAACACTTTTTGCACTTGTGTTAGTGTTGAAAAAACACTTTTCGCACTTGTGTTAGTGTTGAAAAACCACTTTTCGCACTTGTGTTAGTGTTGAAAAACCACTTTTCGCACTTGTGTTGGTGCAGGAAACCACTTTTGCACTTGTATTAGTGTGGCAAAAACACTTTTTGCACTTGTGATAGTGTTGAAAAACCACTTTTCGCACTTGTGTTAGTGTTGAAAAACCACTTTTCGCACTTGTGTTAGTGTTGAAAAACCACTTTTCGCACTTGTGTTAGTGTTGAAAAACCACTTTTCGCACTTGTGTTAGTGTTGAAAAACCACTTTTCGCACTTGTGTTGGTGCAGGAAACCACTTTTGCACTTGTATTAGTGTTGAAAAACCACTTTTCGCACTTGTGTTAGTGTTGAAAAACCACTTTTCGCACTTGTGTTAGTGTTGAAAAACCACTTTTCGCACTTGTGTTAGTGTTGAAAACCACTTTTCGCACTTGTGTTAGTGTTGAAAAACCACATTTCGCACTTGTGTTGGTGCAGGAAACCACTTTTGCACTTGTATTAGTGTGGCAAAAACACTTTTTGCACTTGTGATAGTGTTGAAAAACCACTTTTCGCACTTGTGTTAGTGTTGAAAAACCATTTTTCGCACTTGTGTTGGTGCAGGAAACCACTTTTGCACTTGTATTAGTGTGGAAAAAACAATTTTTACACTTGTGATAGTGTTGAAAAACCACTTTTCGCACTTGTGTTAGTGTTGTTAGTGTTGGAAAACCACTTTTCGCACTTGTGTTAGTGTTGAAAAACCACTTTTCGCACTTGTGTTGGCGCAGGAAACCACTTTTGTACTTGTATTAGTGTGGAAAAAACACTTTTTGCACTTGTGATAGTGTTGAAAAACCACTTTTCGCACTTGTGTTAGTGTTGAAAAACCACTTTTCGCACTTGTGTTGGTGCAGGAAACCACTTTTGCACTTGTATTAGTGTGGAAAAACCACTTTTCGCACTTGTGTTAGTGTTGAAAAACCACTTTTCGCACTTATGTTAGTGTTGAAAAACAACTTTTCACACTTGTGTTGGTGCAGGAAACCACTTTTGCATTTGTATTAGTGTGGAAAAAACACTTTTTGCACTTGTGATAGTGTTGAAAAACCACTTTTCGCACTTGTGTTAGTGTTGAAAAACCACTTTTCGCACTTGTGTTAGTGTTGAAAAACCACTTTTCGCACTTGTGTTAGTGTTGAAAAACCACATTTCGCACTTGTGTTGGTGCAGGAAACCACTTTTGCACTTGTATTAGTGTGGCAAAAACACTTTTTGCACTTGTGATAGTGTTGAAAAACCACGTTTCGCACTTGTGTTAGTGTTGAAAAACCACTTTTCGCACTTGTGTTGGTGCAGGAAACCACTTTTGCACTTGTATTAGTGTGGAAAAAACACTTTTTGCACTTGTGATAGTGTTGAAAAACCACTTTTCGCACTTGTGTTAGTGTTGAAAAACCACATTTCGCACTTGTGTTGGTGCAGGAAACCACTTTTGCACTTGTATTATTGTGGAAAAAACACTTTTTGCACTTGTGATAGTGTTGAAAAACCACTTTTCGCACTTGTGTTAGTGTTGAAAAACCACTTTTCGCACTTGTGTTAGTGTTGAAAAACCACTTTTCGCACTTGTGTTAGTGTTGAAAAACCACATTTCGCACTTGTGTTGGTGCAGGAAACCACTTTTGCACTTGTATTAGTGTGGCAAAAACACTTTTTGCACTTGTGATAGTGTTGAAAAACCACGTTTCGCACTTGTGTTAGTGTTGAAAAACCACTTTTCGCACTTGTGTTGGTGCAGGAAACCACTTTTGCACTTGTATTAGTGTGGAAAAAACACTTTTTGCACTTGTGATAGTGTTGAAAAACCACTTTTTGCACTTGTGTTAGTGTTGAAAAACCACATTTCGCACTTGTGTTGGTGCAGGAAACCACTTTTGCACTTGTATTATTGTGGAAAAAACACTTTTTGCACTTGTGATAGTGTTGAAAAACCACTTTTCGCACTTGTGTTAGTGTTGAAAAACCACTTTTCGCACTTGTGTTAGTGTTGAAAAACCACTTTTCGCACTTGTGTTGGTGCAGGAAACCACTTTTGCACTTGTATTAGTGTGGAAAAACCACTTTTCGCACTTGTGTTAGTGTTGAAAAACCATTTTTTGCACTTGTGTTAGTGTTGAAAAACCACTTTTCGCACTTGTGTTAGTGTTGAAAAACCACTTTTCGCACTTGTGTTAGTGTTGAAAAACCACTTTTCGCACTTGTGTTGGTGCAGGAAACCACTTTTGCACTTGTATTAGTGTTGAAAAACCACTTTTCGCACTTGTGTTAGTGTTGAAAAACCACTTTTCGCACTTGTGTTAGTGTTGAAAAACCACTTTTCGCACTTGTGTTAGTGTTGAAAAACCACTTTTCGCACTTGTGTTAGTGTTGAAAAACCACATTTCGCACTTGTGTTGGTGCAGGAAACCACTTTTGCACTTGTATTAGTGTGGCAAAAACACTTTTTGCACTTGTGATAGTGTTGAAAAACCACTTTTCGCACTTGTGTTAGTGTTGAAAAACCATTTTTCGCACTTGTGTTGGTGCAGGAAACCACTTTTGCACTTGTATTAGTGTGGAAAAAACAATTTTTACACTTGTGATAGTGTTGAAAAACCACTTTTCGCACTTGTGTTAGTGTTGAAAAACCACTTTTCGCACTTGTGTTAGTGTTGAAAAACCACTTTTCGCACTTGTGTTGGCGCAGGAAACCACTTTTGCACTTGTATTAGTGTGGAAAAAACACTTTTTGCACTTGTGATAGTGTTGAAAAACCACTTTTCGCACTTGTGTTAGTGTTGAAAAACCACTTTTCGCACTTGTGTTGGTGCAGGAAACCACTTTTGCACTTGTATTAGTGTGGAAAAACCACTTTTCGCACTTGTGTTAGTGTTGAAAAACCACTTTTCGCACTTATGTTAGTGTTGAAAAACAACTTTTCACACTTGTGTTGGTGCAGGAAACCACTTTTGCATTTGTATTAGTGTGGAAAAAACACTTTTTGCACTTGTGATAGTGTTGAAAAACCACTTTTCGCACTTGTGTTAGTGTTGAAAAACCACTTTTCGCACTTGTGTTAGTGTTGAAAAACCACTTTTCGCACTTGTGTTGGTGCAGGAAACCACTTTTGCACTTGTATTAGTGTGGAAAAAACACTTTTCGCACTTGTGTTAGTGTTGAAAAACCACTTTTCGCAGTTATGTTAGTGTTGAAAAACCACTTTTCGCACTAGTGTTAGTGTTGAAAAACCACTTTTCGCACTTGTGTTGGTTCAGGAAACCACTTTTGCACTTGTATTAGTGTGGAAAAACCACTTTTCGCACTTGTGTTAGTGTTGAAAAACCACTTTTCGCACTTGTGTTCGTGTTGAAAAACCACTTTTCGCACTTGTGTTGGTGCAGGAAACCACTTTTGCACTTGTATTAGTGTGGAAAAAACACTTTTTGCACTTGGAATAGTGTTGAAAAACCACTTTTCGCACTTGTGTTAGTGTTGAAAAACCACTTTTCGCACTTGTGTTAGTGTTGAAAAACCACTTTTCGCACTTGTGTTGGTGCAGGAAACCACTTTTGCACTTGTATTAGTGTGGCAAAAACACTTTTTGCACTTGTGATAGTGTTGAAAAACCACTTTTCGCACTTGTGTTAGTGTTGAAAAACCACTTTTCGCATTTGTGATAGTGTTGAAAAACCACTTTTCGCACTTGTGTTAGTGTTGAAAAACCACTTTTCGCACTTGTGTTGGTGCAGGAAACCACTTTTGCACTTGTATTAGTGTTGAAAAACCACTTTTTGCACTTGTGATAGTGTTGAAAAACCACTTTTCGCACTTGTGTTAGTGTTGAAAAACCACTTTTTGCACTTGTGTTAGTGTTGAAAAACCACTTTTCGCACTTGTGTTAGTGTTGAAAAACCACTTTTCGCACTTGTGTTAGTGTTGAAAAACCACTTTTCGCACTTGTGTGGGTGCAGGAAACCACTTTTGCACTTGTATTAGTGTGGCAAAAACACTTTTTGCACTTGTGATAGTGTTGAAAAACCACTTTTCGCACTTGTGTTAGTGTTGAAAAACCACTTTTCGCACTTGTGTTAGTGTTGAAAAACCACTTTTCGCACTTGTGTTAGTGTTGAAAAACCACTTTTCGCACATGTGATAGTGTTGAAAAAACACTTTTCGCACTTGTGTTAGTGTTGAAAAACCACTTTTCGCACTTGTGTTGGTGCAGGCAACCACTTTTGCACTTGTATTAGTGTTGAAAAACCACTTTTCGCACTTGTGTTAGTGTTGAAAAACCACTTTTCGCACTTGTGTTAGTGTTGAAAAACCACTTTCCGCACTTGTGTTAGTGTTGAAAAACCACTTTCCGCACTTGTGTTAGTGTTGAAAAACCACTTTTCACACTTGTGTTGGTGCAGGAAACCACTTTTGCACTTGTATTAGTGTGGAAAAAACACTTTTTGCACTTGTGATAGTGTTGAAAAACTACTTTTCGCACTTGTGTTGGTGCAGGAAACCACTTTTGCACTTGTATTAGTGTGGGAAAACCACTTTTCGCACTTGTGTTAGTGTTGAAAAACCACTTTTCGCACTTGTGTTAGTGTTGAAAAACCACTTTTCGCACTTGTGTTGGTGCAGGAAACCACTTTTGCACTTGTATTAGTGTGGAAAAAACACTTTTTGCACTTGTGATAGTGTTGAAAAACCACTTTTCGCACTTGTGTTAGTGTTGAAAAACCACTTTTCGCACTTGTGTTGGTGCAGGAAACCACTTTTGCACTTGTATTAGTGTGGAAAAAACATTTTTGCACTTGTGATAGTGTTGAAAAACCACTTTTCGCACTTGTGTTAGTGTTGAAAAACCACTTTTCGCACTTGTGTTGGTGCAGGAAACCACTTTTGCACTTGTATTAGTGTTGAAAAAACACTTTTTGCACTTGTGTTAGTGTTGAAAAAACACTTTTCGCACTTGTGTTAGTGTTGAAAAACCACTTTTCGCACTTGTGTTAATGTTGAAAAACCACTTTTCGCACTTGTGTTGGTGCAGGAAACCACTTTTGCACTTGTATTAGTGTGGCAAAAACACTTTTTGCACTTGTGATAGTGTTGAAAAACCACTTTTCGAACTTGTGTTAGTGTTGAAAAACCACTTTTCGCACTTGTGTTAGTGTTGAAAAACCACTTTTCGCACTTGTGTTAGTGTTGAAAAACCACTTTTCGCACTTGTGTTAGTGTTGAAAAACCACTTTTCGCACTTGTGTTGGTGCAGGAAACCACTTTTGCACTTGTATTAGTGTGGAAAAAACACTTTTTGCACTTGTGTTATTGTTGAAAAACCACTTTTCGCACTTGTGTTAGTGTTGAAAAACCACTTTTCGCACTTGTGTTAGTGTTGAAAAACCACTTTTCGCACTTGTGTTAGTGTTGAAAAACCACTTTTCGCACTTGTGTTGGTGCAGGAAACCACTTTTGCACTTGTATTAGTGTGGAAAAAACACTTTTTGCACTTGTGATAGTGTTGAAAAACCACTTTTCGCACTTGTGTTAGTGTTGAAAAACCACTTTTCGCACTTGTGTTGGTGCAGGAAACCACTTTTGCACTTGTATTAGTGTTGAAAAAACACTTTTTGCACTTGTGTTAGTGTTGAAAAAACACTTTTCGCACTTGTGTTAGTGTTGAAAAACCACTTTTCGCACTTGTGTTAGTGTTGAAAAACCACTTTTCGCACTTGTGTTGGTGCAGGAAACCACTTTTGCACTTGTATTAGTGTGGCAAAAACACTTTTTGCACTTGTGATAGTGTTGAAAAAACACTTTTCGCACTTGTGTTAGTGTTGAAAAACCACTTTTCGCACTTGTGTTAGTGTTGAAAAACCACTTTTCGCACTTGTGTTAGTGTTGAAAAACCACTTTTCGCACTTGTGATAGTGTTGAAAAACCACTTTTCGCACTTGTGTTAGTGTTGAAAAACCACTTTTCGCACTTATGTTGGTGCAGGAAACCACTTTTGCACTTGTATTAGTGTTGAAAAACCACTTTTCGCACTTGTGTTAGTGTTGAAAAACCACTTTTCGCACTTGTGTTAGTGTTGAAAAACCACTTTTCGCACTTGTGTTAGTGTTGAAAAACCACTTTTCGCACTTGTGTTAGTGTTGAAAAACCACATTTCGCACTTGTGTTGGTGCAGGAAACCACTTTTGCACTTGTATTAGTGTGGAAAAAACAATTTATACACTTGTGATAGTGTTGAAAAACCACTTTTCGCACTTGTTTTAGTGTTGAAAAACCACTTTTCGCACTTGTGTTAGTGTTGAAAAACCACTTTTCGCACTTGTGTTAGTGTTGAAAAACCACTTTTCGCACCTGGATTAGTGTTGAAAAACCACTTTTCGCACTTGTGTTAGTGTTGAAAAACCACTTTTCGCACTTGTGTTGGTGCAGGAAACCACTTTTGCACTTGTATTAGTGTGGCAAAACACTTTTTGCACTTGTGATAGTGTTGAAAAACCACTTTTCGCACTTGTGTTAGTGTTGAAAAACCACTTTTCGCATTTGTGATAGTGTTGAAAAACCACTTTTCGCACTTGTGTTAGTGTTGAAAAACCACTTTTCGCACTTGTTTTGGTGCAGGAAACCACTTTTGCACTTGTATTAGTGTTGAAAAACCACTTTTTGCACTTGTGTTAGTGTTGAAAAACCACTTTTCGCACTTGTGTTAGTGTTGAAAAACCACTTTTTGCACTTGTGTTAGTGTTGAAAAACCACTTTTCGCACTTGTGTTAGTGTTGAAAAACCACTTTTCGCACTTGTGTTAGTGTTGAAAAACCACTTTTCGCACTTGTGTTGGTGCAGGAAACCACTTTTGCACTTGTATTAGTGTGGAAAAACCACTTTTCGCACTTGTGTTAGTGTTGAAAAACCACTTTTCGCACTTGTGTTAGTGTTGAAAAACCACTTTTCGCACTTGTGTTGGTGCAGGAAACCACTTTTGCACTTGTATTAGTGTGGAAACCACTTTTCGCACTTGTATTAGTGTTGAAAAACCACTTTTCGCACTTGTGTTAGTGTTGAAAAACCACTTTTTGCACTTGTGTTGGGACAGGAAACCACTTTTGCACTTGTATTAGTGTGGCAAAAACACTTTTTGCACTTGTGATAGTGTTGAAAAACCACTTTTTGCACTTGTGTTAGTGTTGAAAAACCACTTTTCGCACTTGTGACAGTGTTGAAAAACCACTTTTCGCACTTGTGTCAGTGTTGAAAAACCACTTTTCGCACTTGTGTTGGTGCAGGAAACCACTTTTGCACTTGTATTAGTGTTGAAAAACCACTTTTCGCACTTGTGTTAGTGTTGAAAAACCACTTTTCGCACTTGTGTTAGTGTTGAAAAACCACTTTTCGCACTTGTGTTGGTGCAGGAAACCACTTTTGCACTTGTATTAGTGTGGAAAAAACACTTTTTGCACTTGTAATAGTGTTGAAAAACCACTTTTCGCACTTGTGTTAGTGTTGAAAAACCACTTTTCGCACTTGTGTTAGTGTTGAAAAACCACTTTTCGCACTTGTGTTAGTGTTGAAAAACCGCTTTTCGCACTTGTGTTGGTGCAGGAAACCACTTTTGCACTTGTATTAGTGTGGCAAAAACACTTTTTGCACTTGTGATAGTGTTGAAAAAACACTTTTCGCACTTGTGTTAGTGTTGAAAAACCACTTTTCGCACTTGTGTTAGTGTTGAAAAACCACTTTTCGCACTTGTGTTAGTGTTGAAAAACCACTTTTCGCACTTGTGATAGTGTTGAAAAACCACTTTTCGCACTTGTGTTAGTGTTGAAAAACCACTTTTCGCACTTATGTTGGTGCAGGAAACCACTTTTGCACTTGTATTAGTGTTGAAAAACCACTTTTCGCACTTGTGTTAGTGTTGAAAAACCACTTTTCGCACTTGTGTTAGTGTTGAAAAACCACTTTTCGCACTTGTGTTAGTGTTGAAAAACCACTTTTCGCACTTGTGTTAGTGTTGAAAAACCACATTTCGCACTTGTGTTGGTGCAGGAAACCACTTTTGCACTTGTATTAGTGTGGAAAAAACAATTTATACACTTGTGATAGTGTTGAAAAACCACTTTTCGCACTTGTTTTAGTGTTGAAAAACCACTTTTCGCACTTGTGTTAGTGTTGAAAAACCACTTTTCGCACTTGTGTTAGTGTTGAAAAACCACTTTTCGCACCTGGATTAGTGTTGAAAAACCACTTTTCGCACTTGTGTTAGTGTTGAAAAACCACTTTTCGCACTTGTGTTGGTGCAGGAAACCACTTTTGCACTTGTATTAGTGTGGCAAAACACTTTTTGCACTTGTGATAGTGTTGAAAAACCACTTTTCGCACTTGTGTTAGTGTTGAAAAACCACTTTTCGCATTTGTGATAGTGTTGAAAAACCACTTTTCGCACTTGTGTTAGTGTTGAAAAACCACTTTTCGCACTTGTGTTGGTGCAGGAAACCACTTTTGCACTTGTATTAGTGTTGAAAAACCACTTTTTGCACTTGTGTTAGTGTTGAAAAACCACTTTTCGCACTTGTGTTAGTGTTGAAAAACCACTTTTTGCACTTGTGTTAGTGTTGAAAAACCACTTTTCGCACTTGTGTTAGTGTTGAAAAACCACTTTTCGCACTTGTGTTAGTGTTGAAAAACCACTTTTCGCACTTGTGTTGGTGCAGGAAACCACTTTTGCACTTGTATTAGTGTGGAAAAACCACTTTTCGCACTTGTGTTAGTGTTGAAAAACCACTTTTCGCACTTGTGTTAGTGTTGAAAAACCACTTTTCGCACTTGTGTTGGTGCAGGAAACCACTTTTGCACTTGTATTAGTGTGGAAACCACTTTTCGCACTTGTATTAGTGTTGAAAAACCACTTTTCGCACTTGTGTTAGTGTTGAAAAACCACTTTTTGCACTTGTGTTGGGACAGGAAACCACTTTTGCACTTGTATTAGTGTGGCAAAAACACTTTTTGCACTTGTGATAGTGTTGAAAAACCACTTTTTGCACTTGTGTTAGTGTTGAAAAACCACTTTTCGCACTTGTGACAGTGTTGAAAAACCACTTTTCGCACTTGTGTCAGTGTTGAAAAACCACTTTTCGCACTTGTGTTGGTGCAGGAAACCACTTTTGCACTTGTATTAGTGTTGAAAAACCACTTTTCGCACTTGTGTTAGTGTTGAAAAACCACTTTTCGCACTTGTGTTAGTGTTGAAAAACCACTTTTCGCACTTGTGTTGGTGCAGGAAACCACTTTTGCACTTGTATTAGTGTGGAAAAAACACTTTTTGCACTTGTAATAGTGTTGAAAAACCACTTTTCGCACTTGTGTTAGTGTTGAAAAACCACTTTTCGCACTTGTGTTGGTGCAGGAAACCACTTTTGCACTTGTATTATTGTGGAAAAAACACCTTTTGCACTTGTGATAGTGTTGAAAAACCACTTTTCGCACTTGTGTTAGTGTTGAAAAACCACTTTTCGCACTTGTGTTAGTGTTGAAAAACCACTTTTCGCACTTGTGTTGGTGCAGGAAACCACTTTTGTACTTGTATTAGTGTGGAAAAACCACTTTTCGCACTTGTGTTAGTGTTGAAAAACCATTTTTCGCACTTGTGTTAGTGTTGAAAAACCACTTTTCGCACTTGTGTTGGTGCAGGAAACCACTTTTGCACTTGTATTCGTGTGGAAAAACCACTTTTCGCACTTGTGTTAGTGTTGAAAAACCACTTTTCGCACTTGTGATAGTGTTGAAAAACCACTTTTCGCACTTGTGTTGGTGCAGGAAACCACTTTTGCACTTGTATTAGTGTGGGAAAACCACTTTTTGCACTTGTGTTAGTGTTGAAAAACCACTTTTCGCACTTGTGTTAGTGTTGAAAAACCACTTTTCGCACTTGTGTTGGTGCAGGAAACCACTTTTGCACTTGTATTAGTGTGGAAAAAACACTTTTTGCACTTGTGATAGTGTTGAAAAACCACTTTTCGCACTTGTGTTAGTGTTGAAAAACCACTTTTCGCACTTGTGTTGGTGCAGGAAACCACTTTTGCACTTGTATTAGTGTTGAAAAAACACTTTTTGCACTTGTGTTAGTGTTGAAAAAACACTTTTCGCACTTGTGTTAGTGTTGAAAAACCACTTTTCGCACTTTTGTTAGTGTTGAAAAACCACTTTTCGCACTTGTGTTGGTGCAGGAAACCACTTTTGCACTTGTATTAGTGTGGCAAAAACACTTTTTGCACTTGTGATAGTGTTGAAAAACCACTTTTCGAACTTGTGTTAGTGTTGAAAAACCACTTTTCGCACTTGTGTTAGTGTTGAAAAACCACTTTTCGCACTTGTGTTGGTGCAGGAAACCACTTTTGCACTTGTATTAGTGTGGAAAAAACACTTTTTGCACTTGTGATAGTGTTGAAAAACCACTTTTCGCACTTGTGTTAGTGTTGAAAAACCACTTTTCGCACTTGTGTTGGTGCAGGAAACCACTTTTGCACTTGTATTAGTGTGGAAAAAACACTTTTTGCACTTGTGATAGTGTTGAAAAACCACTTTTCGCACTTGTGTTAGTGTTGAAAAACCACTTTTCGCACTTGTGTTGGTGCAGGAAACCACTTTTGCACTTGTATTAGTGTTGAAAAAACACTTTTTGCACTTGTGTTAGTGTTGAAAAAACACTTTTCGCACTTGTGTTAGTGTTGAAAAACCACTTTTCGCACTTGTGTTAGTGTTGAAAAACCACTTTTCGCACTTGTGTTGGTGCAGGAAACCACTTTTGCACTTGTATTAGTGTGGCAAAAACACTTTTTGCACTTGTGATAGTGTTGAAAAAACACTTTTCGCACTTGTGTTAGTGTTGAAAAACCACTTTTCGCACTTGTGTTAGTGTTGAAAAACCACTTTTCGCACTTGTGTTAGTGTTGAAAAACCACTTTTCGCACTGGTGATAGTGTTGAAAAACCACTTTTCGCACTTGTGTTAGTGTTGAAAAACCACTTTTCGCACGTGTGTTGGTGCAGGAAACCACTTTTGCACTTGTATTAGTGTTGAAAAACCACTTTTCGCACTTGTGTTAGTGTTGAAAAACCACTTTTCGCACTTGTGTTAGTGTTGAAAAACCACTTTTCGCACTTGTGTTAGTGTTGAAAAACCACTTTTCGCACTTGTGTTAGTGTTGAAAAACCACATTTCGCACTTGTGTTGGTGCAGGAAACCACTTTTGCACTTGTATTAGTGTGGCAAAAACACTTTTTGCACTTGTGATAGTGTTGAAAAACCACTTTTCGCACTTGTGTTAGTGTTGAAAAACCATTTTTCGCACTTGTGTTGGTGCAGGAAACCACTTTTGCACTTGTATTAGTGTGGAAAAAACAATTTATACACTTGTGATAGTGTTGAAAAACCACTTTTCGCACTTGTTTTAGTGTTGAAAAACCACTTTTCGCACTTGTGTTAGTGTTGAAAAACCACTTTTCGCACTTGTGTTAGTGTTGAAAAACCACTTTTCGCACCTGGGTTAGTGTTGAAAAACCACTTTTCGCACTTGTGTTAGTGTTGAAAAACCACTTTTCGCACTTGTGTTGGTGCAGGAAACCACTTTTGCACTTGTATTAGTGTGGCAAAAACACTTTTTGCACTTGTGATAGTGTTGAAAAACCACTTTTCGCACTTGTGTTAGTGTTGAAAAACCACTTTTCGCATTTGTGATAGTGTTGAAAAACCACTTTTCGCACTTGTGTTAGTGTTGAAAAACCACTTTTCGCACTTGTGTTGGTGCAGGAAACCACTTTTGCACTTGTATTAGTGTTGAAAAACCACTTTTTGCACTTGTGTTAGTGTTGAAAAACCACTTTTCGCACTTGTGTTAGTGTTGAAAAACCACTTTTTGCACTTGTGTTAGTGTTGAAAAACCACTTTTCGCACTTGTGTTAGTGTTGAAAAACCACTTTTCGCACTTGTGTTAGTGTTGAAAAACCACTTTTCGCACTTGTGTTGGTGCAGGAAACCACTTTTGCACTTGTATTAGTGTGGAAAAACCACTTTTCGCACTTGTGTTAGTGTTGAAAAACCACTTTTCGCACTTGTGTTAGTGTTGAAAAACCACTTTTCGCACTTGTGTTGGTGCAGGAAACCACTTTTGCACTTGTATTAGTGTGGAAAAACCACTTTTCGCACTTGTATTAGTGTTGAAAAACCACTTTTCGCACTTGTGTTAGTGTTGAAAAACCACTTTTCGCACTTGTGTTGGGACAGGAAACCACTTTTGCACTTGTATTAGTGTGGCAAAAACACTTTTTGCACTTGTGATAGTGTTGAAAAACCACTTTTTGCACTTGTGTTAGTGTTGAAAAACCACTTTTCGCACTTGTGACAGTGTTGAAAAACCACTTTTCGCACTTGTGTTAGTGTTGAAAAACCACTTTTCGCACTTGTGTTGGTGCAGGAAACCACTTTTGCACTTGTATTAGTGTTGAAAAACCACTTTTCGCACTTGTGTTAGTGTTGAAAAACCACTTTTCGCACTTGTGTTAGTGTTGAAAAACCACTTTTCGCACTTGTGTTGGTGCAGGAAACCACTTTTGCACTTGTATTAGTGTGGAAAAAACACTTTTTGCACTTGTGATAGTGTTGAAAAACCACTTTTCGCACTCGTGTTAGTGTTGAAAAACCACTTTTCGCACTTGTGTTGGTGCAGGAAACCACTTTTGCACTTGTATTATTGTGGAAAAAACACCTTTTGCACTTGTGATAGTGTTGAAAAACCACTTTTCGCACTTGTGTTAGTGTTGAAAAACCACTTTTCGCACTTGTGTTAGTGTTGAAAAACCACTTTTCGCACTTGTGTTGGTGCAGGAAACCACTTTTGCACTTGTATTAGTGTGGATAAACCACTTTTCGCACTTGTGTTAGTGTTGAAAAACCATTTTTCGCACTTGTGTTAGTGTTGAAAAACCACTTTTCGCACTTGTGTTGGTGCAGGAAACCACTTTTGCACTTGTATTAGTGTGGAAAAACCACTTTTCGCACTTGTGTTAGTGTTGAAAAACCACTTTTCGCACTTGTGATAGTGTTGAAAAACCACTTTTCGCACTTGTGTTGGTGCAGGAAACCACTTTTGCACTTGTATTAGTGTGGGAAAACCACTTTTCGCACTTGTGTTAGTGTTGAAAAACCACTTTTCGCACTTGTGTTAGTGTTGAAAAACCACTTTTCGCACTTGTGTTGGCGCAGGAAACCACTTTTGCACTTGTATTAGTGTGGAAAAAACACTTTTTGCACTTGTGATAGTGTTGAAAAACCACTTTTCGCACTTGTGTTGGTGCAGGAAACCACTTTTGCACTTGTATTAGTGTGGGAAAACCACTTTTCGCACTTGTGTTAGTGTTGAAAAACCACTTTTCGCACTTGTGTTAGTGTTGAAAAACCACTTTTCGCACTTGTGTTGGTGCAGGAAACCACTTTTGCACTTGTATTAGTGTGGAAAAAACACTTTTTGCACTTGTGATAGTGTTGAAAAACCACTTTTCGCACTTGTGTTAGTGTTGAAAAACCACTTTTCGCACTTGTGTTGGTGCAGGAAACCACTTTTGCACTTGTATTAGTGTGGAAAAAACACTTTTCGCACTTGTGTTAGTGTTGAAAAACCACTTTTCGCACTTGTGTTAGTGTTGAAAAACCACTTTTCGCACTTGTGTTGGTGCAGGAAACCACTTTTGCACTTGTATTAGTGTGGCAAAAACACTTTTTGCACTTGTGATAGTGTTGAAAAAACACTTTTCGCACTTGTGTTAGTGTTGAAAAACCACTTTTCGCACTTGTGTTAGTGTTGAAAAACCACTTTTCGCACTTGTGTTAGTGTTGAAAAACCACTTTTCGCACTTGTGATAGTGTTGAAAAACCACTTTTCGCACTTGTGTTAGTGTTGAAAAACCACTTTTCGCACTTGTGTTGGTGCAGGAAACCACTTTTGCACTTGTATTAGTGTTGAAAAACCACTTTTCGCACTTGTGTTAGTGTTGAAAAACCACTTTTCGCACTTGTGTTAGTGTTGAAAAACCACTTTTCGCACTTGTGTTAGTGTTGAAAAACCACTTTTCGCACTTGTGTTAGTGTTGAAAAACCACATTTCGCACTTGTGTTGGTGCAGGAAACCACTTTTGCACTTGTATTAGTGTGGAAAAAACAATTTATACACTTGTGATAGTGTTGAAAAACCACTTTTCGCACTTGTGTTGGTGCAGGAAACCACTTTTGCACTTGTATTAGTGTGGCAAAACACTTTTTGCACTTGTGATAGTGTTGAAAAACCACTTTTCGCACTTGTGTTAGTGTTGAAAAACCACTTTTCGCATTTGTGATAGTGTTGAAAAACCACTTTTCGCACTTGTGTTAGTGTTGAAAAACCACTTTTCGCACTTGTGTTGGTGCAGGAAACCACTTTTGCACTTGTATTAGTGTTGAAAAACCACTTTTTGCACTTGTGTTAGTGTTGAAAAACCACTTTTCGCACTTGTGTTAGTGTTGAAAAACCACTTTTTGCACTTGTGTTAGTGTTGAAAAACCACTTTTCGCACTTGTGTTAGTGTTGAAAAACCACTTTTCGCACTTGTGTTAGTGTTGAAAAACCACTTTTCGCACTTGTGTTGGTGCAGGAAACCACTTTTGCACTTGTATTAGTGTGGAAAAACCACTTTTCGCACTTGTGTTAGTGTTGAAAAACCACTTTTCGCACTTGTGTTAGTGTTGAAAAACCACTTTTCGCACTTGTGTTGGTGCAGGAAACCACTTTTGCACTTGTATTAGTGTGGAAACCACTTTTCGCACTTGTATTAGTGTTGAAAAACCACTTTTCGCACTTGTGTTAGTGTTGAAAAACCACTTTTTGCACTTGTGTTGGGACAGGAAACCACTTTTGCACTTGTATTAGTGTGGCAAAAACACTTTTTGCACTTGTGATAGTGTTGAAAAACCACTTTTTGCACTTGTGTTAGTGTTGAAAAACCACTTTTCGCACTTGTGACAGTGTTGAAAAACCACTTTTCGCACTTGTGTTAGTGTTGAAAAACCACTTTTCGCACTTGTGTTGGTGCAGGAAACCACTTTTGCACTTGTATTAGTGTTGAAAAACCACTTTTCGCACTTGTGTTAGTGTTGAAAAACCACTTTTCGCACTTGTGTTAGTGTTGAAAAACCACTTTTCGCACTTGTGTTAGTGTTGAAAAACCACTTTTCGCACTTGTGTTGGTGCAGGAAACCACTTTTGCACTTGTATTAGTGTGGAAAAAACACTTTTTGCACTTGTGTTAGTGTTGAAAAACCACTTTTCGCACTTGTGTTAGTGTTGAAAAACCACTTTTCGCACTTGTGTTGGTGCAGGAAACCACTTTTGCACTTGTATTAGTGTGGAAAAAACACTTTTTGCACTTGTGATAGTGTTGAAAAACCACTTTTCGCACTTGTGTTAGTGTTGAAAAACCACTTTTCGCACTTGTGTTGGTGCAGGAAACCACTTTTGCACTTGTATTAGTGTGGAAAAAACACTTTTCGCACTTGTGTTAGTGTTGAAAAACCACTTTTCGCACTTGTGTTAGTGTTGAAAAACCACTTTTCGCACTTGTGTTGGTGCAGGAAACCACTTTTGCACTTGTATTAGTGTGGCAAAAACACTTTTTGCACTTGTGATAGTGTTGAAAAAACACTTTTCGCACTTGTGTTAGTGTTGAAAAACCACTTTTCGCACTTGTGTTAGTGTTGAAAAACCACTTTTCGCACTTGTGTTAGTGTTGAAAAACCACTTTTCGCACTTGTGATAGTGTTGAAAAACCACTTTTCGCACTTGTGTTAGTGTTGAAAAACCACTTTTCGCACTTGTGTTGGTGCAGGAAACCACTTTTGCACTTGTATTAGTGTTGAAAAACCACTTTTCGCACTTGTGTTAGTGTTGAAAAACCACTTTTCGCACTTGTGTTAGTGTTGAAAAACCACTTTTCGCACTTGTGTTAGTGTTGAAAAACCACTTTTCGCACTTGTGTTAGTGTTGAAAAACCACATTTCGCACTTGTGTTGGTGCAGGAAACCACTTTTGCACTTGTATTAGTGTGGAAAAAACAATTTATACACTTGTGATAGTGTTGAAAAACCACTTTTCGCACTTGTGTTGGTGCAGGAAACCACTTTTGCACTTGTATTAGTGTGGCAAAACACTTTTTGCACTTGTGATAGTGTTGAAAAACCACTTTTCGCACTTGTGTTAGTGTTGAAAAACCACTTTTCGCATTTGTGATAGTGTTGAAAAACCACTTTTCGCACTTGTGTTAGTGTTGAAAAACCACTTTTCGCACTTGTGTTGGTGCAGGAAACCACTTTTGCACTTGTATTAGTGTTGAAAAACCACTTTTTGCACTTGTGTTAGTGTTGAAAAACCACTTTTCGCACTTGTGTTAGTGTTGAAAAACCACTTTTTGCACTTGTGTTAGTGTTGAAAAACCACTTTTCGCACTTGTGTTAGTGTTGAAAAACCACTTTTCGCACTTGTGTTAGTGTTGAAAAACCACTTTTCGCACTTGTGTTGGT
Source organism: Myxine glutinosa (assembly GCF_964187855.1). NCBI lineage: Eukaryota > Metazoa > Chordata > Myxini > Myxiniformes > Myxinidae > Myxine > Myxine glutinosa. The sequence goes on from NC_136263.1 coordinate 132,647,019, forward strand.
GCAGGAAACCACTTTTGCACTTGTATTAGTGTGGAAAAACCACTTTTCGCACTTGTGTTAGTGTTGAAAAACCACTTTTCGCACTTGTGTTAGTGTTGAAAAACCACTTTTCGCACTTGTGTTGGTGCAGGAAACCACTTTTGCACTTGTATTAGTGTGGAAACCACTTTTCGCACTTGTATTAGTGTTGAAAAACCACTTTTCGCACTTGTGTTAGTGTTGAAAAACCACTTTTTGCACTTGTGTTGGGACAGGAAACCACTTTTGCACTTGTATTAGTGTGGCAAAAACACTTTTTGCACTTGTGATAGTGTTGAAAAACCACTTTTTGCACTTGTGTTAGTGTTGAAAAACCACTTTTCGCACTTGTGACAGTGTTGAAAAACCACTTTTCGCACTTGTGTTAGTGTTGAAAAACCACTTTTCGCACTTGTGTTGGTGCAGGAAACCACTTTTGCACTTGTATTAGTGTTGAAAAACCACTTTTCGCACTTGTGTTAGTGTTGAAAAACCACTTTTCGCACTTGTGTTAGTGTTGAAAAACCACTTTTCGCACTTGTGTTGGTGCAGGAAACCACTTTTGCACTTGTATTAGTGTGGAAAAAACACTTTTTGCACTTGTAATAGTGTTGAAAAACCACTTTTCGCACTTGTGTTAGTGTTGAAAAACCACTTTTCGCACTTGTGTTGGTGCAGGAAACCACTTTTGCACTTGTATTATTGTGGAAAAAACACCTTTTGCACTTGTGATAGTGTTGAAAAACCACTTTTCGCACTTGTGTTAGTGTTGAAAAACCACTTTTCGCACTTGTGTTAGTGTTGAAAAACCACTTTTCGCACTTGTGTTGGTGCAGGAAACCACTTTTGTACTTGTATTAGTGTGGAAAAACCACTTTTCGCACTTGTGTTAGTGTTGAAAAACCATTTTTCGCACTTGTGTTAGTGTTGAAAAACCACTTTTCGCACTTGTGTTGGTGCAGGAAACCACTTTTGCACTTGTATTCGTGTGGAAAAACCACTTTTCGCACTTGTGTTAGTGTTGAAAAACCACTTTTCGCACTTGTGATAGTGTTGAAAAACCACTTTTCGCACTTGTGTTGGTGCAGGAAACCACTTTTGCACTTGTATTAGTGTGGGAAAACCACTTTTCGCACTTGTGTTAGTGTTGAAAAACCACTTTTCGCACTTGTGTTAGTGTTGAAAAACCACTTTTCGCACTTGTGTTGGTGCAGGAAACCACTTTTGCACTTGTATTAGTGTGGAAAAAACACTTTTTGCACTTGTGATAGTGTTGAAAAACCACTTTTCGCACTTGTGTTAGTGTTGAAAAACCACTTTTCGCACTTGTGTTGGTGCAGGAAACCACTTTTGCACTTGTATTAGTGTTGAAAAAACACTTTTTGCACTTGTGTTAGTGTTGAAAAAACACTTTTCGCACTTGTGTTAGTGTTGAAAAACCACTTTTCGCACTTTTGTTAGTGTTGAAAAACCACTTTTCGCACTTGTGTTGGTGCAGGAAACCACTTTTGCACTTGTATTAGTGTGGCAAAAACACTTTTTGCACTTGTGATAGTGTTGAAAAACCACTTTTTGAACTTGTGTTAGTGTTGAAAAACCACTTTTCGCACTTGTGTTAGTGTTGAAAAACCACTTTTCGCACTTGTGTTGGTGCAGGAAACCACTTTTGCACTTGTATTAGTGTGGAAAAAACACTTTTTGCACTTGTGATAGTGTTGAAAAACCACTTTTCGCACTTGTGTTAGTGTTGAAAAACCACTTTTCGCACTTGTGTTGGTGCAGGAAACCACTTTTGCACTTGTATTAGTGTGGAAAAAACACTTTTTGCACTTGTGATAGTGTTGAAAAACCACTTTTCGCACTTGTGTTAGTGTTGAAAAACCACTTTTCGCACTTGTGTTGGTGCAGGAAACCACTTTTGCACTTGTATTAGTGTTGAAAAAACACTTTTTGCACTTGTGTTAGTGTTGAAAAAACACTTTTCGCACTTGTGTTAGTGTTGAAAAACCACTTTTCACACTTGTGTTAGTGTTGAAAAACCACTTTTCGCACTTGTGTTGGTGCAGGAAACCACTTTTGCACTTGTATTAGTGTGGCAAAAACACTTTTTGCACTTGTGATAGTGTTGAAAAAACACTTTTCGCACTTGTGTTAGTGTTGAAAAACCACTTTTCGCACTTGTGTTAGTGTTTAAAAACCACTTTTCGCACTTGTGTTAGTGTTGAAAAACCACTTTTCGCACTGGTGATAGTGTTGAAAAACCACTTTTCGCACTTGTGTTAGTGTTGAAAAACCACTTTTCGCACGTGTGTTGGTGCAGGAAACCACTTTTGCACTTGTATTAGTGTTGAAAAACCACTTTTCGCACTTGTGTTAGTGTTGAAAAACCACTTTTCGCACTTGTGTTAGTGTTGAAAAACCACTTTTCGCACTTGTGTTAGTGTTGAAAAACCACTTTTCGCACTTGTGTTAGTGTTGAAAAACCACATTTCGCACTTGTGTTGGTGCAGGAAACCACTTTTGCACTTGTATTAGTGTGGCAAAAACACTTTTTGCACTTGTGATAGTGTTGAAAAACCACTTTTCGCACTTGTGTTAGTGTTGAAAAACCATTTTTCGCACTTGTGTTGGTGCAGGAAACCACTTTTGCACTTGTATTAGTGTGGAAAAAACAATTTATACACTTGTGATAGTGTTGAAAAACCACTTTTCGCACTTGTTTTAGTGTTGAAAAACCACTTTTCGCACTTGTGTTAGTGTTGAAAAACCACTTTTCGCACTTGTGTTAGTGTTGAAAAACCACTTTTCGCACCTGGGTTAGTGTTGAAAAACAACTTTTCGCACTTGTGTTAGTGTTGAAAAACCACTTTTCGCACTTGTGTTGGTGCAGGAAACCACTTTTGCACTTGTATTAGTGTGGCAAAAACACTTTTTGCACTTGTGATAGTGTTGAAAAACCACTTTTCGCACTTGTGTTAGTGTTGAAAAACCACTTTTCGCATTTGTGATAGTGTTGAAAAACCACTTTTCGCACTTGTGTTAGTGTTGAAAAACCACTTTTCGCACTTGTGTTGGTGCAGGAAACCACTTTTGCACTTGTATTAGTGTTGAAAAACCACTTTTTGCACTTGTGTTAGTGTTGAAAAACCACTTTTCGCACTTGTGTTAGTGTTGAAAAACCACTTTTTGCACTTGTGTTAGTGTTGAAAAACCATTTTTCGCACTTGTGTTAGTGTTGAAAAACTACTTTTCGCACTTGTGTTAGTGTTGAAAAACCACTTTTCGCACTTGTGTTGGTGCAGGAAACCACTTTTGCACTTGTATTAGTGTGGAAAAACCACTTTTCGCACTTGTGTTAGTGTTGAAAAACCACTTTTCGCACTTGTGTTAGTGTTGAAAAACCACTTTTCGCACTTGTGTTGGTGCAAGAAACCACTTTTGCACTTGTATTAGTGTGGAAAAACCACTTTTCGCACTTGTATTAGTGTTGAAAAACCACTTTTCGCACTTGTGTTAGTGTTGAAAAACCACTTTTCGCACTTGTGTTGGGACAGGAAACCACTTTTGCACTTGTATTAGTGTGGCAAAAACACTTTTTGCACTTGTGATAGTGTTGAAAAACCACTTTTTGCACTTGTGTTAGTGTTGAAAAACCACTTTTCGCACTTGTGACAGTGTTGAAAAACCACTTTTCGCACTTGTGTTAGTGTTGAAAAACCACTTTTCGCACTTGTGTTGGTGCAGGAAACCACTTTTGCACTTGTATTAGTGTTGAAAAACCACTTTTCGCACTTGTGTTAGTGTTGAAAAACCACTTTTCGCACTTGTGTTAGTGTTGAAAAACCACTTTTCGCACTTGTGTTGGTGCAGGAAACCACTTTTGCACTTGTATTAGTGTGGAAAAAACACTTTTTGCACTTGTGATAGTGTTGAAAAACCACTTTTCGCACTCGTGTTAGTGTTGAAAAACCACTTTTCGCACTTGTGTTGGTGCAGGAAACCACTTTTGCACTCGTATTATTGTGGAAAAAACACCTTTTGCACTTGTGATAGTGTTGAAAAACCACTTTTCGCACTTGTGTTAGTGTTGAAAAACCACTTTTCGCACTTGTGTTAGTGTTGAAAAACCACTTTTCGCACTTGTGTTGGTGCAGGAAACCACTTTTGCACTTGTATTAGTGTGGATAAACCACTTTTCGCACTTGTGTTAGTGTTGAAAAACCATTTTTCGCACTTGTGTTAGTGTTGAAAAACCACTTTTCGCACTTGTGTTGGTGCAGGAAACCACTTTTGCACTTGTATTAGTGTGGAAAAACCACTTTTCGCACTTGTGTTAGTGTTGAAAAACCACTTTTCGCACTTGTGATAGTGTTGAAAAACCACTTTTCGCACTTGTGTTGGTGCAGGAAACCACTTTTGCACTTGTATTAGTGTGGGAAAACCACTTTTCGCACTTGTGTTAGTGTTGAAAAACCACTTTTCGCACTTGTGTTAGTGTTGAAAAACCACTTTTCGCACTTGTGTTGGCGCAGGAAACCACTTTTGCACTTGTATTAGTGTGGAAAAAACACTTTTTGCACTTGTGATAGTGTTGAAAAACCACTTTTCGCACTTGTGTTGGTGCAGGAAACCACTTTTGCACTTGTATTAGTGTGGGAAAACCACTTTTCGCACTTGTGTTAGTGTTGAAAAACCACTTTTCGCACTTGTGTTAGTGTTGAAAAACCACTTTTCGCACTTGTGTTGGTGCAGGAAACCACTTTTGCACTTGTATTAGTGTGGAAAAAACACTTTTTGCACTTGTGATAGTGTTGAAAAACCCTTTTCGCACTTGTGTTAGTGTTGAAAAACCACTTTTCGCACTTGTGTTGGTGCAGGAAACCACTTTTGCACTTGTATTAGTGTGGAAAAAACATTTTGCACTTGTGATAGTGTTGAAAAACCACTTTTCGCACTTGTGTTAGTGTTGAAAAACCACTTTTCGCACTTGTGTTGGTGCAGGAAACCACTTTTGCACTTGTATTAGTGTTGAAAAAACACTTTTTGCACTTGTGTTAGTGTTGAAAAAACACTTTTCGCACTTGTGTTAGTGTTGAAAAACCACTTTTCGCACTTGTGTTAGTGTTGAAAAACCACTTTTCGCACTTGTGTTGGTGCAGGAAACCACTTTTGCACTTGTATTAGTGTGGCAAAAACACTTTTTGCACTTGTGATAGTGTTGAAAAAGCACTTTTCGAACTTGTGTTAGTGTTGAAAAACCACTTTTCGCACTTGTGTTAGTGTTGAAAAACCACTTTTCGCATTTGTGTTAGTGTTGAAAAACCACTTTTCGCACTTGTGTTAGTGATGAAAAACCACTTTTCGCACTTGTGTTGGTGCAGGAAACCACTTTTGCACTTGTATTAGTGTGGAAAAACCACTTTTCGCACTGTGTTAGTGTTGAAAAACCACTTTTCGCACTTGTGTTGGGTGCCAGGAAACCACTTTTGCACTTGTATTAGTGTTGAAAAACACTTTTCGCACTTGTGTTAGTGTTGAAAAACCACTTTTCGCACTTGTGTTAGTGTTGAAAAACCACTTTTCGCACTTGTGTTGGTGCAGGAAACCACTTTTGCACTTGTATTAGTGTGGAAAAAACACTTTTTGCACTTGTGATAGTGTTGAAAAACCACTTTTCGCACTCGTGTTAGTGTTGAAAAACCACTTTTCGCACTTGTGTTGGTGCAGGAAACCACTTTGCACTTGTATTATTGTGGAAAAAACACCTTTTGCACTTGTGATAGTGTTGAAAAACCACTTTTCGCACTTGTGTTAGTGTTGAAAAACCACTTTCGCACTTGTGTTAGTGTTGAAAAACCACTTTTCGCACTTGTGTTAGTGTTGAAAAACCACTTTTCGCACTTGTGATAGTGTTGAAAAACACTTTTCGCACTTGTGTTGGTGCAGGAAACCACTTTTGCACTTGTATTAGTGTGGGAAGAACCACTTTTCGCACTTGTGTTAGTGTTGAAAACCACTTTTCGCACTTGTGTTAGTGTTGAAAAACCACTTTTCGCACTTGTGTTGGCGCAGGAAACCACTTTTGCACTTGTATTAGTGTGGAAAAAACACTTTTTGCACTTGTGATAGTGTTGAAAAACCACTTTTCGCACTTGTGTTGGTGCAGGAAACCACTTTTGCACTTGTATTAGTGTGGGAAAACCACTTTTCGCACTTGTGTTAGTGTTGAAAAACCACTTTTCGCACTTGTGTTAGTGTTGAAAAACCACTTTTCGCACTTGTGTTGGTGCAGGAAACCACTTTTGCACTTGTATTAGTGTGGAAAAAACACTTTTTGCACTTGTGATAGTGTTGAAAAACCCCTTTTCGCACTTGTGTTAGTGTTGAAAAACCACTTTTCGCACTTGTGTTGGTGCAGGAAACCACTTTTGCACTTGTATTAGTGTGGAAAAAACATTTTTGCACTTGTGATAGTGTTGAAAAACCACTTTTCGCACTTGTGTTAGTGTTGAAAAACCACTTTTCGCACTTGTGTTGGTGCAGGAAACCACTTTTGCACTTGTATTAGTGTTGAAAAAACACTTTTTGCACTTGTGTTAGTGTTGAAAAAACACTTTTCGCACTTGTGTTAGTGTTGAAAAACCACTTTTCGCACTTGTGTTAGTGTTGAAAAACCACTTTTCGCACTTGTGTTGGTGCAGGAAACCACTTTTGCACTTGTATTAGTGTGGCAAAAACACTTTTTGCACTTGTGATAGTGTTGAAAAAGCACTTTTCGAACTTGTGTTAGTGTTGAAAAACCACTTTTCGCACTTGTGTTAGTGTTGAAAAACCACTTTTCGCATTTGTGTTAGTGTTGAAAAACCACTTTTCGCACTTGTGTTAGTGATGAAAAACCACTTTTCGCACTTGTGTTGGTGCAGGAAACCACTTTTGCACTTGTATTAGTGTGGAAAAACCACTTTTCGCACTTGTGTTAGTGTTGAAAAACCACTTTTCGCACTTGTGTTGGTGCAGGAAACCACTTTTGCACTTGTATTAGTGTTGAAAAACCACTTTTCGCACTTGTGTTAGTGTTGAAAAACCACTTTTCGCACTTGTGTTAGTGTTGAAAAACCACTTTTCGCACTTGTGTTGGTGCAGGAAACCACTTTTGCACTTGTATTAGTGTGGAAAAAACACTTTTTGCACTTGTGTTGGTGCAGGAAACCACTTTTGCACTTGTATTAGTGTGGCAAAAACACTTTTTGCACTTGTGATAGTGTTGAAAAAGCACTTTTCGAACTTGTGTTAGTGTTGAAAAACCACTTTTCGCACTTGTGTTAGTGTTGAAAAACCACTTTTCGCATTTGTGTTAGTGTTGAAAAACCACTTTTCGCACTTGTGTTAGTGATGAAAAACCACTTTTCGCACTTGTGTTGGTGCAGGAAACCACTTTTGCACTTGTATTAGTGTGGAAAAACCACTTTTCGCACTTGTGTTAGTGTTGAAAAACCACTTTTCGCACTTGTGTTGGTGCAGGAAACCACTTTTGCACTTGTATTAGTGTGGAAAAAACACTTTTTGCACTTGTGATAGTGTTGAAAAACCACTTTTCGCACTTGTGTTAGTGTTGAAAAACCACTTTTCGCACTTGTGTTGGTGCAGGAAACCACTTTTGCACTTGTATTAGTGTTGAAAAAACACTTTTTGCACTTGTGTTAGTGTTGAAAAAACACTTTTCGCACTTGTGTTAGTGTTGAAAAACCACTTTTCGCACTTGTGTTAGTGTTGAAAAACCACTTTTCGCACTTGTGTTGGTGCAGGAAACCACTTTTGCACTTGTATTAGTGTGGCAAAAACACTTTTTGCACTTGTGATAGTGTTGAAAAAACACTTTTCGCACTTGTGTTAGTGTTGAAAAACCACTTTTCGCACTTGTGTTAGTGTTGAAAAACCACTTTTCGCACTTGTGTTAGTGTTGAAAAACCACTTTTCGCACTTGTGTTAGTGTTGAAAAACCACTTTTCGCACTTGTGATAGTGTTGAAAAACCACTTTTCGCACTTGTGTTAGTGTTGAAAAACCACTTTTCGCACTTGTGTTGGTGCAGGAAACCACTTTTGCACTTGTATTAGTGTTGAAAAACCACTTTTCGCACTTGTGTTAGAGTTGAAAAACCACTTTTCGCACTTGTGTTAGTGTTGAAAAACCACTTTTCGCACTTGTGTTAGTGTTGAAAAACCACTTTTCGCACTTGTGTTAGTGTTGAAAAACCACATTTCGCACTTGTGTTGGTGCAGGAAACCACTTTTGCACTTGTATTAGTGTGGAAAAAACAATTTATACACTTGTGATAGTGTTGAAAAACCACTTTTCGCACTTGTTTTAGTGTTGAAAAACCACTTTTCGCACTTGTGTTAGTGTTGAAAAACCACTTTTCGCACTTGTGTTAGTGTTGAAAAACCACTTTTCGCACCTGGGTTAGTGTTGAAAAACCACTTTTCGCACTTGTGTTAGTGTTGAAAAACCACTTTTCGCACTTGTGTTGGTGCAGGAAACCACTTTTGCACTTGTATTAGTGTGGCAAAAACACTTTTTGCACTTGTGATAGTGTTGAAAAACCACTTTTCGCACTTGTGTTAGTGTTGAAAAACCACTTTTCGCATTTGTGATAGTGTTGAAAACCCACTTTTCGCACTTGTGTTAGTGTTGAAAAACCACTTTTCGCACTTGTGTTGGTGCAGGAAACCACTTTTGCACTTGTATTAGTGTTGAAAAACCACTTTTTGCACTTGTGTTAGTGTTGAAAAACCACTTTTCGCACTTGTGTTAGTGTTGAAAAACCACTTTTTGCACTTGTGTTAGTGTTGAAAAACCACTTTTCGCACTTGTGTTAGTGTTGAAAAACCACTTTTCGCACTTGTGTTAGTGTTGAAAAACCACTTTTCGCACTTGTGTTGGTGCAGGAAACCACTTTTGCACTTGTATTAGTGTGGAAAAACCACTTTTCGCACTTGTGTTAGTGTTGAAAAACCACTTTTCGCACTTGTGTTAGTGTTGAAAAACCACTTTTCGCACTAGTGTTGGGGCAGGAAACCACTTTTGCACTTGTATTAGTGTGGAAACCACTTTTCGCACTTGTATTAGTGTTGAAAAACCACTTTTCGCACTTGTGTTAGTGTTGAAAAACCACTTTTCGCACTTGTGTTGGGACAGGAAACCACTTTTGCACTTGTATTAGTGTGGAAAAACCACTTTTCGCACTTGTGTTAGTGTTGAAAAACCACTTTTCGCACTTGTGTTGGTGCAGGAAACCACTTTTGCACTTGTATTAGTGTGGAAAAAACACTTTTTGCACTTGTGATAGTGTTGAAAAACCACTTTTCGCACTTGTGTTAGTGTTGAAAAACCACTTTTCGCACTTGTGTTGGTGCAGGAAACCACTTTTGCACTTGTATTAGTGTTGAAAAAACACTTTTTGCACTTGTGTTAGTGTTGAAAAAACACTTTTCGCACTTGTGTTAGTGTTGAAAAACCACTTTTCGCACTTGTGTTAGTGTTGAAAAACCACTTTTCGCACTTGTGTTGGTGCAGGAAACCACTTTTGCACTTGTATTAGTGTGGCAAAAACACTTTTTGCACTTGTGATAGTGTTGAAAAAACACTTTTCGCACTTGTGTTAGTGTTGAAAAACCACTTTTCGCACTTGTATTAGTGTTGAAAAACCACTTTTCGCATTTGTGTTAGTGTTGAAAAACCACTTTTCGCACTTGTGTTAGTGATGAAAAACCACTTTTCGCACTTGTGTTGGTGCAGGAAACCACTTTTGCACTTGTATTAGTGTGGAAAAACCACTTTTCGCACTTGTGTTAGTGTTGAAAAACCACTTTTCGCACTTGTGTTGGTGCAGGAAACCACTTTTGCACTTGTATTAGTGTGGAAAAAACACTTTTTGCACTTGTGATAGTGTTGAAAAACCACTTTTCGCACTTGTGTTAGTGTTGAAAAACCACTTTTCGCACTTGTGTTGGTGCAGGAAACCACTTTTGCACTTGTATTAGTGTTGAAAAAACACTTTTTGCACTTGTGTTAGTGTTGAAAAAACACTTTTCGCACTTGTGTTAGTGTTGAAAAACCACTTTTCGCACTTGTGTTAGTGTTGAAAAACCACTTTTCGCACTTGTGTTGGTGCAGGAAACCACTTTTGCACTTGTATTAGTGTGGCAAAAACACTTTTTGCACTTGTGATAGTGTTGAAAAAACACTTTTCGCACTTGTGTTAGTGTTGAAAAACCACTTTTCGCACTTGTGTTAGTGTTGAAAAACCACTTTTCGCACTTGTGTTAGTGTTGAAAAACCACTTTTCGCACTTGTGTTAGTGTTGAAAAACCACTTTTCGCACTTGTGATAGTGTTGAAAAACCACTTTTCGCACTTGTGTTAGTGTTGAAAAACCACTTTTCGCACTTGTGTTGGTGCAGGAAACCACTTTTGCACTTGTATTAGTGTTGAAAAACCACTTTTCGCACTTGTGTTAGAGTTGAAAAACCACTTTTCGCACTTGTGTTAGTGTTGAAAAACCACTTTTCGCACTTGTGTTAGTGTTGAAAAACCACTTTTCGCACTTGTGTTAGTGTTGAAAAACCACATTTCGCACTTGTGTTGGTGCAGGAAACCACTTTTGCACTTGTATTAGTGTGGAAAAAACAATTTATACACTTGTGATAGTGTTGAAAAACCACTTTTCGCACTTGTTTTAGTGTTGAAAAACCACTTTTCGCACTTGTGTTAGTGTTGAAAAACCACTTTTCGCACTTGTGTTAGTGTTGAAAAACCACTTTTCGCACCTGGGTTAGTGTTGAAAAACCACTTTTCGCACTTGTGTTAGTGTTGAAAAACCACTTTTCGCACTTGTGTTGGTGCAGGAAACCACTTTTGCACTTGTATTAGTGTGGCAAAAACACTTTTTGCACTTGTGATAGTGTTGAAAAACCACTTTTCGCACTTGTGTTAGTGTTGAAAAACCACTTTTCGCATTTGTGATAGTGTTGAAAACCCACTTTTCGCACTTGTGTTAGTGTTGAAAAACCACTTTTCGCACTTGTGTTGGTGCAGGAAACCACTTTTGCACTTGTATTAGTGTTGAAAAACCACTTTTTGCACTTGTGTTAGTGTTGAAAAACCACTTTTCGCACTTGTGTTAGTGTTGAAAAACCACTTTTTGCACTTGTGTTAGTGTTGAAAAACCACTTTTCGCACTTGTGTTAGTGTTGAAAAACCACTTTTCGCACTTGTGTTAGTGTTGAAAAACCACTTTTCGCACTTGTGTTGGTGCAGGAAACCACTTTTGCACTTGTATTAGTGTGGAAAAACCACTTTTCGCACTTGTGTTAGTGTTGAAAAACCACTTTTCGCACTTGTGTTAGTGTTGAAAAACCACTTTTCGCACTAGTGTTGGGGCAGGAAACCACTTTTGCACTTGTATTAGTGTGGAAACCACTTTTCGCACTTGTATTAGTGTTGAAAAACCACTTTTCGCACTTGTGTTAGTGTTGAAAAACCACTTTTCGCACTTGTGTTGGGACAGGAAACCACTTTTGCACTTGTATTAGTGTGGCAAAAACACTTTTTGCACTTGTGATAGTGTTGAAAAACCACTTTTTGCACTTGTGTTAGTGTTGAAAAACCACTTTTCGCACTTGTGACAGTGTTGAAAAACCACTTTTCGCACTTGTGTTAGTGTTGAAAAACCACTTTTCGCACTTGTGTTGGTGCAGGAAACCACTTTTGCACTTGTATTAGTGTTGAAAAACCACTTTTCGCACTTGTGTTAGTGTTGAAAAACCACTTTTCGCACTTGTGTTAGTGTTGAAAAACCACTTTTCGCACTTGTGTTGGTGCAGGAAACCACTTTTGCACTTGTATTAGTGTGGAAAAAACACTTTTTGCACTTGTAATAGTGTTGAAAAACCACTTTTTGCACTTGTGTTAGTGTTGAAAAACCACTTTTCGCACTTGTGTTGGTGCAGGAAACCACTTTTGCACTTGTATTATTGTGGAAAAAACACCTTTTGCACTTGTGATAGTGTTGAAAAACCACTTTTCGCACTTGTGTTAGTGTTGAAAAACCACTTTTCGCACTTGTGTTAGTGTTGAAAAACCACTTTTCGCACTTGTGTTGGTGCAGGAAACCACTTTTGTACTTGTATTAGTGTGGAAAAACCACTTTTCGCACTTGTGTTAGTGTTGAAAAACCATTTTTCGCACTTGTGTTAGTGTTGAAAAACCACTTTTCGCACTTGTGTTGGTGCAGGAAACCACTTTTGCACTTGTATTAGTGTGGAAAAACCACTTTTCGCACTTGTGTTAGTGTTGAAAAACCACTTTTCGCACTTGTGATAGTGTTGAAAAACCACTTTTCGCACTTGTGTTGGTGCAGGAAACCACTTTTGCACTTGTATTAGTGTGGGAAAACCACTTTTCGCACTTGTGTTAGTGTTGAAAAACCACTTTTCGCACTTGTGTTAGTGTTGAAAAACCACTTTTCGCACTTGTGTTGGTGCAGGAAACCACTGGAAAAAAACACTTTTTGCACTTGTGATAGTGTTGAAAAAACACTTTTCGCACTTGTGTTAGCTGTTGAAAAACCACTTTTCGCACTTGTGTTGGTGCAGGAAACCACTTTTGCACTTGTATTAGTGTTGAAAAAACACTTTTTGCACTTGTGTTAGTGTTGAAAAAAACACTTTTCGCACTTGTGTTAGTGTTGAAAAACCACTTTTCGCACTTGTGTTAGTGTTGAAAAACCACTTTTCGCACTTGTGTTGGTGCAGGAAACCACTTTTGCACTTGTATTAGTGTGGCAAAAACACTTTTTGCACTTGTGATAGTGTTGAAAAACCACTTTTCGAACTTGTGTTAGTGTTGAAAAACCACTTTTCGCACTTGTGTTAGTGTTGAAAAACCACTTTTCGCACTTGTGTTGGTGCAGGAAACCACTTTTGCACTTGTATTAGTGTGGAAAAAACACTTTTTGCACTTGTGATAGTGTTGAAAAACCACTTTTCGCACTTGTGTTAGTGTTGAAAAACCACTTTTCGCACTTGTGTTGGTGCAGGAAACCACTTTTGCACTTGTATTAGTGTGGAAAAAAACACTTTTTGCACTTGTGATAGTGTTGAAAAACCACTTTTCGCACTTGTGTTAGTGTTGAAAAACCACTTTTCGCACTTGTGTTGGTGCAGGAAGCCACTTTTGCACTTGTATTAGTGTGGAAAAAACACTTTTTGCACTTGTGATAGTGTTGAAAAACCACTTTTCGCACTTGTGTTAGTGTTGAAAAACCACTTTTCGCACTTGTGTTGGTGCAGGAAACCACTTTTGCACTTGTATTAGTGTTGAAAAAACACTTTTTGCACTTGTGTTAGTGTTGAAAAAACACTTTTCGCACTTGTGTTAGTGTTGAAAAACCACTTTTCGCACTTGTGTTAGTGTTGAAAAACCACTTTTCGCACTTGTGTTAGTGTTGAAAAACCACTTTTCGCACTTGTGTTGGTGCAGGAAACCACTTTTGCACTTGTATTCGTGTGGAAAAACCACTTTTCGCACTTGTGTTAGTGTTGAAAAACCACTTTTCGCACTTGTGATAGTGTTGAAAAACCACTTTTCGCACTTGTGTTGGTGCAGGAAACCACTTTTGCACTTGTATTAGTGTGGGAAAACCACTTTTCGCACTTGTGTTAGTGTTGAAAAACCACTTTTCGCACTTGTGTTAGTGTTGAAAAACCACTTTTCGCACTTGTGTTGGTGCAGGAAACCACTTTTGCACTTGTATTAGTGTGGAAAAAACACTTTTTGCACTTGTGATAGTGTTGAAAAACCACTTTTCGCACTTGTGTTAGTGATGAAAAACCACTTTTCGCACTTGTGTTGGTGCAGGAAACCACTTTTGCACTTGTATTATTGTGGAAAAAACACCTTTTGCACTTGTGATAGTGTTGAAAAACCACTTTTCGCACTTGTGTTAGTGTTGAAAAACCACTTTTCGCACTTGTGTTAGTGTTGAAAAACCACTTTTCGCACTTGTGTTGGTGCAGGAAACCACTTTTGCACTTGTATTAGTGTGGATAAACCACTTTTCGCACTTGTGTTAGTGTTGAAAAACCATTTTTCGCACTTGTGTTAGTGTTGAAAAACCACTTTTCGCACTTGTGTTGGTGCAGGAAACCACTTTTGCACTTGTATTAGTGTGGAAAAACCACTTTTCGCACTTGTGTTAGTGTTGAAAAACCACTTTTCGCACTTGTGATAGTGTTGAAAAACCACTTTTCGCACTTGTGTTGGTGCAGGAAACCACTTTTGCACTTGTATTAGTGTGGGAAAACCACTTTTCGCACTTGTGTTAGTGTTGAAAAACCACTTTTCGCACTTGTGTTAGTGTTGAAAAACCACTTTTCGCACTTGTGTTGGCGCAGGAAACCACTTTTGCACTTGTATTAGTGTGGAAAAAACACTTTTTGCACTTGTGATAGTGTTGAAAAACCACTTTTCGCACTTGTGTTGGTGCAGGAAACCACTTTTGCACTTGTATTAGTGTGGGGAAAACCACTTTTCGCACTTGTGTTAGTGTTGAAAAACCACTTTTCGCACTTGTGTTAGTGTTGAAAAACCACTTTTCGCACTTGTGTTGGTGCAGGAAACCACTTTTGCACTTGTATTAGTGTGGAAAAAAACACTTTTTGCACTTGTGATAGTGTTGAAAAACCACTTTTCGCACTTGTGTTAGTGTTGAAAAACCACTTTTCGCACTTGTGTTGGTCCAGGAAACCACTTTTGCACTTGTATTAGTGTGGAAAAAACATTTTTGCACTTGTGATAGTGTTGAAAAACCACTTTTCGCACTTGTGTTAGTGTTGAAAAACCACTTTTCGCACTTGTGTTGGTGCAGGAAACCACTTTTGCACTTGTATTAGTGTTGAAAAAACACTTTTTGCACTTGTGTTAGTGTTGAAAAAACACTTTTCGCACTTGTGTTAGTGTTGAAAAACCACTTTTCGCACTTGTGTTAGTGTTGAAAAACCACTTTTCGCACTTGTGTTGGTGCAGGAAACCACTTTTGCACTTGTATTAGTGTGGCAAAAACACTTTTTGCACTTGTGATAGTGTTGAAAAACCACTTTTCGAACTTGTGTTAGTGTTGAAAAACCACTTTTCGCACTTGTGTTAGTGTTGAAAAAACCACTTTTCGCACTTGTGTTAGTGTTGAAAAACCACTTTTCGCACTTGTGTTAGTGTTGAAAAACCACTTTTCGCACTTGTGTTAGTGTTGAAAAACCACTTTTCGCACTTGTGTTGGTGCAGGAAACCACTTTTGCACTTGTATTAGTGTGGAAAAACCACTTTTCGCACTTGTGTTAGTGTTGAAAAACCACTTTTCGCACTTGTGTTGGTGCAGGAAACCACTTTTGCACTTGTATTAGTGTGGAAAAAACAGTTTTTGCACTTGTGATAGTGTTGAAAAACCACTTTTCGCACTTGTGTTAGTGTTGAAAAACCACTTTTCGCACTTGTGTTGGTGCAGGAAACCACTTTTGCACTTGTATTAGTGTTGAAAAAACACTTTTTGCACTTGTGTTAGTGTTGAAAAAACACTTTTCGCACTTGTGTTAGTGTTGAAAAACCACTTTTCGCACTTGTGTTAGTGTTGAAAAACCACTTTTCGCACTTGTGTTGGTGCAGGAAACCACTTTTGCACTTGTATTAGTGTGGCAAAAACACTTTTTGCACTTGTGATAGTGTTGAAAAAACACTTTTCGCACTTGTGTTAGTGTTGAAAAACCACTTTTCGCACTTGTGTTAGTGTTGAAAAACCACTTTTCGCACTTGTGTTAGTGTTGAAAAACCACTTTTCGCACTTACTTTTCGCACTTGTGTTAGTGTTGAAAAACCACTTTTCGCACTTGTGATAGTGTTGAAAAACCACTTTTCGCACTTGTGTTAGTGTTGAAAAACCACTTTTCGCACTTGTGTTGGTGCAGGAAACCACTTTTGCACTTGTATTAGTGTTGTAAAACCACTTTTCGCACTTCTGTTAGTGTTGAAAAACCACTTTTCGCACTTGTGTTAGTGTTGAAAAACCACTTTTCGCACTTGTGTTAGTGTTGAAAAACCACTTTTCGCACTTGTGTTAGTGTTGAAAAACCACATTTCGCACTTGTGTTGGTGCAGGAAACCACTTTTGCACTTGTATTAGTGTGGAAAAAACAATTTATACACTTGTGATAGTGTTGAAAAACCACTTTTCGCACTTGTTTTAGTGTTGAAAAACCACTTTTCGCACTTGTGTTAGTGTTGAAAAACCACTTTTCGCACTTGTGTTAGTGTTGAAAAACCACTTTTCGCACCTGGGTTAGTGTTGAAAAACCACTTTTCGCACTTGTGTTAGTGTTGAAAAACCACTTTTCGCACTTGTGTTGGTGCAGGAAACCACTTTTGCACTTGTATTAGTGTGGCAAAAACACTTTTTGCACTTGTGATAGTGTTGAAAAACCACTTTTCGCACTTGTGTTAGTGTTGAAAAACCACTTTTTGCATTTGTGATAGTGTTGAAAAACCACTTTTCGCACTTGTGTTAGTGTTGAAAAATCACTTTTCGCACTTGTGTTGGTGCAGGAAACCACTTTTGCACTTGTATTAGTGTTGAAAAACCACTTTTTGCACTTGTGTTAGTGTTGAAAAACCACTTTTCGCACTTGTGTTAGTGTTGAAAAACCACTTTTTGCACTTGTGTTAGTGTTGAAAAACCACTTTTCGCACTTGTTTAGTGTTGAAAAACCACTTTCGCACTTGTGTTAGTGTTGAAAAACCACTTTTCGCACTTGTGTTGGTGCAGGAAACCACTTTTGCACTTGTATTAGTGTGGAAAAACCACTTATCGCACTTGTGTTAGTGTTGAAAAAACCACTTTTCGCACTTGTGTTAGTGTTGAAAAACCACTTTTCGCACTTGTGTTGGTGCAGGAAACCACTTTTGCACTTGTATTAGTGTGGAAACCACTTTTCGCACTTGTATTAGTGTTGAAAAACCACTTTTCGCACTTGTGTTAGTGTTGAAAAACCACTTTTCGCACTTGTGTTGGGACAGGAAACCACTTTTGCACTTGTATTAGTGTGGCAAAAACACTTTTTGCACTTGTGATAGTGTTGAAAAACCACTTTTTGCACTTGTGTTAGTGTTGAAAAACCACTTTTCGCACTTGTGACAGTGTTGAAAAACCACTTTTCGCACTTGTGTTAGTGTTGAAAAACCACTTTCGCACTTATGTTGGTGCAGGAAACACTTTTGCACTTGTATTAGTGTTGAAAAACCACTTTTCGCACTTGTGTTAGTGTTGAAAAACCACTTTTCGCACTTGTGTTAGTGTTGAAAAACCACTTTTCGCACTTGTGTTGGTGCAGGAAACCACTTTGCACTTGTATTAGTGTGGAAAAAACACTTTTTGCACTTGTAATAGTGTTGAAAAACCACTTTTTGCACTTGTGTTAGTGTTGAAAAACCACTTTTCGCACTTGTGTTAGTGTTGAAAAACCACTTTTCGCACTTGTGTTGGTGCAGGAAACCACTTTTGTACTTGTATTAGTGTGGAAAAACACTTTTCGCACTTGTGTTAGTGTTGAAAAACCATTTTTCGCACTGTGTTAGTGTTGAAAAACCACTTTTCGCACTTGTGTTGGTGCAGGAAACCACTTTTGCACTTGTATTAGTGTGGAAAAACCACTTTTCGCACTTGTGTTAGTGTTGAAAAACCACTTTTCGCACTTGTGATAGTGTTGAAAAACCACTTTTCGCACTTGTGATGGTGCAGGAAACCACTTTTGCACTTGTATTAGTGTGGGAAAACACTTTTCGCACTTGTGTTAGTGTTGAAAAACCACTTTTCGCACTTGTGTTAGTGTTGAAAAACCACTTTTCGCACTTGTGTTGGTGCAGGAAACGACTTTTGCACTTGTATTAGTGTGGAAAAAACACTTTTTGCACTTGTGATAGTGTTGAAAAACCACTTTTCGCACTTGTGTTAGTGTTGAAAAACCACTTTTCGCACTTGTGTTGGTGCAGGAAACCACTTTTGCACTTGTATTAGTGTTGAAAAAACACTTTTTGCACTTGTGTTAGTGTTGAAAAAACACTTTTCGCACTTGTGTTAGTGTTGAAAAACCACTTTTCGCACTTGTGTTAGTGTTGAAAAACCACTTTTCGCACTTGTGTTGGTGCAGGAAACCACTTTTGCACTTGTATTAGTGTTGAAAAAACACTTTTTGCACTTGTGTTAGTGTTGAAAAAACACTTTTCGCACTTGTGTTAGTGTTGAAAAACCACTTTTCGCACTTGTGTTGGTGCAGGAAACCACTTTTGCACTTGTATTAGTGTGGCAAAAACACTTTTTGCACTTGTGATAGTGTTGAAAAACCACTTTTCGAACTTGTGTTAGTGTTGAAAAACCACTTTTCGCACTTGCGTTAGTGTTGAAAAACCACTTTTCGCACTTGTGTTAGTGTTGAAAAACCACTTTTCGCACTTGTGTTAGTGTTGAAAAACCACTTTTCGCACTTGTGTTAGTGTTGAAAAACCACTTTTCGCACTTGTGTTGGTGCAGGAAACCACTTTTGCACTTGTATTAGTGTGGAAAAACCACTTTTCGCACTTGTGTTAGTGTTGAAAAACCACTTTTCGCACTTGTGTTGGTGCAGGAAACCACTTTTGCACTTGTATTAGTGTGGAAAAAAACAGTTTTTGCACTTGTGATAGTGTTGAAAAACCACTTTTCGCACTTGTGTTAGTGTTGAAAAACCACTTTTCGCACTTGTGTTGGTGCAGGAAACCACTTTTGCACTTGTATTAGTGTTGAAAAAACACTTTTTGCACTTGTGTTAGTGTTGAAAAAACACTTTTCGCACTTGTGTTAGTGTTGAAAAACCACTTTTCGCACTTGTGTTAGTGTTGAAAAACCACTTTTCGCACTTGTGTTGGTGCAGGAAACCACTTTTGCACTTGTATTAGTGTGGCAAAAACACTTTTTGCACTTGTGATAGTGTTGAAAAAACACTTTTCGCACTTGTGTTAGTGTTGAAAAACCACTTTTCGCACTTGTGTTAGTGTTGAAAAACCACTTTTCGCACTTGTGTTAGTGTTGAAAAACCACTTTTCGCACTTGTGTTAGTGTTGAAAAACCACTTTTCGCACTTGTGATAGTGTTGAAAAACCACTTTTCGCACTTGTGTTAGTGTTGAAAAACCACTTTTTGCACTTGTGTTGGTGCAGGAAACCACTTTTGCACTTGTATTAGTGTTGTAAAACCACTTTTCGCACTTCTGTTAGTGTTGAAAAACCACTTTTCGCACTTGTGTTAGTGTTGAAAAACCACTTTTCGCACTTGTGTTAGTGTTGAAAAACCACTTTTCGCACTTGTGTTAGTGTTGAAAAACCACATTTCGCACTTGTGTTGGTGCAGGAAACCACTTTTGCACTTGTATTAGTGTGGAAAAAACAATTTATACACTTGTGATAGTGTTGAAAAACCACTTTTCGCACTTGTTTTAGTGTTGAAAAACCACTTTTCGCACTTGTGTTAGTGTTGAAAAACCACTTTTCGCACTTGTGTTAGTGTTGAAAAACCACTTTTCGCACCTGGGTTAGTGTTGAAAAACCACTTTTCGCACTTGTGTTAGTGTTGAAAAACCACTTTTCGCACTTGTGTTGGTGCAGGAAACCACTTTTGCACTTGTATTAGTGTGGCAAAAACACTTTTTGCACTTGTGATAGTGTTGAAAAACCACTTTTCGCACTTGTGTTAGTGTTGAAAAACCACTTTTTGCATTTGTGATAGTGTTGAAAAACCACTTTTCGCACTTGTGTTAGTGTTGAAAAACCACTTTTCGCACTTGTGTTGGTGCAGGAAACCACTTTTGCACTTGTATTAGTGTTGAAAAACCACTTTTTGCACTTGTGTTAGTGTTGAAAAACCACTTTTCGCACTTGTGTTAGTGTTGAAAAACCACTTTTTGCACTTGTGTTAGTGTTGAAAAACCACTTTTCGCACTTGTGTTAGTGTTGAAAAACCACTTTTCGCACTTGTGTTAGTGTTGAAAAACCACTTTTCGCACTTGTGTTGGTGCAGGAAACCACTTTTGCACTTGTATTAGTGTGGAAAAACCACTTATCGCACTTGTGTTAGTGTTGAAAAACCACTTTTCGCACTTGTGTTAGTGTTGAAAAACCACTTTTCGCACTTGTGTTGGTGCAGGAAACCACTTTTGCACTTGTATTAGTGTGGAAACCACTTTTCGCACTTGTATTAGTGTTGAAAAACCACTTTTCGCACTTGTGTTAGTGTTGAAAAACCACTTTTCGCACTTGTGTTGGGACAGGAAACCACTTTTGCACTTGTATTAGTGTGGCAAAAACACTTTTTGCACTTGTGATAGTGTTGAAAAACCACTTTTTGCACTTGTGTTAGTGTTGAAAAACCACTTTTCGCACTTGTGACAGTGTTGAAAAACCACTTTTCGCACTTGTGTTAGTGTTGAAAAACCACTTTTCGCACTTATGTTGGTGCAGGAAACCACTTTTGCACTTGTATTAGTGTTGAAAAACCACTTTTCGCACTTGTGTTAGTGTTGAAAAACCACTTTTTGCACTTGTGTTAGTGTTGAAAAACCACTTTTCGCACTTGTGTTGGTGCAGGAAACCACTTTTGCACTTGTATTAGTGTGGAAAAAACACTTTTTGCACTTGTAATAGTGTTGAAAAACCACTTTTTGCACTTGTGTTAGTGTTGAAAAACCACTTTTCGCACTTGTGTTAGTGTTGAAAAACCACTTTTCGCACTTGTGTTGGTGCAGGAAACCACTTTTGTACTTGTATTAGTGTGGAAAAACCACTTTTCGCACTTGTGTTAGTGTTGAAAAACCATTTTTCGCACTTGTGTTAGTGTTGAAAAACCACTTTTCGCACTTGTGTTGGTGCAGGAAACCACTTTTGCACTTGTATTAGTGTGGAAAAACCACTTTTCGCACTTGTGTTAGTGTTGAAAAACCACTTTTCGCACTTGTGATAGTGTTGAAAAACCACTTTTCGCACTTGTGTTGGTGCAGGAAACCACTTTTGCACTTGTATTAGTGTGGGAAAACCACTTTTCGCACTTGTGTTAGTGTTGAAAAACCACTTTTCGCACTTGTGTTAGTGTTGAAAAACCACTTTTCGCACTTGTGTTGGTGCAGGAAACGACTTTTGCACTTGTATTAGTGTGGAAAAAACACTTTTTGCACTTGTGATAGTGTTGAAAAACCACTTTTCGCACTTGTGTTAGTGTTGAAAAACCACTTTTCGCACTTGTGTTGGTGCAGGAAACCACTTTTGCACTTGTATTAGTGTTGAAAAAACACTTTTTGCACTTGTGTTAGTGTTGAAAAAACACTTTTCGCACTTGTGTTAGTGTTGAAAAACCACTTTTCGCACTTGTGTTAGTGTTGAAAAACCACTTTTCGCACTTGTGTTGGTGCAGGAAACCACTTTTGCACTTGTATTAGTGTGGCAAAAACACTTTTTGCACTTGTGATAGTGTTGAAAAACCACTTTTCGAACTTGTGTTCGTGTTGAAAAACCACTTTTCTCACTTGTGTTAGTGTTGAAAAACCACTTTTCGCACTTGTGTTGGTGCAGGAAACCACTTTTGCACTTGTATTAGTGTGGAAAAAACACTTTTTGCACTTGTGATAGTGTTGAAAAACCACTTTTCGCACTTGTGTTAGTGTTGAAAAACCACTTTTCGCACTTATGTTGGTGCAGGAAACCACTTTTGCACTTGTATTAGTGTGGAAAAAACACTTTTTGCACTTGTGATAGTGTTGAAAAACCACTTTTCGCACTTGTGTTAGTGTTGAAAAACCACTTTTCGCACTTGTGTTGGTGCAGGAAACCACTTTTGCACTTGTATTAGTGTTGAAAAAACACTTTTTGCACTTGTGTTAGTGTTGAAAAAACACTTTTCGCACTTGTGTTAGTGTTGAAAAACCACTTTTCGCACTTGTGTTAGTGTTGAAAAACCACTTTTCGCACTTGTGTTGGTGCAGGAAACCACTTTTGCACTTGTATTAGTGTAGCAAAAACACTTTTTGCACTTGTGATAGTGTTGAAAAAACACTTTTCGCACTTGTGTTAGTGTTGAAAAACCACGTTTCGCACTTGTGTTAGTGTTGAAAAACCACTTTTCGCACTTGTGTTAGTGTTGAAAAACCACTTTTCGCACTTGTGATAGTGTTGAAAAACCACTTTTCGCACTTGTGTTAGTGTTGAAAAACCACTTTTCGCACTTGTGTTGGTGCAGGAAACCACTTTTGCACTTGTATTAGTGTTGAAAAACCACTTTTCGCACTTGTGTTAGTGTTGAAAAACCACTTTTCGCACTTGTATTAGTGTTGAAAAACCACTTTTCGCACTTGTGTTAGTGTTGAAAAACCACTTTTCGCACTTGTGTTAGTGTTGAAAAACCACATTTCGCACTTGTGTTGGTGCAGGAAACCACTTTTGCACTTGTATTAGTGTGGCAAAAACACTTTTTGCACTTGTGATAGTGTTGAAAAACCACTTTTCGCACTTGTGTTAGTGTTGAAAAACCATTTTTCGCACTTGTGTTGGTGCAGGAAACCACTTTTGCACTTGTATTAGTGTGGAAAAAACAATTTATACACTTGTGATAGTGTTGAAAAACCACTTTTCGCACTTGTTTTAGTGTTGAAAAACCACTTTTCGCACTTGTGTTAGTGTTGAAAAACCACTTTTCGCACTTGTGTTAGTGTTGAAAAACCACTTTTCGCACCTGGGTTAGTGTTGAAAAACCACTTTTCGCACTTGTGTTAGTGTTGAAAAACCACTTTTCGCACTTGTGTTGGTGCAGGAAACCACTTTTGCACTTGTATTAGTGTGGCAAAAACACTTTTTGCACTTGTGATAGTGTTGAAAAACCACTTTTCGCACTTGTGTTAGTGTTGAAAAACCACTTTTCGCATTTGTGATAGTGTTGAAAAACCACTTTTCGCACTTGTGTTAGTGTTGAAAAACCACTTTTCGCACTTGTGTTGGTGCAGGAAACCACTTTTGCACTTGTATTAGTGTTGAAAAACCACTTTTTGCACTTGTGTTAGTGTTGAAAAACCACTTTTCGCACTTGTGTTAGTGTTGAAAAACCACTTTTTGCACTTGTGTTAGTGTTGAAAAACCACTTTTCGCACTTGTGTTAGTGTTGAAAAACCACTTTTCGCACTTGTGTTAGTGTTGAAAAACCACTTTTCGCACTTGTGTTGGTGCAGGAAACCACTTTTGCACTTGTATTAGTGTGGAAAAACCACTTTTCGCACTTGTGTTAGTGTTGAAAAACCACTTTTCGCACTTGTGTTAGTGTTGAAAAACCACTTTTCGCACTTGTGTTAATGTTGAAAAACCACTTTTCGCACTTGTGTTGGTGCAGGAAACCACTTTTGCACTTGTATTAGTGTGGAAAAACCACTTTTCGCACTTGTATTAGTGTTGAAAAACCACTTTTCGCACTTGTGTTAGTGTTGAAAAACCACTTTTCGCACTTGTGTTGGGACAGGAAACCACTTTTGCACTTGTATTAGTGTGGCAAAAACACTTTTTGCACTTGTGATAGTGTTGAAAAACCACTTTTTGCACTTGTGTTAGTGTTGAAAAACCACTTTTCGCACTTGTGACAGTGTTGAAAAACCACTTTTCGCACTTGTGTTAGTGTTGAAAAACCACTTTTCGCACTTGTGTTGGTGCAGGAAACCACTTTTGCACTTGTATTAGTGTTGAAAAACCACTTTTCGCACTTGTGTTAGTGTTGAAAAACCACTTTTCGCACTTGTGTTATGGTTGAAAAACCACTTTTCGCACTTGTGTTGGTGCAGGAAACCACTTTTGCACTTGTATTAGTGTGGAAAAAACATTTTTTCCACTTGTGATAGTGTTGAAAAACCACTTTTCGCACTTGTGTTAGTGTTGAAAAACCACTTTTCGCACTTGTGTTGGTGCAGGAAACCACTTTTGCACTTGTATTATTGTGGAAAAAACACCTTTTGCACTTGTGATAGTGTTGAAAAACCACTTTTCGCACTTGTGTTAGTGTTGAAAAACCACTTTTCGCACTTGTGTTAGTGTTGAAAAACCACTTTTCGCACTTGTGTTGGTGCAGGAAACCACTTTTGCACTTGTATTAGTGTGGAAAAACCACTTTTCGCACTTGTGTTAGTGTTGAAAAACCACTTTTCGCACTTGTGATAGTGTTGAAAAACCACTTTTCGCACTTGTGTTGGTGCAGGAAACCACTTTTGCACTTCTATTAGTGTGGGAAAACCACTTTTCGCACTTGTGTTAGTGTTGAAAAACCACTTTTCGCACTTGTGTTAGTGTTGAAAACCACTTTTCGCACTTGTGTTGGTGCAGGAAACCACTTTTGCACTTGTATTAGTGTGGAAAAAACACTTTTTGCACTTGTGATAGTGTTGAAAAACCACTTTTCGCACTTGTGTTAGTGTTGAAAAACCACTTTTCGCACTTGTGTTGGTGCAGGAAACCACTTTTGCACTTGTATTAGTGTGGAAAAAACATTTTTGCACTTGTGATAGTGTTGAAAAACCACTTTTCGCACTTGTGTTAGTGTTGAAAAACCACTTTTCGCACTTGTGTTGGTGCAGGAAACCACTTTTGCACTTGTATTAGTGTTGAAAAAACACTTTTTGCACTTGTGTTAGTGTTGAAAAAACACTTCGCACTTGTGTTAGTGTTGAAAAACCACTTTTCGCACTTGTGTTAGTGTTGAAAAACCACTTTTCGCACTTGTGTTGGTGCAGGAAACCACTTTTGCACTTGTATTAGTGTGGCAAAAACACTTTTTGCACTTGTGATAGTGTTGAAAAACCACTTTTCGCACTTGTGTTGGTGTTGAAAAACCACTTTTCACACTTGTGTTAGTGTTGAAAAACCACTTTTCGCACTTGTGTTAGTGTTGAAAAACCACTTTTTGCACTTGTGTTAGTGTTGAAAAACCACTTTTCGCACTTGTGTTGGTGCAGGAAACCACTTTTGCACTTGTATTAGTGTGGAAAAAACATTTTTTGCACTTGTGATAGTGTTGAAAAACCACTTTTCGCACTTGTGTTAGTGTTGAAAAACCACTTTTCGCACTTGTGTTGGTGCAGGAAACCACTTTTGCACTTGTATTAGTGTGGAAAAAACACTTTTTGCACTTGTGATAGTGTTGAAAAACCACTTTTCGCACTTGTGTTAGTGTTGAAAAACCACTTTTCGCACTTGTGTTGGTGCAGGAAACCACTTTTGCACTTGTATTAGTGTTGAAAAAACACTTTTTGCACTTGTGTTAGTGTTGAAAAAACACTTTTCGCACTTGTGTTAGTGTTGAAAAACCACTTTTCGCACTTGTGTTAGTGTTGAAAAACCACTTTTCGCACTTGTGTTGGTGCAGGAAACCACTTTTTCACTTGTATTAGTGTGGCAAAAACACTTTTTGCACTTGTGATAGTGTTGAAAAAACACTTTTCGCACTTGTGTTAGTGTTGAAAAGCCACTTTTCGCACTTGTGTTAGTGTTGAAAAACCACTTTTCGCACTTGTGTTAGTGTTGAAAAACCACTTTTCGCACTTGTGATAGTGTTGAAAAACCACTTTTCGCAATTGTGTTAGTGTTGAAAAACCACTTTTCGCACTTGTGTTAGTGTTGAAAAACCACTTTTCGCACTTGTGTTAGTGTTGAAAAACCACTTTTCGCACTTGTGTTAGTGTTGAAAAACCACTTTTCGCACTTGTGTTAGTGTTGAAAAACCACTTTTCGCACTTGTGTTAGTGTTGAAAAACCACTTTTCGCACTTGTGTTAGTGTTGAAAAACCACATTTCGCACTTGTGTTGGTGCAGGAAACCACTTTTGCACTTGTATTAGTGTGGCAAAAACACTTTTTGCACTTGTGATAGTGTTGAAAAACCACATTTCGCACTTGTGTTAGTGTTGAAAAACCATTTTTCGCACTTGTGTTGGTGCAGGAAACCACTTTTGCACTTGTATTAGTGTGGAAAAAACAATTTATACACTTGTGATAGTGTTGAAAAACCACTTTTTGCACTTGTTTTAGTGTTGAAAAACCACTTTTCGCACTTGTGTTAGTGTTGAAAAACCACTTTTCGCACTTGTGTTAGTGTTGAAAAACCACTTTTCGCACCTGGGTTAGTGTTGAAAAACCACTTTTCGCACTTGTGTTAGTGTTGAAAAACCACTTTTCGCACTTGTGTTGGTGCAGGAAACCACTTTTGCACTTGTATTAGTGTGGCAAAAACACTTTTTGCACTTGTGATAGTGTTGAAAAACCACTTTTCGCACTTGTGTTAGTGTTGAAAAACCACTTTTCGCATTTGTGATAGTGTTGAAAAACCACTTTTCGCACTTGTGTTAGTGTTGAAAAACCACTTTTCGCACTTGTGTTGGTGCAGGAAACCACTTTTGCACTTGTATTAGTGTTGAAAAACCACTTTTTGCACTTGTGTTAGTGTTGAAAAACCACTTTTCGCACTTGTGTTAGTGTTGAAAAACCACTTTTCGCACTTGTGTTGGTGCAGGAAACCACTTTTGCACTTGTATTAGTGTGGAAAAACCACTTTTCGCACTTGTATTAGTGTTGAAAAACCACTTTTCGCAGTTGTGTTAGTGTTGAAAAACCACTTTTCGCACTTGTGTTAGTGTTGAAAAACCACTTTTCGCATTTGTGATAGTGTTGAAAAACCACTTTTCGCACTTGTGTTAGTGTTGAAAAACCACTTTTCGCACTTGTGTTGGTGCAGGAAACCACTTTTGCACTTGTATTAGTGTGGCAAAAACACTTTTTGCACTTGTGATAGTGTTGAAAAACCACTTTTCGCACTTGTGTTAGTGTTGAAAAACCACTTTTCGCATTTGTGATAGTGTTGAAAAACCACTTTTCGCACTTGTGTTAGTGTTGAAAAACCACTTTTCGCACTTGTGTTGGTGCAGGAAACCACTTTTGCACTTGTATTAGTGTTGAAAAACCACTTTTTGCACTTGTGTTAGTGTTGAAAAACCACTTTTCGCACTTGTGTTAGTGTTGAAAAACCACTTTTTGCACTTGTGTTAGTGTTGAAAAACCACTTTTCGCACTTGTGTTAGTGTTGAAAAACCACTTTTCGCACTTGTGTTAGTGTTGAAAAACCACTTTTCGCACTTGTGTTGGTGCAGGAAACCACTTTTGCACTTGTATTAGTGTGGAAAAACCACTTTTCGCACTTGTGTTAGTGTTGAAAAACCACTTTTCGCACTTGTGTTAGTGTTGAAAAACCACTTTTCGCACTTGTGTTGGTGCAGGAAACCACTTTTGCACTTGTATTAGTGTGGCAAAAACACTTTTTGCACTTGTGATAGTGTTGAAAAACCACTTTTCGCACTTGTGTTAGTGTTGAAAAACCACTTTTCGCACTTGTGTTAGTGTTGAAAAACCACTTTTCGCACTTGTGTTAGTGTTGAAAAACCACTTTTTGCACTTGTGTTAGTGTTGAAAAACCACTTTTCGCACTTGTGTTGGTGCAGGAAACCACTTTTGCACTTGTATTAGTGTGGAAAAAACATTTTTTGCACTTGTGATAGTGTTGAAAAACCACTTTTCGCACTTGTGTTAGTGTTGAAAAACCACTTTTCGCACTTGTGTTGGTGCAGGAAACCACTTTTGCACTTGTATTAGTGTGGAAAAAACACTTTTTGCACTTGTGATAGTGTTGAAAAACCACTTTTCGCACTTGTGTTAGTGTTGAAAAACCACTTTTCGCACTTGTGTTGGTGCAGGAAACCACTTTTGCACTTGTATTAGTGTTGAAAAAACACTTTTTGCACTTGTGTTAGTGTTGAAAAAACACTTTTCGCACTTGTGTTAGTGTTGAAAAACCACTTTTCGCACTTGTGTTAGTGTTGAAAAACCACTTTTCGCACTTGTGTTGGTGCAGGAAACCACTTTTGCACTTGTATTAGTGTGGCAAAAACACTTTTTGCACTTGTGATAGTGTTGAAAAAACACTTTTCGCACTTGTGTTAGTGTTGAAAAGCCACTTTTCGCACTTGTGTTAGTGTTGAAAAACCACTTTTCGCACTTGTGTTAGTGTTGAAAAACCACTTTTCGCACTTGTGATAGTGTTGAAAAACCACTTTTCGCACTTGTGTTAGTGTTGAAAAACCACTTTTCGCACTTGTGTTAGTGTTGAAAAACCACTTTTCGCACTTGTGTTAGTGTTGAAAAACCACTTTTCGCACTTGTGTTAGTGTTGAAAAACCACTTTTCGCACTTGTGTTAGTGTTGAAAAACCACATTTCGCACTTGTGTTGGTGCAGGAAACCACTTTTGCACTTGTATTAGTGTGGCAAAAACACTTTTTGCACTTGTGATAGTGTTGAAAAACCACATTTCGCACTTGTGTTAGTGTTGAAAAACCATTTTTCGCACTTGTGTTGGTGCAGGAAACCACTTTTGCACTTGTATTAGTGTGGAAAAAACAATTTATACACTTGTGATAGTGTTGAAAAACCACTTTTTGCACTTGTTTTAGTGTTGAAAAACCACTTTTCGCACTTGTGTTAGTGTTGAAAAACCACTTTTCGCACTTGTGTTAGTGTTGAAAAACCACTTTTCGCACCTGGGTTAGTGTTGAAAAACCACTTTTCGCACTTGTGTTAGTGTTGAAAAACCACTTTTCGCACTTGTGTTGGTGCAGGAAACCACTTTTGCACTTGTATTAGTGTGGCAAAAACACTTTTTGCACTTGTGATAGTGTTGAAAAACCACTTTTCGCACTTGTGTTAGTGTTGAAAAACCACTTTTCGCATTTGTGATAGTGTTGAAAAACCACTTTTCGCACTTGTGTTAGTGTTGAAAAACCACTTTTCGCACTTGTGTTGGTGCAGGAAACCACTTTTGCACTTGTATTAGTGTTGAAAAACCACTTTTTGCACTTGTGTTAGTGTTGAAAAACCACTTTTCGCACTTGTGTTAGTGTTGAAAAACCACTTTTTGCACTTGTGTTAGTGTTGAAAAACCACTTTTCGCACTTGTGTTAGTGTTGAAAAACCACTTTTTGCACTTGTGTTAGTGTTGAAAAACCACTTTTCGCACTTGTGTTGGTGCAGGAAACCACTTTTGCACTTGTATTAGTGTGGAAAAACCACTTTTCGCACTTGTGTTAGTGTTGAAAAACCACTTTTCGCACTTGTGTTAGTGTTGAAAAACCACTTTTCGCACTTGTGTTGGTGCAGGAAACCACTTTTGCACTTGTATTAGTGTGGAAAAACCACTTTTCGCACTTGTATTAGTGTTGAAAAACCACTTTTCGCACTTGTGTTAGTGTTGAAAAACCACTTTTCGCACTTGTGTTGGAACAGGAAACCACTTTTGCACTTGTATTAGTGTGGAAAAACCACTTTTCGCACTTGTGTTAGTGTTGAAAAACCACTTTTCGCACTTGTGTTAGTGTTGAAAAACCACTTTTCGCACTTGTGTTGGTGCAGGAAACCACTTTTGCACTTGTATTAGTGTGGAAAAACCACTTTTCGCACTTGTATTAGTGTTGAAAAACCACTTTTCGCACTTGTGTTAGTGTTGAAAAACCACTTTTCGCACTTGTGTTGGAACAGGAAACCACTTTTGCACTTGTATTAGTGTGGCAAAAACACTTTTTGCACTTGTGATAGTGTTGAAAAACCACTTTTCGCACTTGTGTTAGTGTTGAAAAACCACTTTTCGCATTTGTGATAGTGTTGAAAAACCACTTTTCACACTTGTGTTAGTGTTGAAAAACCACTTTTCGCACTTGTGTTGGTGCAGGAAACCACTTTTGCACTTGTATTAGTGTGGCAAAAACACTTTTTGCACTTGTGATAGTGTTGAAAAACCACTTTTCGCACTTGTGTTAGTGTTGAAAAACCACTTTTCGCATTTGTGATAGTGTTGAAAAACCACTTTTCGCACTTGTGTTAGTGTTGAAAAACCACTTTTCGCACTTGTGTTGGTGCAGGAAACCACTTTTGCACTTGTATTAGTGTTGAAAAACCACTTTTTGCACTTGTGTTAGTGTTGAAAAACCACTTTTCGCACTTGTGTTAGTGTTGAAAAACCACTTTTTGCACTTGTGTTAGTGTTGAAAAACCACTTTTCGCACTTGTGTTAGTGTTGAAAAACCACTTTTCGCACTTGTGTTAGTGTTGAAAAACCACTTTTCGCACTTGTGTTGGTGCAGGAAACCACTTTTGCACTTGTATTAGTGTGGAAAAACCACTTTTCGCACTTGTGTTAGTGTTGAAAAACCACTTTTCGCACTTGTGTTAGTGTTGAAAAACCACTTTTCGCACTTGTGTTGGTGCAGGAAACCACTTTTGCACTTGTATTAGTGTGGCAAAAACACTTTTTGCACTTGTGATAGTGTTGAAAAACCACTTTTCGCACTTGTGTTAGTGTTGAAAAACCACTTTTCGCACTTGTGTTAGTGTTGAAAAACCACTTTTCGCACTTGTGTTAGTGTTGAAAAACCACTTTTTGCACTTGTGTTAGTGTTGAAAAACCACTTTTCGCACTTGTGTTGGTGCAGGAAACCACTTTTGCACTTGTATTAGTGTGGAAAAAACATTTTTTGCACTTGTGATAGTGTTGAAAAACCACTTTTCGCACTTGTGTTAGTGTTGAAAAACCACTTTTCGCACTTGTGTTGGTGCAGGAAACCACTTTTGCACTTGTATTAGTGTGGAAAAAACACTTTTTGCACTTGTGATAGTGTTGAAAAACCACTTTTCGCACTTGTGTTAGTGTTGAAAAACCACTTTTCGCACTTGTGTTGGTGCAGGAAACCACTTTTGCACTTGTATTAGTGTTGAAAAAACACTTTTTGCACTTGTGTTAGTGTTGAAAAAACACTTTTCGCACTTGTGTTAGTGTTGAAAAACCACTTTTCGCACTTGTGTTAGTGTTGAAAAACCACTTTTCGCACTTGTGTTGGTGCAGGAAACCACTTTTGCACTTGTATTAGTGTGGCAAAAACACTTTTTGCACTTGTGATAGTGTTGAAAAAACACTTTTCGCACTTGTGTTAGTGTTGAAAAGCCACTTTTCGCACTTGTGTTAGTGTTGAAAAACCACTTTTCGCACTTGTGTTAGTGTTGAAAAACCACTTTTCGCACTTGTGATAGTGTTGAAAAACCACTTTTCGCACTTGTGTTAGTGTTGAAAAACCATTTTTCGCACTTGTGTTAGTGTTGAAAAACCACTTTTCGCACTTGTGTTAGTGTTGAAAAACCACTTTTTGCACTTGTGTTAGTGTTGAAAAACCACTTTTCGCACTTGTGTTAGTGTTGAAAAACCACTTTTCGCACTTGTGTTAGTGTTGAAAAACCACTTTTCGCACTTGTGTTGGTGCAGGAAACCACTTTTGCACTTGTATTAGTGTGGAAAACCACTTTTCGCACTTGTGTTAGTGTTGAAAAACCACTTTTCGCACTTGTGTTAGTGTTGAAAAACCACTTTTCGCACTTGTGTTGGTGCAGGAAACCACTTTTGCACTTGTATTAGTGTGGCAAAAACACTTTTTGCACTTGTGATAGTGTTGAAAAACCACTTTTCGCACTTGTGTTAGTGTTGAAAAACCACTTTTCGCACTTGTGTTAGTGTTGAAAAACCACTTTTCGCACTTGTGTTAGTGTTGAAAAACCACTTTTTGCACTTGTGTTAGTGTTGAAAAACCACTTTTCGCACTTGTGTTGGTGCAGGAAACCACTTTTGCACTTGTATTAGTGTGGAAAAAACATTTTTTGCACTTGTGATAGTGTTGAAAAACCACTTTTCGCACTTGTGTTAGTGTTGAAAAACCACTTTTCGCACTTGTGTTGGTGCAGGAAACCACTTTTGCACTTGTATTAGTGTGGAAAAAACACTTTTTGCACTTGTGATAGTGTTGAAAAACCACTTTTCGCACTTGTGTTAGTGTTGAAAAACCACTTTTCGCACTTGTGTTGGTGCAGGAAACCACTTTTGCACTTGTATTAGTGTTGAAAAAACACTTTTTGCACTTGTGTTAGTGTTGAAAAAACACTTTTCGCACTTGTGTTAGTGTTGAAAAACCACTTTTCGCACTTGTGTTAGTGTTGAAAAACCACTTTTCGCACTTGTGTTGGTGCAGGAAACCACTTTTGCACTTGTATTAGTGTGGCAAAAACACTTTTTGCACTTGTGATAGTGTTGAAAAAACACTTTTCGCACTTGTGTTAGTGTTGAAAAGCCACTTTTCGCACTTGTGTTAGTGTTGAAAAACCACTTTTCGCACTTGTGTTAGTGTTGAAAAACCACTTTTCGCACTTGTGATAGTGTTGAAAAACCACTTTTCGCACTTGTGTTAGTGTTGAAAAACCACTTTTCGCACTTGTGTTAGTGTTGAAAAACCACTTTTCGCACTTGTGTTAGTGTTGAAAAACCACTTTTCGCACTTGTGTTAGTGTTGAAAAACCACTTTTCGCACTTGTGTTAGTGTTGAAAAACCACATTTCGCACTTGTGTTGGTGCAGGAAACCACTTTTGCACTTGTATTAGTGTGGCAAAAACACTTTTTGCACTTGTGATAGTGTTGAAAAACCACATTTCGCACTTGTGTTAGTGTTGAAAAACCATTTTTCGCACTTGTGTTGGTGCAGGAAACCACTTTTGCACTTGTATTAGTGTGGAAAAAACAATTTATACACTTGTGATAGTGTTGAAAAACCACTTTTTGCACTTGTTTTAGTGTTGAAAAACCACTTTTCGCACTTGTGTTAGTGTTGAAAAACCACTTTTCGCACTTGTGTTAGTGTTGAAAAACCACTTTTCGCACCTGGGTTAGTGTTGAAAAACCACTTTTCGCACTTGTGTTAGTGTTGAAAAACCACTTTTCGCACTTGTGTTGGTGCAGGAAACCACTTTTGCACTTGTATTAGTGTGGCAAAAACACTTTTTGCACTTGTGATAGTGTTGAAAAACCACTTTTCGCACTTGTGTTAGTGTTGAAAAACCACTTTTCGCATTTGTGATAGTGTTGAAAAACCACTTTTCGCACTTGTGTTAGTGTTGAAAAACCACTTTTCGCACTTGTGTTGGTGCAGGAAACCACTTTTGCACTTGTATTAGTGTTGAAAAACCACTTTTTGCACTTGTGTTAGTGTTGAAAAACCACTTTTCGCACTTGTGTTAGTGTTGAAAAACCACTTTTTGCACTTGTGTTAGTGTTGAAAAACCACTTTTCGCACTTGTGTTAGTGTTGAAAAACCACTTTTCGCACTTGTGTTAGTGTTGAAAAACCACTTTTCGCACTTGTGTTGGTGCAGGAAACCACTTTTGCACTTGTATTAGTGTGGAAAAACCACTTTTCGCACTTGTGTTAGTGTTGAAAAACCACTTTTCGCACTTGTGTTAGTGTTGAAAAACCACTTTTCGCACTTGTGTTGGTGCAGGAAACCACTTTTGCACTTGTATTAGTGTGGAAAAACCACTTTTCGCACTTGTATTAGTGTTGAAAAACCACTTTTCGCACTTGTGTTAGTGTTGAAAAACCACTTTTCGCACTTGTGTTGGAACAGGAAACCACTTTTGCACTTGTATTAGTGTGGAAAAACCACTTTTCGCACTTGTGTTAGTGTTGAAAAACCACTTTTCGCACTTGTGTTAGTGTTGAAAAACCACTTTTCGCACTTGTGTTGGTGCAGGAAACCACTTTTGCACTTGTATTAGTGTGGAAAAACCACTTTTCGCACTTGTATTAGTGTTGAAAAACCACTTTTCGCACTTGTGTTAGTGTTGAAAAACCACTTTTCGCACTTGTGTTGGAACAGGAAACCACTTTTGCACTTGTATTAGTGTGGCAAAAACACTTTTTGCACTTGTGATAGTGTTGAAAAACCACTTTTCGCACTTGTGTTAGTGTTGAAAAACCACTTTTCGCATTTGTGATAGTGTTGAAAAACCACTTTTCGCACTTGTGTTAGTGTTGAAAAACCACTTTTCGCACTTGTGTTGGTGCAGGAAACCACTTTTGCACTTGTATTAGTGTGGCAAAAACACTTTTTGCACTTGTGATAGTGTTGAAAAACCACTTTTCGCACTTGTGTTAGTGTTGAAAAACCACTTTTCGCATTTGTGATAGTGTTGAAAAACCACTTTTCGCACTTGTGTTAGTGTTGAAAAACCACTTTTCGCACTTGTGTTGGTGCAGGAAACCACTTTTGCACTTGTATTAGTGTTGAAAAACCACTTTTTGCACTTGTGTTAGTGTTGAAAAACCACTTTTCGCACTTGTGTTAGTGTTGAAAAACCACTTTTTGCACTTGTGTTAGTGTTGAAAAACCACTTTTCGCACTTGTGTTAGTGTTGAAAAACCACTTTTCGCACTTGTGTTAGTGTTGAAAAACCACTTTTCGCACTTGTGTTGGTGCAGGAAACCACTTTTGCACTTGTATTAGTGTGGAAAAACCACTTTTCGCACTTGTGTTAGTGTTGAAAAACCACTTTTCGCACTTGTGTTAGTGTTGAAAAACCACTTTTCGCACTTGTGTTGGTGCAGGAAACCACTTTTGCACTTGTATTAGTGTGGCAAAAACACTTTTTGCACTTGTGATAGTGTTGAAAAACCACTTTTCGCACTTGTGTTAGTGTTGAAAAACCACTTTTCGCACTTGTGTTAGTGTTGAAAAACCACTTTTCGCACTTGTGTTAGTGTTGAAAAACCACTTTTTGCACTTGTGTTAGTGTTGAAAAACCACTTTTCGCACTTGTGTTGGTGCAGGAAACCACTTTTGCACTTGTATTAGTGTGGAAAAAACATTTTTTGCACTTGTGATAGTGTTGAAAAACCACTTTTCGCACTTGTGTTAGTGTTGAAAAACCACTTTTCGCACTTGTGTTGGTGCAGGAAACCACTTTTGCACTTGTATTAGTGTGGAAAAAACACTTTTTGCACTTGTGATAGTGTTGAAAAACCACTTTTCGCACTTGTGTTAGTGTTGAAAAACCACTTTTCGCACTTGTGTTGGTGCAGGAAACCACTTTTGCACTTGTATTAGTGTTGAAAAAACACTTTTTGCACTTGTGTTAGTGTTGAAAAAACACTTTTCGCACTTGTGTTAGTGTTGAAAAACCACTTTTCGCACTTGTGTTAGTGTTGAAAAACCACTTTTCGCACTTGTGTTGGTGCAGGAAACCACTTTTGCACTTGTATTAGTGTGGCAAAAACACTTTTTGCACTTGTGATAGTGTTGAAAAAACACTTTTCGCACTTGTGTTAGTGTTGAAAAGCCACTTTTCGCACTTGTGTTAGTGTTGAAAAACCACTTTTCGCACTTGTGTTAGTGTTGAAAAACCACTTTTCGCACTTGTGATAGTGTTGAAAAACCACTTTTCGCACTTGTGTTAGTGTTGAAAAACCACTTTTCGCACTTGTGTTAGTGTTGAAAAACCACTTTTCGCACTTGTGTTAGTGTTGAAAAACCACTTTTCGCACTTGTGTTAGTGTTGAAAAACCACTTTTCGCACTTGTGTTAGTGTTGAAAAACCACATTTCGCACTTGTGTTGGTGCAGGAAACCACTTTTGCACTTGTATTAGTGTGGCAAAAACACTTTTTGCACTTGTGATAGTGTTGAAAAACCACATTTCGCACTTGTGTTAGTGTTGAAAAACCATTTTTCGCACTTGTGTTGTTGCAGGAAACCACTTTTGCACTTGTATTAGTGTGGAAAAAACAATTTATACACTTGTGATAGTGTTGAAAAACCACTTTTTGCACTTGTTTTAGTGTTGAAAAACCACTTTTCGCACTTGTGTTAGTGTTGAAAAACCACTTTTCGCACTTGTGTTAGTGTTGAAAAACCACTTTTCGCACCTGGGTTAGTGTTGAAAAACCACTTTTCGCACTTGTGTTAGTGTTGAAAAACCACTTTTCGCACTTGTGTTGGTGCAGGAAACCACTTTTGCACTTGTATTAGTGTGGCAAAAACACTTTTTGCACTTGTGATAGTGTTGAAAAACCACTTTTCGCACTTGTGTTAGTGTTGAAAAACCACTTTTCGCATTTGTGATAGTGTTGAAAAACCACTTTTCGCACTTGTGTTAGTGTTGAAAAACCACTTTTCGCACTTGTGTTGGTGCAGGAAACCACTTTTGCACTTGTATTAGTGTTGAAAAACCACTTTTTGCACTTGTGTTAGTGTTGAAAAACCACTTTTCGCACTTGTGTTAGTGTTGAAAAACCACTTTTTGCACTTGTGTTAGTGTTGAAAAACCACTTTTCGCACTTGTGTTAGTGTTGAAAAACCACTTTTCGCACTTGTGTTAGTGTTGAAAAACCACTTTTCGCACTTGTGTTGGTGCAGGAAACCACTTTTGCACTTGTATTAGTGTGGAAAAACCACTTTTCGCACTTGTGTTAGTGTTGAAAAACCACTTTTCGCACTTGTGTTAGTGTTGAAAAACCACTTTTCGCACTTGTGTTGGTGCAGGAAACCACTTTTGCACTTGTATTAGTGTGGAAAAACCACTTTTCGCACTTGTATTAGTGTTGAAAAACCACTTTTCGCACTTGTGTTAGTGTTGAAAAACCACTTTTCGCACTTGTGTTGGAACAGGAAACCACTTTTGCACTTGTATTAGTGTGGCAAAAACACTTTTTGCACTTGTGATAGTGTTGAAAAACCACTTTTTGCACTTGTGTTAGTGTCGAAAAACCACTTTTCGCACTTGTGACAGTGTTGAAAAACCACTTTTCGCACTTGTGTTAGTGTTGAAAAACCACTTTTCGCACTTGTGTTGGTGCAGGAAACCACTTTTGCACTTGTATTAGTGTTGAAAAACCACTTTTCGCACTTGTGTTAGTGTTGAAAAACCACTTTTCGCACTTGTGTTAGTGTTGAAAAACCACTTTTCGCACTTGTGTTGGTGCAGGAAACCACTTTTGCACTTGTATTAGTGTGGAAAAAACACTTTTTGCACTTGTGATAGTGTTGAAAAACCACTTTTCGCACTTGTGTTAGTGTTGAAAAACCACTTTTCGCACTTGTGTTGGTGCAGGAAACCACTTTTGCACTTGTATTATTGTGGAAAAAAACACCTTTTGCACTTGTGATAGTGTTGAAAAACCACTTTTCGCACTTGTGTTAGTGTTGAAAAACCACTTTTCGCACTTGTGTTAGTGTTGAAAAACCACTTTTTGCACTTGTGTTGGTGCAGGAAACCACTTTTGCACTTGTATTAGTGTGGATAAACCACTTTTCGCACTTGTGTTAGTGTTGAAAAACCATTTTTCGCACTTGTGTTAGTGTTGAAAAACCACTTTTCGCACTTGTGTTGGTGCAGGAAACCACTTTTGCATTTGTATTAGTGTGGAAAAACCACTTTTCGCACTTGTGTTAGTGTTGAAAAACCACTTTTCGCACTTGTGTTAGTGTTGAAAAACCACTTTTCGCACTTGTGTTGGTGCAGGAAACCACTTTTGCACTTGTATTAATGTGGAAAAAACACTTTTTGCACTTGTGATAGTGTTGAAAAACCACTTTTCGCACTTGTGTTAGTGTTGAAAAACCACTTTTCGCACTTGTGTTAGTGTTGAAAAACCACTTTTCGCACTTGTGTTGGTGCAGGAAACCACTTTTGCACTTGTATTAGTGTGGAAAAACCATTATCGCACTTGTGTTAGTGTTGAAAAACCACTTTTCGCACTTGTTTTAGTGTTGAAAAACCACTTTTCGCACTTGTGTTAGTGTTGAAAAACCACTTTTTGCACTTGTGTTAGTGTTGAAAAACCACTTTTCGCACTTGTGTTGGTGCAGGAAACCACTTTTGCACTTGTATTAGTGTGGCAAAAACACTTTTTGCACTTGTGATAGTGTTGAAAAACCACTTTTCGCACTTGTGTTAGTGTTGAAAAACCACTTTTCGCACTTGTGTTAGTGTTGAAAAACCACTTTTCGCACTTGTGTTAGTGTTGAAAAACCACTTTTCGCACTTGTGTTAGTGTTGAAAAACCACTTTTCGCACTTGTGTTGGTGCAGGAAACCACTTTTGCACTTGTATTAGTGTGGCAAAAACACTTTTTGCACTTGTGATAGTGTTGAAAAACCACTTTTCGCACTTGTGTTAGTGTTGAAAAACCACTTTTCGCACTTGTGTTAGTGTTGAAAAACCACTTTTCGCACTTGTGTTAGTGTTGAAAAACCACTTTTCGCACTTGTGATAGTGTTGAAAAACCACTTTTCGCACTTGTGTTAGTGTTGAAAAACCACTTTTCGCACTTGTGTTGGTGCAGGAAACCACTTTTGCACTTGTATTAGTGTTGAAAAACCACTTTTCGCACTTGTGTTAGTGTTGAAAAACCACTTTTCGCACTTGTGTTAGTGTTGAAAAACCACTTTTCGCACTTGTGTTAGTGTTGAAAAACCACTTTTCGCACTTGTGTTAGTGTTGAAAAACCACATTTCGCACTTGTGTTGGTGCAGGAAACCACTTTTGCACTTGTATTAGTGTGGCAAAAACACTTTTTGCACTTAAAATAGTGTTGAAAAACCACTTTTCTCACTTGTGTTAGTGTTGAAAAACCACTTTTCGCACTTGTGTTGGTGCAGGAAACCACTTTTGCACTTGTATTAGTGTGGAAAAAACACTTTTTGCACTTGTGATAGTGTTGAAAAACCACTTTTCGCACTTGTGTTAGTGTTGAAAAACCACTTTTCGCACTTGTGTTAGTGTTGAAAAACCACTTTTCGCACTTGTGTTGGTGCAGGAAACCACTTTTGCACTTGTATTAGTGTGGAAAAAACACTTTTTGCACTTGTGATAGTGTTGAAAAACCACTTTTCGCACATGTGTTAGTGTTGAAAACCCACTTTTCGCACTTGTGTTGGTGCAGGAAACCACTTTTGCACTTGTATTAGTGTGGAAAAACCACTTTTCGCACTTGTGTTAGTGTTGAAAAACCACTTTTCGCACTTGTGTTAGTGTTGAAAAACCACTTTTCACACTTGTGTTGGTGCAGGAAACCACTTTTGCACTTGTATTAGTGTGGAAAAAACACTTTTTGCACTTGTGATAGTGTTGAAAAACCACTTTTCGCACTTGTGTTAGTGTTGAAAAACCACTTTTCGCACTTGTGTTGGTGCAGGAAACCACTTTTGCACTTGTATTAGTGTGGAAAAAACACTTTTTGCACTTGTGATAGTGTTGAAAAACCACTTTTCGCACTTGTGTTAGTGTTGAAAAACCACTTTTCGCACTTGTGTTGGTGCAGGAAACCACTTTTGCACTTGTATTAGTGTGGAAAAACCACTTTTCGCACTTGTGTTAGTGTTGAAAAACCACTTTTCGCACTTGTGTTAGTGTTGAAAAACCACTTTTCGCACTTGTGTTGGTGCAGGAAACCACTTTTGCACTTGTATTAGTGTGGCAAAAACACTTTTTGCACTTGTGATAGTGTTGAAAAACCACTTTTCGCACTTGTGTTAGTGTTGAAAAACCACTTTTCGCACTTGTGTTAGTGTTGAAAAACCACTTTTCGCACTTGTGTTAGTGTTGAAAAACCACTTTTTGCACTTGTGTTAGTGTTGAAAAACCACTTTTCGCACTTGTGTTGGTGCAGGAAACCACTTTTGCACTTGTATTAGTGTGGAAAAAACATTTTTTGCACTTGTGATAGTGTTGAAAAACCACTTTTCGCACTTGTGTTAGTGTTGAAAAACCACTTTTCGCACTTGTGTTGGTGCAGGAAACCACTTTTGCACTTGTATTAGTGTTGAAAAAACACTTTTTGCACTTGTGTTAGTGTTGAAAAAACACTTTTCGCACTTGTGTTAGTGTTGAAAAACCACTTTTCGCACTTGTGTTAGTGTTGAAAAACCACTTTTCGCACTTGTGTTGGTGCAGGAAACCACTTTTGCACTTGTATTAGTGTGGCAAAAACACTTTTTGCACTTGTGATAGTGTTGAAAAAACACTTTTCGCACTTGTGTTAGTGTTGAAAAGCCACTTTTCGCACTTGTGTTAGTGTTGAAAAACCACTTTTCGCACTTGTGTTAGTGTTGAAAAACCACTTTTCGCACTTGTGATAGTGTTGAAAAACCACTTTTCGCACTTGTGTTAGTGTTGAAAAACCACTTTTCGCACTTGTGTTAGTGTTGAAAAACCACTTTTCGCACTTGTGTTAGTGTTGAAAAACCACTTTTCGCACTTGTGTTAGTGTTGAAAAACCACTTTTCGCACTTGTGTTAGTGTTGAAAAACCACATTTCGCACTTGTGTTGGTGCAGGAAACCACTTTTGCACTTGTATTAGTGTGGCAAAAACACTTTTTGCACTTGTGATAGTGTTGAAAAACCACATTTCGCACTTGTGTTAGTGTTGAAAAACCATTTTTCGCACTTGTGTTGTTGCAGGAAACCACTTTTGCACTTGTATTAGTGTGGAAAAAACAATTTATACACTTGTGATAGTGTTGAAAAACCACTTTTTGCACTTGTTTTAGTGTTGAAAAACCACTTTTCGCACTTGTGTTAGTGTTGAAAAACCACTTTTCGCACTTGTGTTAGTGTTGAAAAACCACTTTTCGCACCTGGGTTAGTGTTGAAAAACCACTTTTCGCACTTGTGTTAGTGTTGAAAAACCACTTTTCGCACTTGTGTTGGTGCAGGAAACCACTTTTGCACTTGTATTAGTGTGGCAAAAACACTTTTTGCACTTGTGATAGTGTTGAAAAACCACTTTTCGCACTTGTGTTAGTGTTGAAAAACCACTTTTCGCATTTGTGATAGTGTTGAAAAACCACTTTTCGCACTTGTGTTAGTGTTGAAAAACCACTTTTCGCACTTGTGTTGGTGCAGGAAACCACTTTTGCACTTGTATTAGTGTTGAAAAACCACTTTTTGCACTTGTGTTAGTGTTGAAAAACCACTTTTCGCACTTGTGTTAGTGTTGAAAAACCACTTTTTGCACTTGTGTTAGTGTTGAAAAACCACTTTTCGCACTTGTGTTAGTGTTGAAAAACCACTTTTCGCACTTGTGTTAGTGTTGAAAAACCACTTTTCGCACTTGTGTTGGTGCAGGAAACCACTTTTGCACTTGTATTAGTGTGGAAAAACCACTTTTCGCACTTGTGTTAGTGTTGAAAAACCACTTTTCGCACTTGTGTTAGTGTTGAAAAACCACTTTTCGCACTTGTGTTGGTGCAGGAAACCACTTTTGCACTTGTATTAGTGTGGAAAAACCACTTTTCGCACTTGTATTAGTGTTGAAAAACCACTTTTCGCACTTGTGTTAGTGTTGAAAAACCACTTTTCGCACTTGTGTTGGAACAGGAAACCACTTTTGCACTTGTATTAGTGTGGCAAAAACACTTTTTGCACTTGTGATAGTGTTGAAAAACCACTTTTTGCACTTGTGTTAGTGTCGAAAAACCACTTTTCGCACTTGTGACAGTGTTGAAAAACCACTTTTCGCACTTGTGTTAGTGTTGAAAAACCACTTTTCGCACTTGTGTTGGTGCAGGAAACCACTTTTGCACTTGTATTAGTGTTGAAAAACCACTTTTCGCACTTGTGTTAGTGTTGAAAAACCACTTTTCGCACTTGTGTTAGTGTTGAAAAACCACTTTTCGCACTTGTGTTGGTGCAGGAAACCACTTTTGCACTTGTATTAGTGTGGAAAAAACACTTTTTGCACTTGTGATAGTGTTGAAAAACCACTTTTCGCACTTGTGTTAGTGTTGAAAAACCACTTTTCGCACTTGTGTTGGTGCAGGAAACCACTTTTGCACTTGTATTATTGTGGAAAAAAACACCTTTTGCACTTGTGATAGTGTTGAAAAACCACTTTTCGCACTTGTGTTAGTGTTGAAAAACCACTTTTCGCACTTGTGTTAGTGTTGAAAAACCACTTTTTGCACTTGTGTTGGTGCAGGAAACCACTTTTGCACTTGTATTAGTGTGGATAAACCACTTTTCGCACTTGTGTTAGTGTTGAAAAACCATTTTTCGCACTTGTGTTAGTGTTGAAAAACCACTTTTCGCACTTGTGTTGGTGCAGGAAACCACTTTTGCATTTGTATTAGTGTGGAAAAACCACTTTTCGCACTTGTGTTAGTGTTGAAAAACCACTTTTCGCACTTGTGTTAGTGTTGAAAAACCACTTTTCGCACTTGTGTTGGTGCAGGAAACCACTTTTGCACTTGTATTAATGTGGAAAAAACACTTTTTGCACTTGTGATAGTGTTGAAAAACCACTTTTCGCACTTGTGTTAGTGTTGAAAAACCACTTTTCGCACTTGTGTTAGTGTTGAAAAACCACTTTTCGCACTTGTGTTGGTGCAGGAAAC
The DNA here is from genome assembly GCF_964187855.1 of Myxine glutinosa. Lineage (NCBI taxonomy): Eukaryota > Metazoa > Chordata > Myxini > Myxiniformes > Myxinidae > Myxine > Myxine glutinosa. Next base: position 132,689,489 of record NC_136263.1, read on the forward strand.
CACTTTTGCACTTGTATTAGTGTGGAAAAACCATTATCGCACTTGTGTTAGTGTTGAAAAACCACTTTTCGCACTTGTTTTAGTGTTGAAAAACCACTTTTCGCACTTGTGTTAGTGTTGAAAAACCACTTTTTGCACTTGTGTTAGTGTTGAAAAACCACTTTTCGCACTTGTGTTGGTGCAGGAAACCACTTTTGCACTTGTATTAGTGTGGCAAAAACACTTTTTGCACTTGTGATAGTGTTGAAAAACCACTTTTCGCACTTGTGTTAGTGTTGAAAAACCACTTTTCGCACTTGTGTTAGTGTTGAAAAACCACTTTTCGCACTTGTGTTAGTGTTGAAAAACCACTTTTCGCACTTGTGTTAGTGTTGAAAAACCACTTTTCGCACTTGTGTTGGTGCAGGAAACCACTTTTGCACTTGTATTAGTGTGGCAAAAACACTTTTTGCACTTGTGATAGTGTTGAAAAACCACTTTTCGCACTTGTGTTAGTGTTGAAAAACCACTTTTCGCACTTGTGTTAGTGTTGAAAAACCACTTTTCGCACTTGTGTTAGTGTTGAAAAACCACTTTTCGCACTTGTGATAGTGTTGAAAAACCACTTTTCGCACTTGTGTTAGTGTTGAAAAACCACTTTTCGCACTTGTGTTGGTGCAGGAAACCACTTTTGCACTTGTATTAGTGTTGAAAAACCACTTTTCGCACTTGTGTTAGTGTTGAAAAACCACTTTTCGCACTTGTGTTAGTGTTGAAAAACCACTTTTCGCACTTGTGTTAGTGTTGAAAAACCACTTTTCGCACTTGTGTTAGTGTTGAAAAACCACATTTCGCACTTGTGTTGGTGCAGGAAACCACTTTTGCACTTGTATTAGTGTGGCAAAAACACTTTTTGCACTTAAAATAGTGTTGAAAAACCACTTTTCTCACTTGTGTTAGTGTTGAAAAACCACTTTTCGCACTTGTGTTGGTGCAGGAAACCACTTTTGCACTTGTATTAGTGTGGAAAAAACACTTTTTGCACTTGTGATAGTGTTGAAAAACCACTTTTCGCACTTGTGTTAGTGTTGAAAAACCACTTTTCGCACTTGTGTTAGTGTTGAAAAACCACTTTTCGCACTTGTGTTGGTGCAGGAAACCACTTTTGCACTTGTATTAGTGTGGAAAAAACACTTTTTGCACTTGTGATAGTGTTGAAAAACCACTTTTCGCACATGTGTTAGTGTTGAAAACCCACTTTTCGCACTTGTGTTGGTGCAGGAAACCACTTTTGCACTTGTATTAGTGTGGAAAAACCACTTTTCGCACTTGTGTTAGTGTTGAAAAACCACTTTTCGCACTTGTGTTAGTGTTGAAAAACCACTTTTCACACTTGTGTTGGTGCAGGAAACCACTTTTGCACTTGTATTAGTGTGGAAAAAACACTTTTTGCACTTGTGATAGTGTTGAAAAACCACTTTTCGCACTTGTGTTAGTGTTGAAAAACCACTTTTCGCACTTGTGTTGGTGCAGGAAACCACTTTTGCACTTGTATTAGTGTGGAAAAAACACTTTTTGCACTTGTGATAGTGTTGAAAAACCACTTTTCGCACTTGTGTTAGTGTTGAAAAACCACTTTTCGCACTTGTGTTGGTGCAGGAAACCACTTTTGCACTTGTATTAGTGTTGAAAAAACACTTTTTGCACTTGTGTTAGTGTTGAAAAAACACTTTTCGCACTTGTGTTAGTGTTGAAAAACCACTTTTCGCACTTGTGTTAGTGTTGAAAAACCACTTTTCGCACTTGTGTTGGTGCAGGAAACCACTTTTGCACTTGTATTAGTGTGGCAAAAACACTTTTTGCACTTGTGATAGTGTTGAAAAACCACTTTTCGCACTTGTGTTAGTGTTGAAAAACCAATTTTCGCACTTGTGTTAGTGTTGAAAAACCACTTTTCACACTTGTGTTAGTGTTGAAAAACCACTTTTCGCACTTGTGATAGTGTTGAAAAACCACTTTTCGCACTTGTGTTAGTGTTGAAAAACCACTTTTCGCACTTGTGTTGGTGCAGGAAACCACTTTTGCACTTGTATTAGTGTTGAAAAACCACTTTTCGCACTTGTGTTAGTGTTGAAAAACCACTTTTCGCACTTGTGTTAGTGTTGAAAAACCACTTTTCGCACTTGTGTTAGTGTTGAAAAACCACTTTTCGCACTTGTGTTAGTGTTGGAAAACCACATTTCGCACTTGTGTTGGTGCAGGAAACCACTTTTGCACTTGTATTAGTGTGGCAAAAACACTTTTTGCACTTGTGATAGTGTTGAAAAACCACTTTTCGCACTTGTGTTAGTGTTGAAAAACCATTTTTCGCACTTGTGTTGGTGCAGGAAACCACTTTTGCACTTGTATTAGTGTGGAAAAAACAATTTTTACACTTGTGATAGTGTTGAAAAACCACTTTTCGCACTTGTGTTAGTGTTGAAAAACCACTTTTCGCACTTGTGTTAGTGTTGAAAAACCACTTTTCGCACTTGTGTTGGCGCAGGAAACCACTTTTGCACTTGTATTAGTGTGGAAAAAACACTTTTTGCACTTGTGATAGTGTTGAAAAACCACTTTTCGCACTTGTGTTAGTGTTGAAAAACCACTTTTCGCACTTGTGTTGGTGCAGGAAACCAATTTTGCACTTGTATTAGTGTGGAAAAACCACTTTTCGCACTTGTGTTAGTGTTGAAAAACCACTTCTCGCACTTATGTTAGTGTTGAAAAACAACTTTTCACACTTGTGTTGGTGCAGGAAACCACTTTTGCATTTGTATTAGTGTGGAAAAAACACTTTTTGCACTTGTGATAGTGTGGAAAAACCACTTTTCGCACTTGTGTTAGTGTTGAAAAACCACTTTTCGCACTTGTGTTAGTGTTGAAAAACCACTTTTCGCACTTGTGTTGGTGCAGGAAACCACTTTTGCACTTGTATTAGTGTGGAAAAAACACTTTTCGCACTTGTGTTAGTGTTGAAAAACCACTTTTCGCAGTTGTGTTAGTGTTGAAAAACCACTTTTCGCACTTGTGTTAGTGTTGAAAAACCACTTTTCGCACTTGTGTTGGTTCAGGAAAGCACTTTTGCACTTGTATTAGTGTGGAAAAACCACTTTTCGCACTTGTGTTAGTGTTGAAAAACCACTTTTCGCACTTGTGTTAGTGTTGAAAAACCACTTTTCGCACTTGTGTTGGTGCAGGAAACCACTTTTGCACTTGTATTAGTGTGGAAAAAACACTTTTTGCACTTGGAATAGTGTTGAAAAACCACTTTTCGCACTTGTGTTAGTGTTGAAAAACCACTTTTCGCACTTGTGTTAGTGTTGAAAAACCACTTTTCGCACTTGTGTTGGTGCAGGAAACCACTTTTGCACTTGTATTAGTGTGGCAAAAACACTTTTTGCACTTGTGATAGTGTTGAAAAACCACTTTTCGCACTTGTGTTAGTGTTGAAAAACCACTTTTCGCATTTGTGATAGTGTTGAAAAACCACTTTTCGCACTTGTGTTAGTGTTGAAAAACCACTTTTCGCACTTGTGTTGGTGCAGGAAACCACTTTTGCACTTGTATTAGTGTTGAAAAACCGAAGAGCTCTTTTCCAAAATGCTATAAATCCATTTGGAGCATTTTGTGTAAAATGAGAATTTCTGCACAGCAAAGAAAATAAAGCAAACTTCCTTTTTTTTCTGTTTCAATGTTTAATATGCAAATATTAGAACATATCAAAGAACAAACTGAAAATCTAGTAATATTTTTTCACAACAAATTAACAAAAATAATGAAGTTTTTTTCCAAAACGCTATATATCCACTGTGTGACAGTTCTTAAAAAACACCACAAGTCCAATGATGGACGTTTCTCAATGTCAGACTTGCATTGGAATGCAGGTCAGCCCTGTCCGGGCTCTTCATCACTGCTGGCTGCATCAGCCTCGCTCACCACTGACAAAGCAGAATCATAGAACGCCCGGACTTCGTCTGACGCTCCTATTTCCGCAAGGATTGAAAACACATCACGCTTCTTCGCCTCTTTTACAGTGGTCTGCATTGGTAATGGATCAGGTCTGAATTCAGCCCATTTCTTGCCCCGTTTCAAAACACTGTGGTGGCAGTATTCAGCACTGTAGGAGGTTTTAAAACCCACTTGGCCATTTGTGAATTCTAGCATGCGGGCCTCACTAATTTTGAAGGTTTTCTTCGTCCTCAAATGATGTTTGGTTGCTGATCGGTAATCAAACGACTGCCACTCCTTTCCATACACGTAGACATTCCCAAATGTTTTCAAAATTGAGCAGTACTCTTCTGGGAGCAGGATGGTGTCCACTTTCCTAACTCTCTGTTCAATTCTCCCAAATACTCTATCTGCTGGTAAAAAGCTGTGTCCCCTAATTGAAAAGGTGTACTCAATCCTGAGACCAGGAATTGTTTGCTGAAGTGCCAAGAGCATGGATGCCATATTCATATTCTTATTTTGTCCAAAACATGAATCGCTGAACAAGCGAAGGCTTTTTTTCTCCCGAAGCGGACCATTGAGTGGGTGGCGGAAGCAATGATCCAGTGCGGAAGCTGTCATATTGCTGTCCTTTTTGTTTTGATTTTCCAGCCAGACATAAAGGTGGACATCCTCCTTGAGCTGTTTGCTCTCCTTACCATGATGCACAACAACACCAAACAGGTAAAGGTAGAGTTGTCTGGAATAATAGGCTTGGCCTATTGGTGTTTTGGGCAAAATTAGATTTTGCATCATGTCGAAGCAAACAGTCACGGAGTCCTCTTCGTCCCTTCCCAGCTGGTCATAGAATGCTCGTGCTCTTCGCCGATGCAAAATGAACAAGGCTGTTTCATTTTGCTTTTCAGCTTCTGACATGTTTGGATCCTTTATTCTCATCCTGTATTTGGCACAATTGGAACAGGCATCTGTGGCAGGATGGCCAAAGCCAAGGTTGAATTGGGATGAGAAAACAGAATAGTACAGAGAGTAGCTGGTTTGGGCGTGGTTTTGTGCCTCAAACAGCTGGTGCATTTTGTGCACACTCAAGTCAGTGGGGAGATATTTTCGCCCTGGAGCCCCCCTACGGCCGTAATGACTGGCCCTGCAGGTGAATGTTCCAATGTGATTGGAGATCAGATCCCTCTTGCTGTTGTTGATGTCTACTTTTCGGGCCCCTCCCCTTCTTTCTGGGCAAGCCTCAGCAGTCTCCGCGTAATATCGGGCCACCCGGGACACTCTGTCCTTGCTGATCCCTGAAAAAATCAAAAGAATAATGCAATACCTGGTATAAAATGGCTAATATCGTATGGGGTGCAGGGGATCAATCTTGTGGAACCGATAGACAGAAATAATTTTGACTGTGGCTGTTTTAATCAGCCCAGCAAGGTTGCAACCACCTCGATTCCGACGTAGAATCTGCCTGGAGATGCTGTGAATTGGTGCTAATAATTTTTTTATGCATGATCATCGCTGACATACGTGGATTATGTAAATATTTTAAATGTTATCTGTGGTGGAGAATCTGGGTGCATGCATAATGGTGTGCAAATAGTAAACGCGAATAACATTCAATGAGCTTCCAGATGAAAGATATCTGCAATGAAAACAATACAAAAACTCACCCAGTACTGAGACGAATGTGTCTTTACAAACAGGAAGCTTGTCTGGGTGGTTCACCATCAGCAGACTGAACTGCACGGAAACATTCCTGTTTTTCCTTCTGCCAACTGTATCCACCTTCTTGCGATGCCGCTTAACAGACGTGATTGTCATCAGCTGCAGAAATTCCCTGTCCTGATCTGCTTTCTTTGAGTTTCTGTATAATTTGTCAAAGTTCAGTCTGAGGTCGTCTTCTGTGAGCTTATCAGCGTGACAACGATTTTGATTTTTTTCAGCGGTGTGTTTACATGCCACGGTTGGAACTTTACCAGCACCAGAATGGCGAATTTGTTTAGCTTTTTCCCGTTCATGGTTGTCCTTATTCAACTTACGCTTTCTTCCTCCCGGTGAAAGCACCACTGCTTCATCCATCCCATCAAAACTGTCCATTTTACAGAAAATTACGTCCAAGAAAATTACGCCACAGTCCAACAACGGAAGTCGCCATGTTGTGGAAAATTCCCCACGCAGATTGGCCGACAGGCAATATCGCGGTTTGGAATAAAAGTGGCATGGCGTTTGTCGCACTTTGCAAAAAAGATCTAAACTGGGCTGCGTAAACTAACGGGAGATATCACGTTTTGAGAAAAAACGAATGTGTGATATTGACCGACTATCTGTTCACGAATGTTGGAGCCGGTAATCGCTTTTTTTTTTTTTTGGCGTTTATCGCGTTTTGGAATAGAGCTCTTCATTACCACTTTTTGCACTTGTGATAGTGTTGAAAAACCACTTTTCGCACTTGTGTTAGTGTTGAAAAACCACTTTTTGCACTTGTGTTAGTGTTGAAAAACCACTTTTCGCACTTGTGTTAGTGTTGAAAAACCACTTTTCGCACTTGTGTTAGTGTTGAAAAACCACTTTTCGCACTTGTGTTGGTGCAGGAAACCACTTTTGCACTTGTATTAGTGTGGCAAAAACACTTTTTGCACTTGTGATAGTGTTGAAAAACCACTTTTCGCACTTGTGTTAGTGTTGAAAAACCACTTTTCGCACTTGTGTTAGTGTTGAAAAACCACTTTTCGCACTTGTGTTAGTGTTGAAAAACCACTTTTCGCACATGTGATAGTGTTGAAAAACCACTTTTCGCACTTGTGTTAGTGTTGAAAAACCACTTTTCGCACTTGTGTTAGTGTTGAAAAACCACTTTTTGCACTTGTGTTAGTGTTGAAAAACCACTTTTCGCACTTGTGTTAGTGTTGAAAAACCACTTTTCGCACTTGTGTTAGTGTTGAAAAACCACTTTTCGCACTTGTGTTGGTGCAGGAAACCACTTTTGCACTTGTATTAGTGTGGAAAAACCACTTTTCGCACTTGTGTTAGTGTTGAAAAACCACTTTTCGCACTTGTGTTAGTGTTGAAAAACCACTTTTCGCACTTGTGTTGGTGCAGGAAACCACTTTTGCACTTGTATTAGTGTGGAAAAACCACTTTTCGCACTTGTATTAGTGTTGAAAAACCACTTTTCGCACTTGTGTTAGTGTTGAAAAACCACTTTTCGCACTTGTGTTGGAACAGGAAACCACTTTTGCACTTGTATTAGTGTGGAAAAACCACTTTTCGCACTTGTGTTAGTGTTGAAAAACCACTTTTCGCACTTGTGTTAGTGTTGAAAAACCACTTTTCGCACTTGTGTTGGTGCAGGCAACCACTTTTGCACTTGTATTAGTGTTGAAAAACCACTTTTCGCACATGTGTTAGTGTTGAAAAACCACTTTTCGCACTTGTGTTAGTGTTGAAAAACCACTTTTCGCACTTGTGTTAGTGTTGAAAAACCACTTTCCGCACTTGTGTTAGTGTTGAAAAACCACTTTTCACACTTGTGTTGGTGCAGGAAACCACTTTTGCACTTGTATTAGTGTGGAAAAAACACTTTTTGCACTTGTGATAGTGTTGAAAAACCACTTTTCGCACTTGTGTTAGTGTTGAAAAACCACTTTTCGCACTTGTGTTAGTGTTGAAAAACCACTTTTCGCAGTTGTGTTGGCACAGGAAACCACTTTTGCACTTGTATTAGTGTGGAAAAAACACTTTTTGCACTTGTGATAGTGTTGAAAAACCACTTTTCGCACTTGTGTTGGTGCAGGAAACCACTTTTGCACTTTAGTGGGGCGGCTTAGCCCAAATATTCAAAAGAATTGTGCATTTTGTGAAACAAGCACCAAATTTGGCACAAATGTACATTAATATTGTTACGGACACGGTTTTTGGATGTTATTTTACCGAGCGGTGGTGTATCTAACCGCGTCCGAACAGTTACTCCCCGATTAGAACCCGATTCCACCCGAACGTTGACTAATCGCGCTACAGATATTCAATTGGGAAACCTCTAAAGCGACCGAAAGAGAAGAAGAGAGAAGAAAGACAGAGTTTGGAGGAAGAACAGATTTATTATACACACACAAGCAATATTTTAGAGCGACCAATATTATTTACAGCAATAGATGGAAAAGAGCAGTCACACAGTGCATTGTTAACTTATTCTATTTCATTTACTTAATCCCCAAGACAAACGAGTAGGACAGGACGTTCACACTCACACGGTGGATATTGCAGGCAGGTAATGGCTCGAGGTTGATTGCTTGAGAGGAAGGCAAGGTCGGAGGCAGCAGCTTTCAACCCCTCGCGGTTTTGGCGGGAAAACCTCCGTCGCGTATCCGCGGCCGTCACGCGCTGGCTCGGCACACCTGCTCCTCTTCCTGGGGTGGAGCCGTCTCCCTCCGTTCAGCGCGTCTCTCCAACGACAGGGGATATTGCAGGCAGGTAGGTAGGGCTTGCGGTGGATTTCGCTCCTCTTCCAGGTCATCCCCCAGCGTATCTCTCAAGGCCTCTCTTAAAGCAGTTCCTTACATTCGCTTTTATCACCTCCGGCGGAATTAAGCCGCCGGCTCCGAGGGCACGCCTACCGGGTCACTCACCGCGGTGTTGATTGGCTGTTAGGGCCGGTTCACTCCTGCCCTCTTCTGACGAGGTGGAGACACGCCTTTCTTCTCCAACCTTACCTCGTGGCCAATGGTGGTTGAAGAGAAAAACCGACCAAAATGCGGAAGGCAAATGGAAGGGAGGTTTTGGGGAAATTGGAAGGGCCTACGCTTATTTTGTTTGATACAATGCAAAGTCAATCTAGTGGAAAACACATACTTAGCCTACATGGAATAAGGAAATACACTATTTAAAAGATATATCGTGACCTGCGTGTATGTTCTATGAAATTAATTAGGAGGACGGCTGCGACCATTATTTACATTACCAGGATGTTACCATACCAAAACCATACTCTTCACATCCGTTACCCTTCCTCCAAAATTGTTACACTCCTCAAAACCCGTTACACTTCTCAAAACCCGTTACACTTCTCAAAATCGTTACACTGCACCCTCCTTTCTTCAGGCACGTCCTCGGGCCTACTAGACTTAACTGAGTGTGACATGTAGGTGTAATTCCCTCTACAATTAACCTGACCCTGAGTGTGACAATTTTAAAACACAAATAAGTATGTCCCCCTATTGCATTGCATCCTGTCTAACAGACTCAAGCCCACAGCTAACCGAATTACGGAATTATTCTGAAACTATACATTTACGGTGGGGAGCATTATTTACAATGACGTGATTTCTTATTTACAACGCAACCCAGGACCTGTGTGTTTTTTTCTTTTCTTTTTAGGGAACAAGAGAAAGAAATTCCTGTTGGGAGGGAGGAGACAGCACGCATTGCATCGATGCACCAGTACCAATACCACCAAAGCACCCAAAAGCACCACAAAGCACCACTCGGTGCGCAGTCACCATGGTTCATAATAGACACAACAAAACAACTGGTGGTGGTCTTCTCCTTGTCTGCTGGGCCGATGTTCTTCCTGACGTCTTCTGGCTTCATGCGGCCTATTTGGACATAATAAAAAGCACAACTTGTGTTCGTTTTTTATTATTATTTAGGGCCTCAGGGGCCAACTAAGGGTGGTCCACCTGTTTGGCATAGGTGCCACCTTACCGAGGTCCGCAAGCAAGATTCCCTGGCCACTATGGCCGGTCTCCAACAGAGGTGCTCTGCCCCAGAACCTGGGGTCCATCAAGTGGTACTTGGCCGCCGAACAGCGGTCCATAAAGTGGTACATCAACGCAATGCGTGCTGGTTCTGGGAATCTCGGGCGCACAATGGCCACCTCACGCACGCTCCCCTCGGCACCCAATGGCGCACAGGTCATGTGGGAGACAAAAGAAAGACAATTGAGCGAGGGGTAAGGTCACAAGGGTACACGTCAAACAAGGCAATGCAAGGTGAAATGCGTACGGAGGGCGAAGTGAGAAAGCTCGTCCCTACCGTACGTCACCCCCCTGTCACCTACACTACCCTTGCTCTTACCCCATATTTACAAAATCTACCCATTTACAAATTCGTCACTACTGTCACGTCTTCCCCATATTTCCCTTATACCAAATTCGTCACCACAATCCCTCTACTTCAAAATTTGCCATCATCAATTCATCATCAATCCTCAAAAGGAGGGAGAGATGGAATTACGCACAATGTCACACCCACGTCATGATGCGTCTCACAACCCAAACATTTGCACAGTAAAAAATAATCAAACATGGCATGGTGTGGAGTACCTGTCACCTCAGGTGAGTGGATGCAGATGGTGTGAGGAGATCCTTCATCCTAACTATCCTCTAAATGATTTTAACACACTTTACACTACCCGGGGTCTTTCCCTGCCAATTCATTGGCCAACTTACACTATGGGTTCTAATAACCAATTCCCATTGGCCAAACTGTGGTGCTCCTCAATTTGGGGTCTCACTCCCCCGATTCATCTCCCGGTGCTCTAGCACAATTTCTGGGCTGCGACGTGTACCTCTCCCAACAGGTCTACCCACCTGCACACCTCCACCACTGTAGTTGCCACCCGAGCTTACCTAGCTCCTCACCCTAACCTAACTACCTGGGGACAGCCCCTCTCCTGGCTCTGTCACCCCATGGTGCCCTCTGGCACTGGGCTACCCGGGTCCGTCCTCCGGATCCTCGGGCCCCATCCACAACAACTACTACCGGCTCCCAGAGCCCACCTGCGGCCTCACCTGGCCGACATCCTTACAGTGGTGGAGTGCCCAAACCAACTACACACACTAACAGGCTACACGCCCAGCCATTTCCACAACACCAACGCACCCATCCACATACCATTCTGTCACCCGCACCACAGATGCCAATATCCAACCACAATTTACCTGTACCCTCTACCTAACACTTACACTACCCGCCCCGGGTATCCGTGATGGGGGTCCACTCTTCCCCCATTCACACCTTCGCACCATCCACTCCACTCCACAATTTCCACCATACTCACTCCACGACCATCCATTCCAATACTCCATACCATTTATTCCATACACCTGTCTTTCATTCACCTGTCGTTGCACACCTGTGCAATCATACCTGGTGCCACCTGCACCCTCCTTTCTTCCTGGACCATTTGGTCAACACAACACGCAATCACCACTACTCCCTCATACACTGCTCCACACACCTGTTCAGTTGCACACCTGTGCAATCACACCTGTTCCATTCTCACCCGTTCAATCCTCACACACACGGCATCATCTCAGCTAACTACTCCCCTCTGAAACTTGCGCTTCCCAGTCGTCCCTTTAAACTATTGCGCTCCCTCGTCATTATCATCCACACTAATCTACCTGCGTCCCCACTACAGGTATCAGTCACTAACTAAACTTAACGTTACCTAATGTCAATCTCTTCTAGATCCCTATCATTATCCAAGCCCTCCCTGGCTCGGTTGTCATAGCCACCCCATAAACTATTGCGCATTTGCCCCCACAATGTGAGGGATGATGGATTTGCCATCCCACCACATTGGGGAGGTCCTACTATCAATTTCGCACACCTAAATCCAACCAACCAAAAATTTTCCATTTACTGCCAATTCTATTCACTTTTCTAAATTTTGTATCAAATCACTACTATCACTATCACCATCACCCGTATACTTATTAGGTCCTCTCGGTGCGCCAATTCACATCTACAGCCCGGCTTCGTACAGCCGAGCAATGAACGCGGGTTCTTTTGTGCCAGCGGCTGGATACGTCCCGCATTCGTGGCAGGGATGGGGGCTTACCCGGGCCGAGATCCCACGCATCACCTCGGCGCGGAGCCATCCAATGTCCCGATCTCGACCTGCCGGCACGTCTCAACAAAACGTGGTCGCCATAGCGACCCTTCCTATCCAGCCGCCCGCTCCGCCTAGTGGAGCCCGGCCGCGGCCGTTCAAAGCGAGGCCCAGCACGCACCGAGGGCCCGAGTCGGCTATAAGTCGTTCTAACCTTTAACCCGGTTATCGTCGACGCTTCACCTGCAGGCTTACATGCATACGCTACCCCTTTCGTGCTCATACATGCAGCCGTTCCCATTCTCCTCGTACCTTTCCTGACACACCTCGGTACACCCATTCCACTCACAGCCTTGGTCACACACCTGACCACCGAACACTTTGGCACACATTCGTTGCTCGCACACCTCACCAATACACCGCTTCGCGCCCCCTCCTCGGTCACCTCCTCTGTGACAATCACAGGTGTGCCCTCACCCGCACACCCAACCACGTGCCTCACTACCAACTCAAATGTGCCTTCCCACACACGCTCTACCATTCCAGGTGTGCATCCTTCCATCCCAGGTGTACATCCTCGCTCACCTGTCACAACCAGCTCACTCTCCTTGTCACTCTCACTACTCTCACCTCCACTCTCGGTCGCGCACTCACCCTTACTCTTGACAGCATGCGCTTTCCCCATGCACCCGTCCGTTACACACCTTTCTCGCGCATCCTCCCGCGCACACTTCTTCGTTACTTCCTCCGTAACACTCACCACAGGCATGCATTCTCCCTTACTCTTGACAGCATGCACTTTCCCCATGCACCCGTCCGTTACACACCTTTCTCGCGCATCCTCCCGCGCACACTTTTTCGTTACTTCCTCCGTAACACTCACCACACCGCGCTTCCCTGTGCTCCCTCGCACACGCGCTTCGACCGGCTCACTCCTGACGGCACACTCACTCCTCGGCGTGCACTTTTTCCTCACACACCCCATGGTCGGACATTCTCGCACACCTCTTTTTTCGCACACCTGTCCTGTCACACACCTCACCAACGGCCTTTCACGAACACCCGGATCCAAACCAATCCCCAAGCCGACTGAATCTCCCCTCACATCATATACATTGCCACTCACCTCCGTACTTCGTCTCCGCACCTCCTTTGCCACCTGCAAACTCTTTATTTGGTTAGTGAGCATCACATCATGATTTGAACACAGACCTTGTACACATTCCATCACTTCCTCCTGGATTTCTCTTTTAGTTTCTGTTCGTCCCTTCTTAATTTCACTCACCTCTTCTCCCACTTCCTCTAATTTTTGTTTAACCTCTTTTATTTCTCGGTGCGTCCCCTCAAGTTCGTCCTCTAAGGCTACCGTGACCGTCTCTATGTGCATCCTTACCTCCCGGTCCTTCGTCTCCATTACTTCTGTCACCTCGTCCACCCTCATTGTCAGTTCCTCCCTTACCATCTGACATTGCCTCTGCGTCGCTATTAATTCGTTTTTAATTTCTTTTTGTGTCGCCTTTAACCCTCCTAGTACCGCAGTGTTCTTTTGAACCTGCTCCACTAACTTAGTTTGTCCCTCTGTCAGCTGCTCCACCTCCTCCGTCAGATCTTCTATTCCCCCTTGTAACTTAGCCGTATTATTCCTCACTTCTTTCTCTATACGCTTTTCGCCTCGCTTTACCTCCTCGCGTAGCCCCGAGACCTCCTCACTCATCCCTCTTCGTATTTCCTCCATCTGGTTCCCCATCTGTTCGATTTCCCGGGCGGATTGTTCCCCCATTTCCCGCAATTTGTCCTCCATCCTATTTTCTAACCCCATTAACCCATTTTTCACCCCCTCTAACTGATTCTCTTGAGCGGCCATTCTGTTTTCTACCCCCATTAACCCATTTTTCACCCCTTCTATCCCATTGTCTAATCCCTCAAATTTCTTGTCTAACTCCTTAAAATTATTGTCTAATCCCTCACCGGTACCCCTCGCTTCGTCCCTCATTACCCCCATTTGGTTTCCCATTACCCCCAATTGGTTTCCCATCCTGTTTTCCATCCCTTTGAAATTATCGTCTGTTTTTACCATAAAGGCCATCATCTGTTTCATAAACAGGTTCCAATTCATTGGCATCTCGGGTTCGGCTACCGCGACCATGGGCGTGGCTAAATTTGGTGCCGCAACAACCATGTGCGCGAGGACGCCATCTTGTGCACCTGATACACCCTCAACCGCCTCCTCATTGCTCTCCTCCTCCCTTTCTTCCACATACATTTCCCCTGGTTCCTGGGTTACCCCTAACCCGTCTATCTCCCCCACCGACATCCGATCGCCTTGATTGTCCATGGCGCGATCTCAAAATTCGGGTTTTATAAAACAACACAATTTCGGCAGCTCGTAATTTTGACCAAAATTTTTTTTTTTTAAATTTGGGCCTAACAAATTTAGTCCCGGGTCCGAATCCGACTCCTCGACACCAATTGTTACGGACACGGTTTTTGGATGTTATTTTACCGAGCGGTGGTGTATCTAACCGCGTCCGAACAGTTACTCCCCGATTAGAACCCGATTCCACCCGAACGTTGACTAATCGCGCTACAGATATTCAATTGGGAAACCTCTAAAGCGACCGAAAGAGAAGAAGAGAGAAGAAAGACAGAGTTTGGAGGAAGAACAGATTTATTATACACACACAAGCAATATTTTAGAGCGACCAATATTATTTACAGCAATAGATGGAAAAGAGCAGTCACACAGTGCATTGTTAACTTATTCTATTTCATTTACTTAATCCCCAAGACAAACGAGTAGGACAGGACGTTCACACTCACACGGTGGATATTGCAGGCAGGTAATGGCTCGAGGTTGATTGCTTGAGAGGAAGGCAAGGTCGGAGGCAGCAGCTTTCAACCCCTCGCGGTTTTGGCGGGAAAACCTCCGTCGCGTATCCGCGGCCGTCACGCGCTGGCTCGGCACACCTGCTCCTCTTCCTGGGGTGGAGCCGTCTCCCTCCGTTCAGCGCGTCTCTCCAACGACAGGGGATATTGCAGGCAGGTAGGTAGGGCTTGCGGTGGATTTCGCTCCTCTTCCAGGTCATCCCCCAGCGTATCTCTCAAGGCCTCTCTTAAAGCAGTTCCTTACATTCGCTTTTATCACCTCCGGCGGAATTAAGCCGCCGGCTCCGAGGGCACGCCTACCGGGTCACTCACCGCGGTGTTGATTGGCTGTTAGGGCCGGTTCACTCCTGCCCTCTTCTGACGAGGTGGAGACACGCCTTTCTTCTCCAACCTTACCTCGTGGCCAATGGTGGTTGAAGAGAAAAACCGACCAAAATGCGGAAGGCAAATGGAAGGGAGGTTTTGGGGAAATTGGAAGGGCCTACGCTTATTTTGTTTGATACAATGCAAAGTCAATCTAGTGGAAAACACATACTTAGCCTACATGGAATAAGGAAATACACTATTTAAAAGATATATCGTGACCTGCGTGTATGTTCTATGAAATTAATTAGGAGGACGGCTGCGACCATTATTTACATTACCAGGATGTTACCATACCAAAACCATACTCTTCACATCCGTTACCCTTCCTCCAAAATTGTTACACTCCTCAAAACCCGTTACACTTCTCAAAACCCGTTACACTTCTCAAAATCGTTACAATATGTTGCGAACATTTTCAGATATTGGGCCACTTGAAATTCCGTAATTTTTTTTTTCAAATTTTTTCAAATTTCGTAATTTCAAATTTTTCGGGTGACACCGTCACAATTTCGGTCTTCGAGGCCGGCCGATAGGCAAAGTGTGACCGGAACGGACGAGGTTCTCCTGACCACGTGGCCCTCGATCTGGGAAGCGAGAGGCGTTCCATTAGTGGACGCGCCCCTCACGCCCGACTTTTGGGCGGCCCCGGCAGGCCGTTTGTTTTGACGTTCCGTGACAGGCCCCGCACCCCCACCTCCGGGCCGACCGGAAGCTTGTGCTGAGTACATCATACCTGAACAACTCAGTGAGGCAGAACACAGCAGTGCACACCAGGGTGACCCCTTCAGTGCATAAACCAATTAACCTGTCCACTGCAGGGCATATAGAAATGAAGTTATTTTCTGCATATAATAATAATATAAGTTCAGTTCTATATAACAATTTCTGTTATCACCACTACCACTACAACTACCACTACTACAAGCTTTGTCTGGAATTTTGTGGACTAACAGACAAACAGACATACAGACAAGCTGGGATCAAAACATTACCTCCTTCCACCATTGAGTGTAGAGGTAAACATCATGGAAATTATATCATGCCCTAGATTTAATTCATGCTTACCCGTGTATTTGCTTCACTGGTTCACAAGGTCTTTTGCATACATGTAATTCAGACTCTCGTCTTCATTGCTGACCACACAATGTTCGCAACATATTAATGTACATTTGTGCCAAATTTGGTGCTTGTATCACAAAATGCACAATTCTTTTGAATATTTGGGCTAAGCCGCCCCACTATATCGGCCGGCCTCGAAGACCGAAATTGTGACGGTGTCACCCGAAAAATTTGAAATTACGAAATTTGAAAAAATTTGAAAAAAAAATTACGGAATTTCAAGTGGCCCAATATCTGAAAATGTTCGCAACATATTAATGTACATTTGTGCCAAATTTGGTGCTTGTTTCACAAAATGCACAACAGGTTTGCTATGCTGCTATACTACTTGTATTTGTGTGGGAAAACCACTTTTCACACTTGGTTTAGTGTTGAAAAACCACTTTTCGCACTTGTGTTAGTGTTGAAAAACCACTTTTCGCACTTGTGTTGGTGCAGGAAACCACTTTTGCACTTGTATTAGTGTGGAAAAAACAATTTTTGCACTTGTGATAGTGTTGAAAAACCACTTTTCGCACTTGTGTTAGTGCTGAAAAACCACTTTTCGCACTTGTGTTGGTGCAGGAAACCACTTTTGCACTTGTATTAGTGTGGAAAAAACATTTTTGCACTTGTGATAGTGTTGAAAAACCACTTTTCGCACTTGTGTTAGTGTTGAAAAACCACTTTTCGCACGTGTGTTGGTGCAGGAAACCACTTTTGCACTTGTATTAGTGTTGAAAAAACACTTTTTGCACTTGTGTTAGTGTTGAAAAAACACTTTTCGCACTTGTGTTAGTGTTGAAAAACCACTTTTCGCACTTGTGTTAGTGTTGAAAAACCACTTTTCGCACTTGTGTTGGTGCAGGAAACCACTTTTGCACTTGTATTAGTGTGACAAAAACACTTTTTGCACTTGTGATAGTGTTGAAAAACCACTTTTCGCACTTGTGTTAGTGTTGAAAAACCACTTTTCGCACTTGTGTTAGTGTTGAAAAACCACTTTTCGCACTTGTGTTAGTGTTGAAAAACCACTTTTCGCACTTGTGTTAGTGTTGAAAAACCACTTTTCGCACTTGTGTTGGTGCAGGAAACCACTTTTGCACTTGTATTAGTGTGGAAAAAACACTTTTTGCACTTGTGATAGTGTTGAAAAACCACTTTTCGCACTTGTGTTAGTGTTGAAAAACTACTTTTCGCACTTGTGTTGGTGCAGGAAACCACTTTTGCACTTGTATTAGTGTGGAAAAAACACTTTTTGCACTTGTGATAGTGTTGAAAAACCACTTTTCGCACTTGTGTTAGTGTTGAAAAACCACTTTTCGCACTTGTGTTGGTGCAGGAAACCACTTTTGCACTTGTATTAGTGTTGAAAAAACACTTTTTGCACTTGTGTTAGTGTTGAAAAAACACTTTTCGCACTTGTGTTAGTGTTGAAAAACCACTTTTCGCACTTGTGTTGGTGCAGGAAACCACTTTTGCACTTGTATTAGTGTGGCAAAAACACTTTTTGCACTTGTGATAGTGTTGAAAAAACACTTTTCGCACTTGTGTTAGTGTTGAAAAACCACTTTTCGCACTTGTGTTAGTGTTGAAAAACCACTTTTCGCACTTGTGTTAGTGTTGAAAACCACTTTTCGCACTTGTGATAGTGTTGAAAAACCACCTCTCGCACTTGGGTTAGTGTTGAAAAACCACTTTTCGCACTTGTGTTGGTGCAGGAAACCACTTTTGCACTTGTATTAGTGTTGAAAAACCACTTTTCGCACTTGTGTTAGTGTTGAAAAACCACTTTTCGCACTTGTGTTAGTGTTGAAAAACCACTTTTCACACTTGTGTTGGTGCAGGAAACCACTTTTGCATTTGTATTAGTGTGGAAAAAACACTTTTTGCACTTGTGATAGTGTTGAAAAACCACTTTTCGCACTTGTGTTAGTGTTGAAAAACCATTTTTCGCACTTGTGTTAGTGTTGAAAAACCACTTTTCGCACTTGTGTTGGTGCAGGAAACCACTTTTGCATTTGTATTAGTGTGGAAAAAACACTTTTTGCACTTGTATTAGTGTGGAAAAAACACTTTTTGCACTTGTGATAGTGTTGAAAAACCACTTTTCGCACTTGTGTTAGTGTTGAAAAACCACTTTTCGCACTTGTGTTGGTGCAGGAAACCACTTTTGCACTTGTATTAGTGTGGAAAAACCACTTTTCGCACTTGTGTTAGTGTTGAAAACCACTTTTCGCACTTGTGTTAGTGTTGAAAAACCACTTTTCGCACTTGTGTTGGTGCAGGAAACCACTTTTGCACTTGTATTAGTGTGGAAAAAACAATTTTTGCACTTGTGATAGTGTTGAAAAACCACTTTTCGCACTTGTGTTAGTGCTGAAAAACCACTTTTCGCACTTGTGTTGGTGCAGGAAACCACTTTTGCACTTGTATTAGTGTGGAAAAAACATTTTTGCACTTGTGATAGTGTTGAAAAACCACTTTTCGCACTTGTGTTAGTGTTGAAAAACCACTTTTCGCACGTGTGTTGGTGCAGGAAACCACTTTTGCACTTGTATTAGTGTTGAAAAAACACTTTTTGCACTTGTGTTAGTGTTGAAAAAACACTTTTCGCACTTGTGTTAGTGTTGAAAAACCACTTTTCGCACTTGTGTTAGTGTTGAAAAACCACTTTTCGCACTTGTGTTGGTGCAGGAAACCACTTTTGCACTTGTATTAGTGTGACAAAAACACTTTTTGCACTTGTGATAGTGTTGAAAAACCACTTTTCGCACTTGTGTTAGTGTTGAAAAACCACTTTTCGCACTTGTGTTAGTGTTGAAAAACCACTTTTCGCACTTGTGTTAGTGTTGAAAAACCACTTTTCGCACTTGTGTTAGTGTTGAAAAACCACTTTTCGCACTTGTGTTGGTGCAGGAAACCACTTTTGCACTTGTATTAGTGTGGAAAAAACACTTTTTGCACTTGTGATAGTGTTGAAAAACCACTTTTCGCACTTGTGTTAGTGTTGAAAAACTACTTTTCGCACTTGTGTTGGTGCAGGAAACCACTTTTGCACTTGTATTAGTGTGGAAAAAACACTTTTTGCACTTGTGATAGTGTTGAAAAACCACTTTTCGCACTTGTGTTAGTGTTGAAAAACCACTTTTCGCACTTGTGTTGGTGCAGGAAACCACTTTTGCACTTGTATTAGTGTTGAAAAAACACTTTTTGCACTTGTGTTAGTGTTGAAAAAACACTTTTCGCACTTGTGTTAGTGTTGAAAAACCACTTTTCGCACTTGTGTTGGTGCAGGAAACCACTTTTGCACTTGTATTAGTGTGGCAAAAACACTTTTTGCACTTGTGATAGTGTTGAAAAAACACTTTTCGCACTTGTGTTAGTGTTGAAAAACCACTTTTCGCACTTGTGTTAGTGTTGAAAAACCACTTTTCGCACTTGTGTTAGTGTTGAAAACCACTTTTCGCACTTGTGATAGTGTTGAAAAACCACCTCTCGCACTTGGGTTAGTGTTGAAAAACCACTTTTCGCACTTGTGTTGGTGCAGGAAACCACTTTTGCACTTGTATTAGTGTTGAAAAACCACTTTTCGCACTTGTGTTAGTGTTGAAAAACCACTTTTCGCACTTGTGTTAGTGTTGAAAAACCACTTTTCACACTTGTGTTGGTGCAGGAAACCACTTTTGCATTTGTATTAGTGTGGAAAAAACACTTTTTGCACTTGTGATAGTGTTGAAAAACCACTTTTCGCACTTGTGTTAGTGTTGAAAAACCATTTTTCGCACTTGTGTTAGTGTTGAAAAACCACTTTTCGCACTTGTGTTGGTGCAGGAAACCACTTTTGCATTTGTATTAGTGTGGAAAAAACACTTTTTGCACTTGTATTAGTGTGGAAAAAACACTTTTTGCACTTGTGATAGTGTTGAAAAACCACTTTTCGCACTTGTGTTAGTGTTGAAAAACCACTTTTCGCACTTGTGTTGGTGCAGGAAACCACTTTTGCACTTGTATTAGTGTGGAAAAACCACTTTTCGCACTTGTGTTAGTGTTGAAAACCACTTTTCGCACTTGTGTTAGTGTTGAAAAACCACTTTTCGCACTTGTGTTGGTGCAGGAAACCACTTTTGCACTTGTATTGGTGTGGAAAAAACACTTTTTGCACTTGTGATAGTGTTGAAAAACCACTTTTCGCACTTGTGTTAGTGTTGAAAAACCACTTTTTGCACTTGTGTTAGTGTTGAAAAACCACTTTTCGCACTTGTGTTAGTGTTGAAAAACCACTTTTCGCACTTGTGTTCGTGTTGAAAAACCACTTTTCGCACTTGTGTTGGTGCAGGAAACCACTTTTGCACTTGTATTAGTGTGGCAAAAATACTTTTTGCTCTTGTGATAGTGTTGAAAAACCACTTTTCGCACTTGTGTTAGTGTTGAAAAACCACTTTTCGCACTTGTGTTAGTGTTGAAAAACCACTTTTCGCACTTGTGTTAGTGTTGAAAAACCACTTTTCGCACAAGTGATAGTGTTGAAAACACACTTTTCGCACTTGTGTTAGTGTTGAAAAACCACTTTTCGCACTTGTGTTGGTGCAGGCAACCACTTTTGCACTTGTATTAGTGTTGAAAAACCACTTTTCGCACTTGTGTTAGTGTTGAAAAACCACTTTTCGCACTTGTGTTAGTGTTGAAAAACCACTTTTCGCACTTGTGTTAGTGTTGAAAAACCACTTTCCGCACTTGTGTTAGTGTTGAAAAACCACATTTCGCACTTGTGTTGGTGCAGGAAACCACTTTTGCACTTGTATTAGTGTGGAAAAAACACTTTTTGCACTTGTGATAGTGTTGAAAAACCACTTTTCGCACTTGTGTTAGTGTTGAAAAACTACTTTTCGCACTTGTGTTGGTGCAGGAAACCACTTTTGCACTTGTATTAGTGTGGAAAAAACACTTTTTGCACTTGTGATAGTGTTGAAAAACCACTTTTCGCACTTGTGTTAGTGTTGAAAAACCACTTTTCGCACTTGTGTTGGTGCAGGAAACCACTTTTGCACTTGTATTAGTGTTGAAAAAACACTTTTTGCACTTGTGTTAGTGTTGAAAAAACACTTTTCGCACTTGTGTTAGTGTTGAAAAACCACTTTTCGCACTTGTGTTGGTGCAGGAAACCACTTTTGCACTTGTATTAGTGTGGCAAAAACACTTTTTGCACTTGTGATAGTGTTGAAAAAACACTTTTCGCACTTGTGTTAGTGTTGAAAAACCACTTTTCGCACTTGTGTTAGTGTTGAAAAACCACTTTTCGCACTTGTGTTAGTGTTGAAAACCACTTTTCGCACTTGTGATAGTGTTGAAAAACCACTTCTCGCACTTGGGTTAGTGTTGAAAAACCACTTTTCGCACTTGTGTTGGTGCAGGAAACCACTTTTGCACTTGTATTAGTGTTGAAAAACCACTTTTCGCACTTGTGTTAGTGTTGAAAAACCACTTTTCGCACTTGTGTTAGTGTTGAAAAACCACTTTTCGCACTTGTGTTAGTGTTGAAAAACCACATTTCGCACTTGTGTTGGTGCAGGAAACCACTTTTGCACTTGTATTAGTGTGGCAAAAACACTTTTTGCACTTGTGATAGTGTTGAAAAACCACTTTTCGCACTTGTCTTAGTGTTGAAAAACCATTTTTCGCACTTGTGTTGGTGCAGGAAACCAGTTTTGCACTTGTATTAGTGTGGAAAAAACAATTTATACACTTGTGATAGTGTTGAAAAACCACTTTTCGCACTTGTTTTAGTGTTGAAAAACCACTTTTCGCACTTGTGTTAGTGTTGAAAAACCACTTTTCGCACTTGTGTTGGCGCAGGAAACCACTTTTGCACTTGTATTAGTGTGGAAAAAACACTTTTTGCACTTGTGATAGTGTTGAAAAACCACTTTTCGCACTTGTGTTAGTGTTGAAAAACCACTTTTCGCACTTGTGTTGGTGCAGGAAACCACTTTTGCACTTGTATTAGTGTGGAAAAACCACTTTTCACACTTGTGTTAGTGTTGAAAAACCACTTTTCGCACTTATGTTAGTTTTGAAAAACAACTTTTCACACTTGTGTTGGTGCAGGAAACCACTTTTGCATTTGTATTAGTGTGGAAAAAACACTTTTTGCACTTGTGATAGTGTTGAAAAACCACTTTTCGCACTTGTGTTAGTGTTGAAAAACCATTTTTCGCACTTGTGTTAGTGTTGAAAAACCACTTTTCGCACTTGTGTTGGTGCAGGAAACCACTTTTGCATTTGTATTAGTGTGGAAAAAACACTTTTTGCACTTGTATTAGTGTGGAAAAAACACTTTTTGCACTTGTGATAGTGTTGAAAAACCACTTTTCGCACTTGTGTTGGTGCAGGAAACCACTTTTGCACTTGTATTAGTGTGGAAAAACCACTTTTCGCACTTGTGTTAGTGTTGAAAACCACTTTTCGCACTTGTGTTAGTGTTGAAAAACCACTTTTCGCACTTGTGTTGGTGCAGGAAACCACTTTTGCACTTGTATTGGTGTGGAAAAAACACTTTTTGCACTTGTGATAGTGTTGAAAAACCACTTTTCGCACTTGTGTTAGTGTTGAAAAACCACTTTTTGCACTTGTGTTAGTGTTGAAAAACCACTTTTCGCACTTGTGTTAGTGTTGAAAAACCACTTTTCGCACTTGTGTTCGTGTTGAAAAACCACTTTTCGCACTTGTGTTGGTGCAGGAAACCACTTTTGCACTTGTATTAGTGTGGCAAAAACACTTTTTGCTCTTGTGATAGTGTTGAAAAACCACTTTTCGCACTTGTGTTAGTGTTGAAAAACCACTTTTCGCACTTGTGTTAGTGTTGAAAAACCACTTTTCGCACTTGTGTTAGTGTTGAAAAACCACTTTTCGCACATGTGATAGTGTTGAAAACACACTTTTCGCACTTGTGTTAGTGTTGAAAAACCACTTTTCGCACTTGTGTTGGTGCAGGCAACCACTTTTGCACTTGTATTAGTGTTGAAAAACCACTTTTCGCACTTGTGTTAGTGTTGAAAAACCACTTTTCGCACTTGTGTTAGTGTTGAAAAACCACTTTTCGCACTTGTGTTAGTGTTGAAAAACCACTTTCCGCACTTGTGTTAGTGTTGAAAAACCACATTTCGCACTTGTGTTGGTGCAGGAAACCACTTTTGCACTTGTATTAGTGTGGCAAAAACACTTTTTGCACTTGTGTTAGTGTTGAAAAACCACTTTTCGCACTTCTGATAGTGTTGAAAAACCACTTTTCGCACTTGTGTTAGTGTTGAAAAACCACTTTTCGCACTTCTGATAGTGTTGAAAAACCACTTTTCGCACTTGTGTTAGTGTTGAAAAACCACTTTTCGCACTTGTGTTAGTGTTGAAAAACCACTTTTCGCACTTGTGTTGGTGCAGGAGACCACTTTTGCACTTGTATTAGTGTGGAAAAAACACTTTTCGCACTTGTGTTAGTGTTGAAAAACCACTTTTCGCAGTTGTGTTAGTGTTGAAAAACCACTTTTCGCACTTGTGTTAGTGTTGAAAAACCACTTTTCGCACTTGTGTTGGTGCAGGAAACCAATTTTGCACTTGTATTAGTGTGGAAAAACCACTTTTCACACTTGTGTTAGTGTTGAAATACCACTTTTCGCACTTGTGTTAGTGTTGAAAAACCACTTTTCGCACTTGTGTTAGTGTTGAAAAACCACTTTTCGCACTTGTGTTAGTGTTGAAAAACCACATTTCGCACTTGTATTAGTGTTGAAAAACCACTTTTCGCACTTGTGTTGGTGCAGGAAACCACTTTTGCACTTGTATTAGTGTGGAAAAAACACTTTTTGCACTTGTGATAGTGTTGAAAAACCACTTTTCGCACTTGTGTTAGTGTTGAAAAACCACTTTTCGCACTTGTGTTGGTGCAGGTAACCACTTTTGCACTTGTATTAGTGTGGAAAAAACACTTTTTGCACTTGTGATAGTGTTGAAAAACCACTTTTCGCACTTGTGTTAGTGTTGAAAAACCACTTTTCGCACTTGTGTTAGTGTTGAAAAACCACTTTTCGCATTTGTGTTGCTGCAGGAAACCACTTTTGCACTTGTATTAGTGTGGAAAAAACACTTTTCGCACTTGTGTTAGTGTTGAAAAACCACTTCTCACAGTTGTGTTAGTGTTGAAAAACCACTTTTCGCACTTGTGTTAGTGTTGAAAAACAACTTTTCGCACTTGTGTTAGTGTTGAAAAACCACTTTTCGCACTTGTGTTGGTGCAGGAAACCACTTTTGCACTTGTACTAGTGTGGAAAAAACACTTTTTGCACTTGTGTTAGTGTTGAAAACCACTTTTCGCACTTGTGTTAGTGTTGCAAAACCACTTTTCGCACTTGTGTTAGTGTTGCAAAACCACTTTTCGCACTTGTGTTGGTGCAGGAAACCACTTTTGCACTTGTATTAGTGTGGGAAAACCACTTTTCGCACTTGTGTTAGTGTTGAAAAACCACTTTTCGCACTTGTGTTGGTGTTGAAAAACAACTTTTTGCACTTGTGTTGGTGCAGGAAACCACTTTTGCATTTGTATTAGTGTGGAAAAAACACTTTTTGCACTTCTGATAGTGTTGAAAAACCACTTTTCGCACTTGTGTTAGTGTTGAAAAACCACTTTTCGCACTTGTGTTAGTGTTGAAAAACCACTTTTCGCAGTTGTGTTAGTGTTGAAAAACCACTTTTCGCACTTGTGTTAGTGTTGCAAAACCACTTTTCGCACTTGTGTTAGTGTTGCAAAACTACTTTTCGCACTTGTGTTGGTGCAGGAAACCACTTTTGCACTTGTATTAGTGTGGAAAAAACACTTTTTGCACTTGTGATAGTGTTGAAAAACCACTTTTCGCACTTGTATTAGTGTTGAAAAACCACTTTTCGCACTTGTGGTGGTGCAGGTAACCACTTTTGCACTTGTGTTGGTGCAGGAAACCACTTTTGCACTTGTATTAGTGTGGAAAAAACACTTTTTGCACTTGTGATAGTGTTGAAAAACCACTTTTCGCACTTGTGTTAGTGTTGAAAAACCACTTTTCGCACTTGTGTTGGTGCAGGTAACCACTTTTGCACTTGTATTAGTGTGGAAAAAACACTTTTTGCACTTGTGATAGTGTTGAAAAAACACTTTTCGCACTTGTGTTAGTGTTGAAAAACCACTTTTCGCACTCGTGTTAGTGTTGAAAAACCACTTTTCGCACTTGTGTTGCTGCAGGAAACCACCTTTGCACTTGTATTAGTGTGGAAAAAACACTTCTCGCACTTGTGTTAGTGTTGAAAAACCACTTTTCGCAGTTGTGTAAGTGTTGAAAAACCACTTTTCGCACTTGTGTTAGTGTTGAAAAACAACTTTTCGCACTTGTGTTAGTGTTGAAAAACCACTTTTCGCACTTGTGTTGATGCAGGAAACCACTTTTGCACTTGTATTAGTGTGGAAAAAACACTTTTCGCACTTGTGTTAGTGTTGAAAACCACTTTTCGCACTTGTGTTAGTGTTGCAAAACCACTTTTCGCACTTGTGTTAGTGTTGCAAAACCACTTTTCGCACTTGTGTTGGTGCAGGAAACCACTTTTGCACTTGTGTTAGTGTTGAAAAACCACTTTTCGCACTTGTGTTAGTGTTGAAAAACAACTTTTTGCACTTGTGTTGGTGCAGGAAACCACTTTTGTATTTGTATTAGTGTGGAAAAAACACTTTTTGCACTTGTGATAGTGTTGAAAAACCACTTTTCGCACTTGTGTTAGTGTTGAAAAACCACTTTTCACACTTGTGTTAGTGTTGAAAAACCACTTTTCGCACTTGTGTTGGTGCAGGAAACCACTTTTGCACTTGTATTAGTGTGGAAAAAACACTTTTCGCACTTGTGTTAGTGTTGAAAAACCACTTTTCGCAGTTGTGTTAGTGTTGAAAAACCACTTTTCGCACTTGTGTTAGTGTTGAAAAACCACTTTTCGCACTTGTGTTGGTGCAGGAAACCACTTTTGCACTTGTATTAGTGTGGAAAAAACACTTTTTGCACTTGTGATAGTGTTGAAAAACCACTTTTCGCACTTGTGTTAGTGTTGAAAAACCACTTTTCGCACTTGTGTTGGTGCAGGAAACCACTTTTGCACTTGTATTAGTGTGGAAAAATCACTTTTCGCACTTGTGTTAGTGTTGAAAAACCACTTTTCGCACTTGTGTTAGTGTTGAAAAACCACTTTTCGTACTTGTGTTGGTGCAGGAAACCACTTTTGCACTTGTGTTAGTGTGGAAAAAACACTTTTTGCACTTGTGATAGTGTTGAAAAACCACTTTTCGCACTTGTGTTGGTGTTGAAAAACCACTTTTCGCACTTGTGTTGGTGCAGGAAACCACTTTTGCACTTGTATTAGTGTGGAAAAACCACTTTTCGCACTTGTGTTAGTGTTGAAAAACCACTTTTCGCACTTGTGTTAGTGTTGAAAAACCACTTTTCGCACTTGTGTTGGTGCAGGAAACCACTTTTGCACTTGTATTAGTGTGGAAAAAACACTTTTCGCACTTGTGTTAGTGTTGAAAACCACTTTTCGCACTTGTGTTAGTGTTGCAAAACCACTTTTCGCACTTGTGTTAGTGTTGCAAAACCACTTTTCGCACTTGTGTTGGTGCAGGAAACCACTTTTGCACTTGTATTAGTGTGGAAAAACACTTTTTGCACTTGTGATAGTGTTGAAAAACCACTTTTCGCACTTGTGTTAGTGTTGAAAAACCACTTTTCGCACTTGTGTTGGTGCAGGAAACCACTTTTGCACTTGTATTAGTGTGGAAAAAACACTTTTTGCACTTGTGGTAGTGTTGAAAAACCACTTTTCGCACTCGTGTTAGTGTTGAAAAACCACCTCTCGCACTTGTGTTGGTGCAGGAAACCACTTTTGCACTTGTATTAGTGTGGATAAACCACTTTTCGCACTTGTGTTAGTGTTGAAAAACCACTTTTCGCACTTGTGTTGGTGTTGAAAAACAACTTTTTGCACTTGTGTTGGTGCAGGAAACCACTTTTGCATTTGTATTAGTGTGGAAAAAACACTTTTTGCACTTCTGATAGTGTTGAAAAACCACTTTTCGCACTTGTGTTAGTGTTGAAAAACCACTTTTCGCACTTGTGTTAGTGTTGAAAAACCACTTTTCGCACTTGTGTTGGTGCAGGAAACCACTTTTGCACTTGTATTAGTGTGGAAAAAACACTTTTCGCACTTGTGTTAGTGTTGCAAAACTACTTTTCGCACTTGTGTTGGTGCAGGAAACCACTTTTGCACTTGTATTAGTGTGGCAAAAACACTTTTTGCACTTGTGATAGTGTTGAAAAAACACTTTTCGCACTTGTGTTAGTGTTGAAAAACCACTTTTCGCACTTGTGTTAGTGTTGAAAAACCACTTTTCGCACTTGTGTTGGTGCAGGAAACCACTTTTGCATTTGTATTAGTGTGGAAAAAACACTTTTTGCACTTGTATTAGTGTGGAAAAAACACTTTTTGCACTTGTGATAGTGTTGAAAAACCACTTTTCGCACTTGTGTTAGTGTTGAAAAACCACTTTTCGCACTTGTGTTGGTGCAGGAAACCACTTTTGCACTTGTATTAGTGTGGAAAAACCACTTTTCGCACTTGTGTTAGTGTTGAAAACCACTTTTCGCACTTGTGTTAGTGTTGAAAAACCACTTTTCGCACTTGTGTTGGTGCAGGAAACCACTTTTGCACTTGTATTGGTGTGGCAAAAACACTTTTTGCACTTGTGATAGTGTTGAAAAAACACTTTTCGCACTTGTGTTAGTGTTGAAAAACCACTTTTCGCACTTGTGTTAGTGTTGAAAAACCACTTTTCGCACTTGTGTTAGTGTTGAAAACCACTTTTCGCACTTGTGATAGTGTTGAAAAACCACTTCTCGCACTTGGGTTAGTGTTGAAAAACCACTTTTCGCACTTGTGTTGGTGCAGGAAACCACTTTTGCACTTGTATTAGTGTTGAAAAACCACTTTTCGCACTTGTGTTAGTGTTGAAAAACCACTTTTCGCACTTGTGTTAGTGTTGAAAAACCACTTTTCGCACTTGTGTTAGTGTTGAAAAACCACATTTCGCACTTGTGTTGGTGCAGGAAACCACTTTTGCACTTGTATTAGTGTGGCAAAAACACTTTTTGCACTTGTGATAGTGTTGAAAAACCACTTTTCGCACTTGTCTTAGTGTTGAAAAACCATTTTTCGCACTTGTGTTGGTGCAGGAAACCAGTTTTGCACTTGTATTAGTGTGGAAAAAACAATTTATACACTTGTGATAGTGTTGAAAAACCACTTTTCGCACTTGTTTTAGTGTTGAAAAACCACTTTTCGCACTTGTGTTAGTGTTGAAAAACCACTTTTCGCACTTGTGTTGGCGCAGGAAACCACTTTTGCACTTGTATTAGTGTGGAAAAAACACTTTTTGCACTTGTGATAGTGTTGAAAAACCACTTTTCGCACTTGTGTTAGTGTTGAAAAACCACTTTTCGCACTTGTGTTGGTGCAGGAAACCACTTTTGCACTTGTATTAGTGTGGAAAAACCACTTTTCACACTTGTGTTAGTGTTGAAAAACCACTTTTCGCACTTATGTTAGTTTTGAAAAACAACTTTTCACACTTGTGTTGGTGCAGGAAACCACTTTTGCATTTGTATTAGTGTGGAAAAAACACTTTTTGCACTTGTGATAGTGTTGAAAAACCACTTTTCGCACTTGTGTTAGTGTTGAAAAACCATTTTTCGCACTTGTGTTAGTGTTGAAAAACCACTTTTCGCACTTGTGTTGGTGCAGGAAACCACTTTTGCATTTGTATTAGTGTGGAAAAAACACTTTTTGCACTTGTATTAGTGTGGAAAAAACACTTTTTGCACTTGTGATAGTGTTGAAAAACCACTTTTCGCACTTGTGTTAGTGTTGAAAAACCACTTTTCGCACTTGTGTTGGTGCAGGAAACCACTTTTGCACTTGTATTAGTGTGGAAAAACCACTTTTCGCACTTGTGTTAGTGTTGAAAACCACTTTTCGCACTTGTGTTAGTGTTGAAAAACCACTTTTCGCACTTGTGTTGGTGCAGGAAACCACTTTTGCACTTGTATTGGTGTGGAAAAAACACTTTTTGCACTTGTGATAGTGTTGAAAAACCACTTTTCGCACTTGTGTTAGTGTTGAAAAACCACTTTTTGCACTTGTGTTAGTGTTGAAAAACCACTTTTCGCACTTGTGTTAGTGTTGAAAAACCACTTTTCGCACTTGTGTTCGTGTTGAAAAACCACTTTTCGCACTTGTGTTGGTGCAGGAAACCACTTTTGCACTTGTATTAGTGTGGCAAAAACACTTTTTGCTCTTGTGATAGTGTTGAAAAACCACTTTTCGCACTTGTGTTAGTGTTGAAAAACCACTTTTCGCACTTGTGTTAGTGTTGAAAAACCACTTTTCGCACTTGTGTTAGTGTTGAAAAACCACTTTTCGCACATGTGATAGTGTTGAAAACACACTTTTCGCACTTGTGTTAGTGTTGAAAAACCACTTTTCGCACTTGTGTTGGTGCAGGCAACCACTTTTGCACTTGTATTAGTGTTGAAAAACCACTTTTCGCACTTGTGTTAGTGTTGAAAAACCACTTTTCGCACTTGTGTTAGTGTTGAAAAACCACTTTTCGCACTTGTGTTAGTGTTGAAAAACCACTTTCCGCACTTGTGTTAGTGTTGAAAAACCACATTTCGCACTTGTGTTGGTGCAGGAAACCACTTTTGCACTTGTATTAGTGTGGCAAAAACACTTTTTGCACTTGTGTTAGTGTTGAAAAACCACTTTTCGCACTTCTGATAGTGTTGAAAAACCACTTTTCGCACTTGTGTTAGTGTTGAAAAACCACTTTTCGCACTTCTGATAGTGTTGAAAAACCACTTTTCGCACTTGTGTTAGTGTTGAAAAACCACTTTTCGCACTTGTGTTAGTGTTGAAAAACCACTTTTCGCACTTGTGTTGGTGCAGGAGACCACTTTTGCACTTGTATTAGTGTGGAAAAAACACTTTTCGCACTTGTGTTAGTGTTGAAAAACCACTTTTCGCAGTTGTGTTAGTGTTGAAAAACCACTTTTCGCACTTGTGTTAGTGTTGAAAAACCACTTTTCGCACTTGTGTTGGTGCAGGAAACCAATTTTGCACTTGTATTAGTGTGGAAAAACCACTTTTCACACTTGTGTTAGTGTTGAAATACCACTTTTCGCACTTGTGTTAGTGTTGAAAAACCACTTTTCGCACTTGTGTTAGTGTTGAAAAACCACTTTTCGCACTTGTGTTAGTGTTGAAAAACCACATTTCGCACTTGTATTAGTGTTGAAAAACCACTTTTCGCACTTGTGTTGGTGCAGGAAACCACTTTTGCACTTGTATTAGTGTGGAAAAAACACTTTTTGCACTTGTGATAGTGTTGAAAAACCACTTTTCGCACTTGTGTTAGTGTTGAAAAACCACTTTTCGCACTTGTGTTGGTGCAGGTAACCACTTTTGCACTTGTATTAGTGTGGAAAAAACACTTTTTGCACTTGTGATAGTGTTGAAAAACCACTTTTCGCACTTGTGTTAGTGTTGAAAAACCACTTTTCGCACTTGTGTTAGTGTTGAAAAACCACTTTTCGCATTTGTGTTGCTGCAGGAAACCACTTTTGCACTTGTATTAGTGTGGAAAAAACACTTTTCGCACTTGTGTTAGTGTTGAAAAACCACTTCTCACAGTTGTGTTAGTGTTGAAAAACCACTTTTCGCACTTGTGTTAGTGTTGAAAAACAACTTTTCGCACTTGTGTTAGTGTTGAAAAACCACTTTTCGCACTTGTGTTGGTGCAGGAAACCACTTTTGCACTTGTACTAGTGTGGAAAAAACACTTTTTGCACTTGTGTTAGTGTTGAAAACCACTTTTCGCACTTGTGTTAGTGTTGCAAAACCACTTTTCGCACTTGTGTTAGTGTTGCAAAACCACTTTTCGCACTTGTGTTGGTGCAGGAAACCACTTTTGCACTTGTATTAGTGTGGGAAAACCACTTTTCGCACTTGTGTTAGTGTTGAAAAACCACTTTTCGCACTTGTGTTGGTGTTGAAAAACAACTTTTTGCACTTGTGTTGGTGCAGGAAACCACTTTTGCATTTGTATTAGTGTGGAAAAAACACTTTTTGCACTTCTGATAGTGTTGAAAAACCACTTTTCGCACTTGTGTTAGTGTTGAAAAACCACTTTTCGCACTTGTGTTAGTGTTGAAAAACCACTTTTCGCAGTTGTGTTAGTGTTGAAAAACCACTTTTCGCACTTGTGTTAGTGTTGCAAAACCACTTTTCGCACTTGTGTTAGTGTTGCAAAACTACTTTTCGCACTTGTGTTGGTGCAGGAAACCACTTTTGCACTTGTATTAGTGTGGAAAAAACACTTTTTGCACTTGTGATAGTGTTGAAAAACCACTTTTCGCACTTGTATTAGTGTTGAAAAACCACTTTTCGCACTTGTGGTGGTGCAGGTAACCACTTTTGCACTTGTGTTGGTGCAGGAAACCACTTTTGCACTTGTATTAGTGTGGAAAAAACACTTTTTGCACTTGTGATAGTGTTGAAAAACCACTTTTCGCACTTGTGTTAGTGTTGAAAAACCACTTTTCGCACTTGTGTTGGTGCAGGTAACCACTTTTGCACTTGTATTAGTGTGGAAAAAACACTTTTTGCACTTGTGATAGTGTTGAAAAAACACTTTTCGCACTTGTGTTAGTGTTGAAAAACCACTTTTCGCACTCGTGTTAGTGTTGAAAAACCACTTTTCGCACTTGTGTTGCTGCAGGAAACCACCTTTGCACTTGTATTAGTGTGGAAAAAACACTTCTCGCACTTGTGTTAGTGTTGAAAAACCACTTTTCGCAGTTGTGTAAGTGTTGAAAAACCACTTTTCGCACTTGTGTTAGTGTTGAAAAACAACTTTTCGCACTTGTGTTAGTGTTGAAAAACCACTTTTCGCACTTGTGTTGATGCAGGAAACCACTTTTGCACTTGTATTAGTGTGGAAAAAACACTTTTCGCACTTGTGTTAGTGTTGAAAACCACTTTTCGCACTTGTGTTAGTGTTGCAAAACCACTTTTCGCACTTGTGTTAGTGTTGCAAAACCACTTTTCGCACTTGTGTTGGTGCAGGAAACCACTTTTGCACTTGTGTTAGTGTTGAAAAACCACTTTTCGCACTTGTGTTAGTGTTGAAAAACAACTTTTTGCACTTGTGTTGGTGCAGGAAACCACTTTTGTATTTGTATTAGTGTGGAAAAAACACTTTTTGCACTTGTGATAGTGTTGAAAAACCACTTTTCGCACTTGTGTTAGTGTTGAAAAACCACTTTTCACACTTGTGTTAGTGTTGAAAAACCACTTTTCGCACTTGTGTTGGTGCAGGAAACCACTTTTGCACTTGTATTAGTGTGGAAAAAACACTTTTCGCACTTGTGTTAGTGTTGAAAAACCACTTTTCGCAGTTGTGTTAGTGTTGAAAAACCACTTTTCGCACTTGTGTTAGTGTTGAAAAACCACTTTTCGCACTTGTGTTGGTGCAGGAAACCACTTTTGCACTTGTATTAGTGTGGAAAAAACACTTTTTGCACTTGTGATAGTGTTGAAAAACCACTTTTCGCACTTGTGTTAGTGTTGAAAAACCACTTTTCGCACTTGTGTTGGTGCAGGAAACCACTTTTGCACTTGTATTAGTGTGGAAAAATCACTTTTCGCACTTGTGTTAGTGTTGAAAAACCACTTTTCGCACTTGTGTTAGTGTTGAAAAACCACTTTTCGCACTTGTGTTGGTGCAGGAAACCACTTTTGCACTTGTGTTAGTGTGGAAAAAACACTTTTTGCACTTGTGATAGTGTTGAAAAACCACTTTTCGCACTTGTGTTGGTGTTGAAAAACCACTTTTCGCACTTGTGTTGGTGCAGGAAACCACTTTTGCACTTGTATTAGTGTGGAAAAACCACTTTTCGCACTTGTGTTAGTGTTGAAAAACCACTTTTCGCACTTGTGTTAGTGTTGAAAAACCACTTTTCGCACTTGTGTTGGTGCAGGAAACCACTTTTGCACTTGTATTAGTGTGGAAAAAACACTTTTCGCACTTGTGTTAGTGTTGAAAACCACTTTTCGCACTTGTGTTAGTGTTGCAAAACCACTTTTCGCACTTGTGTTAGTGTTGCAAAACCACTTTTCGCACTTGTGTTGGTGCAGGAAACCACTTTTGCACTTGTATTAGTGTGGAAAAACACTTTTTGCACTTGTGATAGTGTTGAAAAACCACTTTTCGCACTTGTGTTAGTGTTGAAAAACCACTTTTCGCACTTGTGTTGGTGCAGGAAACCACTTTTGCACTTGTATTAGTGTGGAAAAAACACTTTTTGAACTTGTGGTAGTGTTGAAAAACCACTTTTCGCACTCGTGTTAGTGTTGAAAAACCACTTCTCGCACTTGTGTTGGTGCAGGAAACCACTTTTGCACTTGTATTAGTGTGGATAAACCACTTTTCGCACTTGTGTTAGTGTTGAAAAACCACTTTTCGCACTTGTGTTGGTGTTGAAAAACAACTTTTTGCACTTGTGTTGGTGCAGGAAACCACTTTTGCATTTGTATTAGTGTGGAAAAAACACTTTTTGCACTTCTGATAGTGTTGAAAAACCACTTTTCGCACTTGTGTTAGTGTTGAAAAACCACTTTTCGCACTTGTGTTAGTGTTGAAAAACCACTTTTCGCACTTGTGTTGGTGCAGGAAACCACTTTTGCACTTGTATTAGTGTGGAAAAAACACTTTTCGCACTTGTGTTAGTGTTGAAAAACCACTTTTCGCAGTTGTGTTAGTGTTGAAAAACCACTTTTCGCACTTGTGTTAGTGTTGAAAAACCACTTTTCGCACTTGTGTTGGTGCAGGAAACCACTTTTGCACTTGTATTGGTGTGGAAAAACCACTTTTCACACTTGTGTTAGTGTTGAAATACCACTTTTCGCACTTGTGTTAGTGTTGAAAAACCACTTTTCGCACTTGTGTTAGTGTTGAAAAACCACTTTTCGCACTTGTGTTAGTGTTGAAAAACCACATTTCGCACTTGTATTAGTGTTGAAAAACCACTTTTCGCACTTGTGTTGGTGCAGGAAACCACTTTTGCACTTGTATTAGTGTGGAAAAAACACTTTTTGCACTTGTGATAGTGTTGAAAAACCACTTTTCGCACTTGTGTTAGTGTTGAAAAACCACTTTTCGCACTTGTGTTGGTGCAGGTAACCACTTTTGCACTTGTATTAGTGTGGAAAAAACACTTTTTGCACTTGTGATAGTGTTGAAAAACCACTTTTCGCACTTGTGTTAGTGTTGAAAAACCACTTTTCGCACTTGTGTTAGTGTTGAAAAACCACTTTTCGCACTTGTGTTGCTGCAGGAAACCACTTTTGCACTTGTATAAGTGTGGAAAAAACACTTTTCGCACTTGTGTTAGTGTTGAAAAACCACTTTTCGCAGTTGTGTTAGTGTTGAAAAACCACTTTTCGCACTTGTGTTAGTGTTGAAAAACAACTTTTCGCACTTGTGTTAGTGTTGAAAAACCACTTTTCGCACTTGTGTTGGTGCAGGAAACCACTTTTGCACTTGTACTAGTGTGGAAAAAACACTTTTCGCACTTGTGTTAGTGTTGAAAACCACTTTTCGCACTTGTGTTAGTGTTGCAAAACCACTTTTCGCACTTGTGTTAGTGTTGCAAAACCACTTTTCGCACTTGTGTTGGTGCAGGAAACCACTTTTGCACTTGTATTAGTGTGGAAAAACCACTTTTCGCACTTGTGTTAGTGTTGAAAAACCACTTTTTGCACTTGTGTTGGTGTTGAAAAACAACTTTTTGCACTTGTGTTGGTGCAGGAAACCACTTTTGCATTTGTATTAGTGTGGAAAAAACACTTTTTGCACTTCTGATAGTGTTGAAAAACCACTTTTCGCACTTGTGTTAGTGTTGAAAAACCACTTTTCGCACTTGTGTTAGTGTTGAAAAACCACTTTTCGCAGTTGTGTTAGTGTTGAAAAATCACTTTTCGCACTTGTGTTAGTGTTGCAAAACCACTTTTCGCACTTGTGTTAGTGTTGCAAAACCACTTTTCGCACTTGTGTTGGTGCAGGAAACCACTTTTGCACTTGTATTAGTGTGGAAAAAACACTTTTTGCACTTGTGATAGTGTTGAAAAACCACTTTTCGCACTTGTATTAGTGTTGAAAAACCACTTTTCGCACTTGTGTTGGTGCAGGTAACCACTTTTGCACTTGTGTTGGTGCAGGAAACCACTTTTGCACTTGTATTAGTGTGGAAAAAACACTTTTTGCACTTGTGATAGTGTTGAAAAACCACTTTTCACACTTGTGTTAGTGTTGAAAAACCACTTTTCGCACTTGTGTTGGTGCAGGTAACCACTTTTGCACTTGTATTAGTGTGGAAAAAACACTTTTTGCACTTGTGATAGTGTTGAAAAACCACTTTTCGCACTTGTGTTAGTGTTGAAAAACCACTTTTCGCACTTGTGTTAGTGTTGAAAAACCACTTTTCGCACTTGTGTTGCTGCAGGAAACCACCTTTGCACTTGTATTAGTGTGGAAAAAACACTTCTCGCACTTGTGTTAGTGTTGAAAAACCACTTTTCGCAGTTGTGTTAGTGTTGAAAAACCACTTTTCGCACTTGTGTTAGTGTTGAAAAACAACTTTTCGCACTTGTGTTAGTGTTGAAAAACCACTTTTCGCACTTGTGTTGGTGCAGGAACCACTTTTGCACTTGTATTAGTGTGGAAAAAACACTTTTCGCACTTGTGTTAGTGTTGAAAACCACTTTTCGCACTTGTGTTAGTGTTGCAAAACCACTTTTCGCACTTGTGTTAGTGTTGCAAAACCACTTTTCGCACTTGTGTTGGTGCAGGAAACCACTTTTGCACTTGTATTAGTGTGGAAAAAACACTTTTTGCACTTGTGGTAGTGTTGAAAAACCACTTTTCGCACTCGTGTTAGTGTTGAAAAACCACTTTTCGCACTTGTGTTGGTGGAGGAAACCACTTTTGCACTTGTATTAGTGTGGAAAAACCACTTTTCGCACTTGTGTTAGTGTTGAAAAACCACTTTTCGCACTTGTGTTGGTGTTGAAAAACACCTTTTTGCACTTGTGTTGGTGCAGGAAACCACTTTTGCATTTGTATTAGTGTGGAAAAAACACTTTTTGCACTTGTGATAGTGTTGAAAAACCACTTTTCGCACTTGTGTTAGTGTTGAAAAACCACTTTTCGCACTTGTGTTAGTGTTGAAAAACCACTTTTCGCACTTGTGTTGGTGCAGGAAACCACTTTTGCACTTGTATTAGTGTGGAAAAAACACTTTTCGCACTTGTGTTAGTGTTGAAAAACCACTTTTCGCAGTTGTGTTAGTGTTGAAAAACCACTTTTCGCACTTGTGTTAGTGTTGAAAAACCACTTTTCGCACTTGTGTTGGTGCAGGAAACCACTTTTGCACTTGTATTAGTGTGGAAAAACCACTTTTCGCACTTGTGTTAGTGTTGAAATACCACTTTTCGCACTTGTGTTAGTGTTGAAAAACCACTTTTCGCACTTGTGTTAGTGTTGAAAAACCACTTTTCGCACTTGTGTTAGTGTTGAAAAACCACTTTTCGCACTTGTATTAGTGTTGAAAAACCACTTTTCGCACTTGTGTTGGTGCAGGAAACCACTTTTGCACTTGTATTAGTGTGGAAAAAACACTTTTTGCACTTGTGTTAGTGTTGAAAAACCACTTTTCGCACTTCTGATAGTGTTGAAAAACCACTTTTCGCACTTGTGTTAGTGTTGAAAAACCACTTTTCGCACTTCTGATAGTGTTGAAAAACCACTTTTCGCACTTGTGTTAGTGTTGAAAAACCACTTTTCGCACTTGTGTTAGTGTTGAAAAACCACTTTTCGCACTTGTGTTAGTGTTGAAAAACCACTTTTCGCCCTTGTGTTGCTGCAGGAAACCACTTTTGCACTTGTATTAGTGTGGAAAAAACACTTTTCGCACTTGTGTTAGTGTTGAAAAACCACTTTTCGCAGTTGTGTTAGTGTTGAAAAACCACTTTTCGCACTTGTGTTAGTGTTGAAAAACCACTTTTCGCACTTGTGTTGGTGCAGGAAACCACTTTTGCACTTGTATTAGTGTGGAAAAACCACTTTTCGCACTTGTGTTAGTGTTGAAATACCACTTTTCGCACTTGTGTTAGTGTTGAAAAACCACTTTTCGCACTTGTGTTAGTGTTGAAAAACCACTTTTTGCACTTGTGTTAGTGTTGAAAAACCACTTTTCGCACTTGTATTAGTGTTGAAAAACCACTTTTCGCACTTGTGTTGGTGCAGGAAACCACTTTTGCACTTGTATTAGTGTGGAAAAAACACTTTTTGCACTTGTGTTAGTGTTGAAAACAACTTTTCGCACTTGTGTTAGTGTTGAAAAACCACTTTTCGCACTTGTGTTGGTGCAGGAAACCACTTTTGCACTTGTACTAGTGTGGAAAAAACACTTTTCGCACTTGTGTTAGTGTTGAAAACCACTTTTCGCACTTGTGTTAGTGTTGCAAAACCACTTTTCGCACTTGTGTTAGTGTTGCAAAACCACTTTTCGCACTTGTGTTGGTGCAGGAAACCACTTTTGCACTTGTATTAGTGTGGAAAAACCACTTTTCGCACTTGTGTTAGTGTTGAAAAACCACTTTTTGCACTTGTGTTGGTGTTGAAAAACAACTTTTTGCACTTGTGTTGGTGCAGGAAACCACTTTTGCATTTGTATTAGTGTGGAAAAAACACTTTTTGCACTTCTGATAGTGTTGAAAAACCACTTTTCGCACTTGTGTTAGTGTTGAAAAACCACTTTTCGCACTTGTGTTAGTGTTGAAAAACCACTTTTCGCAGTTGTGTTAGTGTTGAAAAATCACTTTTCGCACTTGTGTTAGTGTTGCAAAACCACTTTTCGCACTTGTGTTAGTGTTGCAAAACCACTTTTCGCACTTGTGTTGGTGCAGGAAACCACTTTTGCACTTGCATTAGTGTGGAAAAAACACTTTTTGCACTTGTGATAGTGTTGAAAAACCACTTTTCGCACTTGTATTAGTGTTGAAAAACCACTTTTCGCACTTGTGTTGGTGCAGGTAACCACTTTTGCACTTGTGTTGGTGCAGGAAACCACTTTTGCACTTGTATTAGTGTGGAAAAAACACTTTTTGCACTTGTGATAGTGTTGAAAAACCACTTTTCGCACTTGTGTTAGTGTTGAAAAACCACTTTTCGCACTTGTGTTGGTGCAGGTAACCACTTTTGCACTTGTATTAGTGTGGAAAAAACACTTTTTGCACTTGTGATAGTGTTGAAAAACCACTTTTCGCACTTGTGTTAGTGTTGAAAAACCACTTTTCGCACTTGTGTTAGTGTTGAAAAACCACTTTTCGCACTTGTGTTGCTGCAGGAAACCACCTTTGCACTTGTATTAGTGTGGAAAAAACACTTCTCGCACTTGTGTTAGTGTTGAAAAACCACTTTTCGCAGTTGTGTTAGTGTTGAAAAACCACTTTTCGCACTTGTGTTAGTGTTGAAAAACAACTTTTCGCACTTGTGTTAGTGTTGAAAAACCACTTTTCGCACTTGTGTTGGTGCAGGAACCACTTTTGCACTTGTATTAGTGTGGAAAAAACACTTTTCGCACTTGTGTTAGTGTTGAAAACCACTTTTCGCACTTGTGTTAGTGTTGCAAAACCACTTTTCGCACTTGTGTTAGTGTTGCAAAACCACTTTTCGCACTTGTGTTGGTGCAGGAAACCACTTTTGCACTTGTATTAGTGTGGAAAAAACACTTTTTGCACTTGTGGTAGTGTTGAAAAACCACTTTTCGCACTCGTGTTAGTGTTGAAAAACCACTTTTCGCACTTGTGTTGGTGGAGGAAACCACTTTTGCACTTGTATTAGTGTGGAAAAACCACTTTTCGCACTTGTGTTAGTGTTGAAAAACCACTTTTCGCACTTGTGTTGGTGTTGAAAAACACCTTTTTGCACTTGTGTTGGTGCAGGAAACCACTTTTGCATTTGTATTAGTGTGGAAAAAACACTTTTTGCACTTGTGATAGTGTTGAAAAACCACTTTTCGCACTTGTGTTAGTGTTGAAAAACCACTTTTCGCACTTGTGTTAGTGTTGAAAAACCACTTTTCGCACTTGTGTTGGTGCAGGAAACCACTTTTGCACTTGTATTAGTGTGGAAAAAACACTTTTCGCACTTGTGTTAGTGTTGAAAAACCACTTTTCGCAGTTGTGTTAGTGTTGAAAAACCACTTTTCGCACTTGTGTTAGTGTTGAAAAACCACTTTTCGCACTTGTGTTGGTGCAGGAAACCACTTTTGCACTTGTATTAGTGTGGAAAAACCACTTTTCGCACTTGTGTTAGTGTTGAAATACCACTTTTCGCACTTGTGTTAGTGTTGAAAAACCACTTTTCGCACTTGTGTTAGTGTTGAAAAACCACTTTTCGCACTTGTGTTAGTGTTGAAAAACCACTTTTCGCACTTGTATTAGTGTTGAAAAACCACTTTTCGCACTTGTGTTGGTGCAGGAAACCACTTTTGCACTTGTATTAGTGTGGAAAAAACACTTTTTGCACTTGTGTTAGTGTTGAAAAACCACTTTTCGCACTTCTGATAGTGTTGAAAAACCACTTTTCGCACTTGTGTTAGTGTTGAAAAACCACTTTTCGCACTTCTGATAGTGTTGAAAAACCACTTTTCGCACTTGTGTTAGTGTTGAAAAACCACTTTTCGCACTTGTGTTAGTGTTGAAAAACCACTTTTCGCACTTGTGTTAGTGTTGAAAAACCACTTTTCGCCCTTGTGTTGCTGCAGTAAACCACTTTTGCACTTGTATTAGTGTGGAAAAAACACTTTTCGCACTTGTGTTAGTGTTGAAAAACC